>NW_020173689.1:0-4423 GCF_003031525.2 Neophocaena asiaeorientalis asiaeorientalis | reverse complement strand
GAAGACATATGGGATCATATGTATATGTATAGCTGATTCACTTTGTTATAAAGCAGAAACTAACACACCATTGTAAAGCAATTATACCCCAATAAAGATGTTTAAAATAAATAAAAAAATTAAAAAAAATAAATAAAATATCTGGGAATAAACCTACCTAAGGAGACAATAGACCTGTATGCAGAAAATTATAAGACACTGATGAAAGAAATTAAAGATGATACAAACAGATGGAGAGATATACCATGTTCTTGGATTGGAAGAATCAACATTGTGAAAATGACTCTACTACCCAAAGCAATCTATAGATTCAATGCAATCCCTAGCAAATTACCACTGGCATTTTTCACAGAAGTAGAACAAAAAATTTTGCTATTTGTATGGAAACACAAAAGGTTATGCAAGGATTCTTCAATATACACAAATCTATCAATGTGATAAACTATATTAAAAAAGTTGAAGGAGAAAAAGCATATGATCTTCTCAATAGATGCAGAGAAAGCTTTTGACAAAATTCAACACTCATTTATGGTAAAAGACATGCAGAAAGTAGGCACAGGTAAAAGTATGAGATTAGATCACTCCCTAACACCATACACAAAAATAAGCTCAAAGTTAATTAAAGACCTAAATATAAGACCAGAAACTATGAAACTCTTAGAGGAAAACATAGGCAGAACACTCTATGACATAAATCACAGCAAGATCCTTTCTGACCCACCTCCTAAAGGAATGGAAAAAAAAAAACAAAAATAAACAAACAGGACCTAATGAAACTTCAAGGCTTTTGCACAGCAAAGGAAACCATAAAAAAGACTAAAAGACAACCCTCAGAATGGGAGAAAATATTTGCAAATGAAGCAACTGACAAAGGATTAATCTCCAAAATTTACAAGCAGCTCATGCAGCTCAATAACAAAAAAACAAACAACCCCATCCAAAAATGGGCAGAAGACCTAAACAGACATTTCTCCAAAGAAGATATAAAGACTGCCAACAAACACATGAAAGAATGCTCAACATCATTAATCATTAGAGAAATGCAAATCAAAACTACAATGAGATATCATCTCACACCAGTCAGAATGGCCATCATCAAAATGTCTAGATACAATAAATGTTGGAGAGGGTGTGGAGAAAAGGGAACACTCTTGCACTGCTAGTGGGAATGTGAATTGGTTCAGCCACTATGGAGAACAGTATGGAGGTTCCTTAAAAAACTACAAATAGAATTACCATATGACCCAGCAATCCTACTACTGGGCATATACCCTGAGAAAACCAAAATTCAAAAAGAGTCATGTACCAAAATGTTCATTGCAGCTCTATTCACAATAGCCCAGAGATGGAAATAACCTAAGTGTCCATCAACAGATGAATGGATAAAGAATATGTGGCACATATATACAATGGAATATTACTCAGCCATAAAAAGAAACGAAATTGAGCTATTTTTAATGAGGTGGATAGACCTAGAGTCTGTCATACAGAGTGAAGTAAGTCAGAAACAAAAAGACAAATACCGTATGCTAACACATATATATGGAACTTAAGAAAAAAAAAATGTCATGAAGAACCTAGGGGTAAGACAGGAATAAAGACACAGACCTACTGGAGAACAGACTTGAGGATATGGGGAAGGGGAAGGGTGAGCTGTGACTGGGCGAGAGAGAGGCATGGACATATATGAACTAACAAACGTAAGGTAGATAGCTAGTGGGAAGCATCCGCATGGCACAGGATATCGTTTCACTTTGTTATAAGGCAGAAACTAACACACCATTGTAAGGCAAATATACCCCAATAAAGATGTTAAAAAAAAAAAAAAAACAAACTACACTGAGGTATCACCTCACACTAATCAGAATGGCCATCATCAAAGAATCTACAAACAATAAATGCTGCAGAGGGTTTGGAGAAAAGGGAACCCTCTTGCACTGTTGGTGGGAATGTAATTTGATACAGCCACTATTGAGAACAGTATGAAGGTTCCTTAAAAAGTAAAAATAGAACTGCTATACAACCCAGCAATCCCACTATTGGGCATATACCCTAAGAAAACCATAAATCAAAAAGAGTCATGTACTACAATATTCATTGCAGTCCTATTTACAATAGCCAGGACATGGAATCAGCCTAAGTGTCCATCGACAGACGAATGGTTAAAGAAGATGTGGCACATATATACAATGGAATATTACTCAACCATAAAATGAAATGAAATTGAGTTATTGGTAGCGAGGTACATGGACATGGAGACTGTCATACAGAGTGAAGTAAGTCAGAAAGAGAAAAACAAATACCATATGCTAACACATATATATGGAATCTAAAAAGAAAAAAATGGTTCTGAAGAACATAGGGGCAGGACAGGAATAAAGATGCAGACTTAGAGAATGGACTTGAGGACACAGGGAGGAGGAAGTGTAAGCATGGACATACATACACACCCTAGGGGCAGGACAGGAATAACAATGCAAATGTAAAACCGATAGCTAGTGGGAAGCAGCCGCATAGCACAGGGAGATCAGCTCCGTGCTTTGTCACCACCTAGAGGGGTGGGATAGGGAAGTTGTGAGGGAAACACAAGAGGGAGGAGTTATGTGGATATATGTATACATATAGCTGATTTACTTTGTTATACAGCAGAACCTAACACAACATTGTAAAACAATTATACTCCAATAAAGATGTTTAAAAAAGAAAAACAGCTGGTAAAGCAAAATATTAAAAAAAAAGGAAGGAGGAAATAATATTTAAATATAATGATACTATAATTAATATCTGCAGAAGAAATAATGGAGGACTACATACAATACCAAAGGGATAATAAGGCTGTATTTATTCTGGCATTTGAAGGAAAAGTATGTCTACCACCTGAAGAAATAGGAGGCAACTTTGTTCAAGCAAAATTTTGCCTGCAGCTCACAAAAGAGAAATGCAATAACTCATTTCCCTTTCTCTAAATAAGATAAGGCTGGATGTAATAACAATGGTATGAAATAAAATTATATGGATTTAGTAGTGGAAAAAAGCAAGACAGAATAGAATGAAAAAATATAAGTTGATCTCATGGATCTCATTTAGGAATTCTAGAGAAAAGGGAATGTACCGGAGGATGAAGCCCCAATCCAGCCAGCCGTATGCCAGATGAATAGAGCTTGTGATTTTAGAGTGCCAGAAATTCTGGAACTCAGAATCTAAGGACGCTTTGCTTCCTCCATGCCACAGTGATGAGTCCAAGAAATCTGTGAAGTTGTAAGACAGTAGGATCTGGTCATTTCGTGAGCCAAACAGGATTTTCTGTAAAACACACCAAAAATTGGTGATAGAAAATTAAGCTACTTGACACCACTCCTGCTTTATTCTGAGTTTCAGGACCTTTGACTCTCCTGGTACCTGAGTTGCGCCATGACAATTTTCATCTCCCCTCCCTTTCCTTTCTGTGAAATCTAGACTTTGCCTGTCATTACTTTTTCCTTTTAAACAAATAATTTCAAGGTATTTTAGATACCAGAGTTAATAATATAAATTCTATTCAGCCCTCATAGGATCAAGAGTTGACATGTAAAATTTCCATAATGCATAGGGAAAATGCATTTGTAAACCAATACCTTAATTGATGACTGTTAGAAGGGATACATAGGCGATCAATAATTCATGTTTTAATCTTGCCAGTTTTATACTATTAACTCAAGTACATATTAGTAATAAATGATGTCACAAAATGTGGACACTCTGTAGAAGATAAAATAATTTGCCTTCCTTGCATTCCATCTATTCTAAGATTCAGACCAAGGATTCGGTAGTGTTAAAATAATACATTTTTCTGACTGATTTTCTTTTCCACTTTTTTTTTTTTACCATGTAGACACTTCCAAACTGTTTTATTTTACAGCTTACTAGTTATTAAAAGCAGATAAAAATTGAATATTTGATACACATTTGGGGTAGTAAGATTTAATGCTCAGTAGTGCATGTATACTCTCTATGGTACTGTATTACTTCAGTGCAAGAATACTGAGATGTAATTTTTGTGATTGCTAATAGCTGAAAACAAGACTGTATACTGCCTAATTAAAGTTCATACACCACAGTGATAGAGGGCTCTTGTTCTTTGTTGGGCATTGCTGTAGGAACCTTGACTCTGTCTCTTCTCAGTTTTGTCCCAGGTGTCTTAGCATATCTAAAGTCTCAGTTTCTGCATATTTGAAAATTCAATGACACAATGCATGAAAAAGCCTTTCTCAGTGTCCGGCACATAATAGGGGGATGCCATCTTAAAGTTTGGCATTCAGAAGAGCAATATTTAAAATTTTTTTAAATGAGAATATTTAGCTTTCAAGTACAGTGAGGGTTTTTATTTGTTTGTTTTTGCTTATTTCCAGCCGTGTGTGTGTGTGTGTGTGTGTGTGTGTGTGTG
>NW_020173688.1:15092-32835 GCF_003031525.2 Neophocaena asiaeorientalis asiaeorientalis | reverse complement strand
GTTATAGATTAATGGAGCTAAACATTTAATGTTACACTAAAGGTTTCCAAAACTAGAAGTCAGTTTGCATTTCAAAATTATTCAACATTGCTTTCCTATGTTGACTCTTCCATTAATTTGCTCACAATCTATTGATATTCTATACATCAGACACTGATTTTACAAGACACTGAAATGTTACACACTGAAGGTAGAAATTCAGATAAATGTGTTACTCCTTCAGAAAGCTGATATTCAACAGGAAGACAGAACTAAATCAACAATATTCTCAAAGCTTAATAACTGCTCTTAGATAAATCCCATGCTCTGGGAGTAAAGGTGCACTGATTAGAGAGCTGATCTTTCTACAGTACTCATTTCAACTCCCAAATATTGATCATGATGCTCATCCCACCACTAACACCCTCCACATTACTCTCTACCTATCTAATATATATCCATCAATACTTAAGTTATTTGTTCCTCCATCTCTATAAACTAATAAATGCTAAGTTCCCTATCACAGTGCCTGGAACTTTCTTTCTACATTTCTCTCCATTCCTCTCTCCTGTCTTCCATTCTGCTTCATCCTCTCTTCCTCTATTTCTTTCATTTATCACTTCATTTCAGCAAATTCATAACAATTACATCCAGCTTTGCTAAAATCTGACATACATGTTGATTAAAATTAATGTGCTATCCAAAATAATGCCATCAAAACCACAAGCCTTTGGGGAAAATGGAATTTAGATTTATATCTGAATATTTATAATCAGAATTTTATAGTGTATTTTCTTTTATGCCTTGTATAGTAAGACTTGCATATATACATTTATTTTTAATGTCAGTAATTAACCATTGAGTCCTTTTCTTGCATTATTATTTTTTATTTTTTTGGTATGTGGGCTTCTCACTGCTGCGGCCTCTCCCGTTGTGGAGCACAGGCTCTGGACGCACAGGCCCAGCGACCACAGCCCACGGGCCCAGCCACTCCGCGGCAGGCGGGACCCGCCCGGACTGGGGCACGAACCTGCATTCCCTGCATTGGCAGGCAGACTCTCAACCACCGCGCCCCTAGGGAAGCCCTTCTTGCATTATTTAATCAATCTTTTTTAATATGAATACTAATTTTAAAATTCTATAACCATATATGTCCATTACAGTACATTAAATTGTATTGTTCTGAAATGCTCTTTTTGTACAGATTTGAGAAAACTCATTTCTGGTCACAATTCTTTCCTCCAAGAGTAAGCCACCTAGAATGCACAGTGCTCATATTATTTTGTCTATGTGCTAGTATCTTTCGTATATGCATATTGGATAAATCTGAAAGCAAAGTATGAATAAATTGAGAAAAAGTAAATTATTGGAGCACAGGCTCTGGACGCACAGGCCCAGCGACCACAGCCCACGGGCCCAGCCACTCCGCGGCAGGCGGGACCCGCCCGGACTGGGGCACGAACCTGCATTCCCTGCATTGGCAGGCAGACTCTCAACCACCGCGCCCCTAGGGAAGCCCTTCTTGCATTATTTAATCAATCTTTTTTAATATGAATACTAATTTTAAAATTCTATAACCATATATGTCCATTACAGTACATTAAATTGTATTGTTCTGAAATGCTCTTTTTGTACAGATTTGAGAAAACTCATTTCTGGTCACAATTCTTTCCTCCAAGAGTAAGCCACCTAGAATGCACAGTGCTCATATTATTTTGTCTATGTGCTAGTATCTTTCGTATATGCATATTGGATAAATCTGAAAGCAAAGTATGAATAAACTGAGAAAAAGTAAATTATGTTTGTTAAGAGGATTGGCATTCATAACTGCTGTCATCACCGTCACTGTTATATAGTTATCCAGACAGACAGAATCCACCTAAAATTTGTAAGGATGCAAGACACAGAGAAGATATCATAGATTCCAATACCTTTGTGAAACACTGAAAAGGGTAGCCAAATATCATAAAGCATGCCTTTTACTTTATGCCAATGGGGACAGAAATATTCTAATATACATGATTTACTTGTGGAAAAGTTCCAGACTACATATAAAAACAAATGATTAGGGCTTCCCTGGTGGCGCAGTGGTTGAGAGTACGCCTGCTGATGCAGGGGACACAGGTTCGTGCCCCGGTCTGGGAAGATCCCACATGCCGTGGAGTGGCTGGGCCCATGAGCCATGTCCGCTGAGCCTGCATATCCAGAGCCTGTGCTCTGCAACGGGAGAGGCCACAACAGTGAGAGGCCCGCGTACTGCCAAAAAAACAAAAAACAAGTGATTAATTTATTTAAAAAAATCTGAGACATTGGACTTGAAATCATGAATAAAATCACAAAAATATCCATTAAAACATAAACATAGTAATATGTTGTCTTTCAGATAGAGATGGAGATGGATGACCAATATCAAGGCTAAATGTAAACACATATGATCTTTTGAATTAATATAATGTGATATTGAATTAATCATAATATTTAAATAGTATAACATTGAACTCCATTATGAAGAAATATTTAACTAAATTATTGAGAAATTTGGAATGCCAATTGTTCAATTGTTTTCTTGTGCCATGTGTTTATGCTACATGAGAGGGCTTTGCATTTATGTATGAAAAAGTGACTTGAAAAATGCCCACTAAGATTTTACAAAAAACTATATTGTACTTAGGTCCCTGTGCATGAATCTGTGTGTAGGTCTGTGTGTGTGTGTGTGCACGTGCCCATACACCTACATGCTTGTCTGGCATTTCCTATTATGTCAGAATTCAGAGTAACCCAAACATCTAATAGAACAATTTGTTACCTTGGTAGAATATAAAAGCATTAATGCTCATTCCTAGCTTTTTTGATTTGTATTAATGCTTATTTGAAATATTTATATTAAACTTTTATAGCATTTTTCTACTCTTTAAATGGCTAAAATATAGCCAATTAATACTTTACACAGAATTAAAAATTTATAATATTTAATATAGTCTAGTATTTGTACCCTGTGTTTTTATTTTATAGGCATCTGTTATTTTCTTATTTTGTTCAAATATTATTTTGATTCATATTTATTCTTTAAAATTTGAAAGCAATACCCAAATACATTTGTTGAAATATATACTTCTCATAATTTTTAATAATTTTGATTAATTTTGAGTTACTTCAGAGCTAAGTAAGATTTTTTATATATAGTCCTGTTACTCTTTTAAGTTTCCATTCAATAATTAGAATTCTCCAATTTTGATATCAACTCAATGTATAACAAAGACACACCACTGGTAAAATAAATTTTTGTTTGTTTCCAACTGACCATTCCTCTCTTTGACATCCTGAGGAGTTATACTGAAAGAAGAGCAAAAGGAACATAACAAGGTGGGACAAATAGTAAACAAGGAGTAAACGGTCTATAAGAAAATACATTAACTGTAAATACTCAAATTAAAGGACAAGGATTATTGAAACAAACAAAAAACCTAATTCTATGTCACCTACAAGAGACAAGAGTCAGATTGAAAATGAAAGGATTCAAAAGTTATGTCATAACAACAATAAGTAAAACTGAAGAAGGTTTTTTAATGTTAACATAGATTTGAAAGCAAAAAGTGTCACTGACGATAAGGCAGGATAATAAAACCCACTGTTACTCTACAAGGAATATATTATAAATCTAAACTTCAATGCAATATATGAAGGGAAGTTCCAAAAATCTAAGTAGAAATAGAAAAATCTAAATTACCTAGATCAGTAACATAGAACCACAAGAACAAATCAGCAGATTATAGGAGATCTGAATACCATCATTAAAAACTTTGACCTAAATTTACATAAAACACTGCACCAACAATGATGGAATATATATATTATGCAGAAATTTTTAGGTGCACATGGCACATTTATAAAATTGACTATATTCTGGTTATAAAACAAGACTCCGAATAAGCAAGAAATTTAAACCTATATAACCAATATTTTACCAAATAGTTGGATATTAAAAACATACTTCTGATCATTATGTAGGTCAAAGATAAAGTTGCAATGGGAATTAGAATTTTATTAATTCAATGATAATGAAAATATGCCATAACAAAACCTGTGGGTTGCAAATAAAGCTGTGGTCACAGAGAAGTTTATGTATTCCAATTATACTCTCTAAATGTAAAACGGAAAGGAATAAAGCAACTAGAAGAGAACCTATCACCCTGAGGTAGGCAGCTCCTGAACTGTACCTGGTGGGGAAGGCAGGGCAGAACTTCAGGGGGCCAGCTGAGAGCACGGTGAACACCATGTCAGGAGCAGTCTCCAAGAAAGAGAATTTAATGTACAAAGGCATGACTAAAATGTATTTAGGAGCTAGCACCCTGACCCCTCTTAAGGATGACTTATGCTGCTGGGGAAAAAATAAGAAGTGCTCGATGTAGAAGGTGAATAGCTTTATAATTCCCAGAAGAATCTTCGTACCAGGACCACACCATGAAGAACTTGGAGTCCCTGTGGCTAATCCAGCAGAGAGAAAAGGAGAAACAGAGATGCAAGAGAAAATAAATGGAACACTTGGTGCAATTTGGTGCTGCTGCAGGCCCAAGTCCAGGTATGTGCTCTCTATATCCACATCTTAAATAAAAGCCACCATGTTCCTCAGTCTTTCAGGTACTTAGAATTTCTCTTTAGAACCTGAAAATGGGGTCAGGTTTGCTGTCTGCATCGCTATAGTACAAAATAGAGGCAGGATGTTTGAAATAGTTCTCCATTTGGCAGAGGAGGCCTTGAAGCTGTGAGCCACTCGCTGCAAACCAGCAGGACATGAAGGATTCTTGAGAAGATCTGAAGCTACTGGGAGGCCTTTGAGGAGTTAAATCCCATAGTAAATACTGTACCTTCAATGGCCCCTTCTCCCTCTCTGTCCAGCCTTCCTCCACTCCCGTGGGGGCCCAAAGAGGTTAAATGAGCACTCTTTGACTTGTACTTGGTGGTCTCAGAAGTGGGCTTGGAGACTTCCATGAAAAGTCTGCCTTCCATCTGCTGGCTTGGGTTTCTTGGGCTCTCTGCTCCAGGCTAATCCCTTCAACCTGCTTTTCCCATTTCTGCCAATAATCCCCCTCTCCAGACCTTCCTAATGCTCTTCTGGGGCGGGGGGAGACTTACTGAGGGCAATGTTTATTTCTAGAGGCAGAGGTGACCACATGACTTCACACTGGTCATCCCCTTGATTATTCAGTTTCTGTCTAGATTAGTCGTGGGTGTTTGTGCACCCCAGCCTCACCCCCAGGAGGCTTTAGAACACTGTCCTTATCTCAGCACTGAGCCTCTGTCTAGCCTCCTTCCCTCTCTCTCCTTACCCATCTTTACCCACAGCCTCGCAGGCTTTCTGCACCTCTGAGGAAGATAAGCACTTCACAGAACCTCTGCTACAGAACCAAACATATTGAAATGACTCTTTACAAAGATACTGAAACAACAGAAAATGAATACATGACGATTGTTTCTACTGAGGATTCAGTTACATAGGGGGCCTTTAGCAAACTTCGATTGATAAATCTAACCTTTCCTTCCTTGGCAATAGTTGATCACACTGTGAGGAAAACAAGTTAGAGAATGGAAAAATAATATTTGGATTTCAATGAAATAATAAAGATGCAGGGACTATCTTTGACTTTTGCAAGGTGAGAAGAGAGTTTACATTTTGATTACTTGATGGCAGGAATCCCTTTTAAAACAGGGCCAGTCTGCATGATGCATTTAAAAATCAACCTTTTCAAATATAGCCATAACCCCCACAAGATTTCTTTATTTCTCTGGGGTCAAACAAACCATCACATTTCACAGTGGTGCCCTGTGTATGAAAGTGATAAACATAACCTGGAAGCATGGCAGTGGCTAAAAATATGGAGCTGGTAGCCATTCGTTGAAATTATTTTTTGCTTTTAATTCATCACATAAAATGCTAATGTCCAAATTCAGGCAGGTAGATCTTACCAACCGTCAAGAGCTTCAACCCTGCTAACAGCTAAGTATGCACTTTTAAGCCCTACTTTGACTGCTCCAGAAACTTACTGGGTTTCTTTAATGCCTCTGTTACTATTTCCTTTGTGTCATTTTGTTTTTCTTTAAAAACACAGCTGTGTGATCTTGGGGAAGTTACATTATTTCCTTGAGACTTGGTTGCCTTCTCTGTGCATATCTGGGTATAATTTTAGTATTGCTCAATAAAATTTTTGTTGATAATGAAATTATTCTATATCTGTACTATGTAAAGCAGTATTCAATAGCTACATGGAGCTAATAAACATCTTTGAAACATGGCAAATGCAAATGAGGAACTGAATTTTTAATCTTATTTTTAAATTTGTTTAAATATAAATAATGCCACGTGGCTAGCATCTGTTGACAGTACAGATCTACATAATATTTTAAGGACACTGTCCACTCAAAAACTCTACCATTCCTTAACTCAACCTAAATATTTTTGCTCTCTGACAAACAGAAAATAATTTATGCTTCCCTTGAAATTATCTGTCAAGACCTTTATCAGTTTGGGGACATTATATTCTTAAAATTCACTTTGCTTTATGAAACTTTAATAATGTTGGAGTTCCCTGCCCTTGGTACCACCTTTGTGATGATGGGAAATATTGTGGATGATCAAGGACCATTCCAAGGGATCATGGAGAGAAATCTCCTTTTGGATTTAATTTCATTATGAGGATGTCAAAATGCTAAATTACTTAAAATAAAACCCATACCGTTATTATGCAAAGTTATATGCTACATGTAGCTTGGAAAATGTTAAAAAGGTTTTTAAAGAACTGCACATCTATTTTTGAAGGTGATTTGGCTGTTCAAGGCTTGCTAGCACTTTATCCATCTCAGTACTATTTCACTTAGTAAACAAATGCAGTTGCCATAATTGCTGCATATGTGTCTGTGTTCCCTTCTAGGCTATATGTTTTTGAAGTTAGAAACTATATTTATATCACAGCCCCTATGTATAGCACAATATCCATTGCTAATTCAGATTGTGTTTTAAGATATGAGACAAAATTTAAGGCTTTTATTATAGTCATAAACATCTAGCAAACCAACCAGAAAATAAAAACTAATTTTCAATTGGTTGGCCAAGAACAAAAAAGAGAGGAATACCTAGTGCAAAATCATCTCTCTAATATCTACTGTTGGATTTAGAGCACACACATGATAAACTTATTTTAAAATATCTTCTCATCAAAGATTTGGGGTTGGACTGGAAAATATTATATCAGAAGTGAAAATAATTATGTGGTCTGACCAGCGTGGATCATACAAAGTAAGTGTATACTATATATAAAGTAGATAAACTACGAGGTCCTACTGTATAGCACAGGCAACTATATTCAACACCTTGTAATAACCTGTAAAGGAAAAGGATCTGAAAAAAGAAATATATATATCTGAATCACTTGGCTGTACACCTGAAACACAACATTGTCAATCAACTATACTTCAAGTAAAACAAAACAAAACAAAACAAAGTAAGTGTAAAGGGAAGTATAGTTTTATAAATTCACCTCTGATATCCAATGGACCAACTGAAAGACAACAGAAACTACAACTTTCTAGGAGACAGAACATGGCCAGCAAACCAGGCCGTTACCCTCGGTAACGGTCATACCTGCCAAAAAATATACAGACTAGCCTGCGTTCATGAATACAAAGGAATTCTTCATTTATCTGGCATTATTAGGCAATGAAGTATTGTATGTTAGGAGAAGCTTTTTTTTAAATGACAAATTTAAGAGGAGTTATTTTAACCTTCACTCGGTAGTTTTTTTCTAAAATTAAGAAATGCATCCACTGGTGTATCTAATGTTTCCGTGATAACTCGGGGTCATCAGTTCAATCAACGTTTGCATGAATAATGCAAATGGAAACAAGACAGGCATGCTTACTGAAACTGAAAATGACATAGCACTGGCTGGAGTAACTGATGCGAGAGCAAGAAAAAAACAAAAATGAAAACAAACCGTTATCAAGAAACAATCAGTCAAGTTCTGACTTTCTGTACTTAGTTTCCAAAAGGGATACCACAAATCCCAGCGAGAGACTCCAGCATCATTAGCTGTCTTTCTCCTTTGTTTCCACCTTCCTTTCCTTTTCCTTCTACCTTAGATTGTTCCAGGAAGTGTTTATAGCTCCTTGCAAAACAAATTCTAATACTTGCTTTCTCTCACACAAACTTCACAGTATGTCCATGTGATAAATAGTGTGGAGGTAAAAGACAGTTCATCACAGGCACATCTCCTATGAAAATAGAATTAGAAACTAGCTTCTAAACATGCAGAGAGAAGGGCGTGGTGTCAGGCACTAATTTCCTTGCGAATTCCTCTCCATTTCTAATAGACGTTTTTCTTTACCAAGATCCCTTTTTATTGGTGTCCTATTCCAGACTGCTCCACTCCGCCCATCCTCATCCTGTAAAATACATTCACACTCTTTTGTGACCCTACTTATTTGCCCATTAAATAATCAATCATAGAACTGTTGGAGTTAAATATAGAGTGAAATTAAAATACTGGAGTCACTTGGAGGGTTTAAGCAGCTCCACCAGAAAATACTGGGCATGGATTTAAAAGAGGCTGCGTGGGACTTGCTCTTGTCCAAGTTCTTTCTCAGGAAGTATCTGAAATAAACCTAAATTCAGAGTTAATCAGATTGGCCTGCTTTCTCAGGTGGACTGGAATTCCTTGATCTTTCCCCTCAACTCCCTGATGTCAGTGGCACTTTCTGGAGATGAGGTGGACTTCTCTGCCTACTGCAGAAGCTCAGTTCCCCCAGGACCCACTCCCTGTCTGAATCCCACACTGGAGGCCAGATGCCAGCTTTCCCAGAACATTCGTGGTCTCCTTTCAGTTTTTGACCTGCTCAGATTGAGTTCCTGTAGACTCTTTCTCAGCTTGAAACCTGATCTTCCACCCCTTTCCCTGACCTCGATGGTTACCTTCCTACTTTAGGCCTCAGGTGCTTTAGCTATAAATTGATATATTTGCCCTTAATTCTAAAGTCTTCTTTCTAAAGCTCTACAATGTGTGGCTCCTTGAAAATGTTTCTCTTTGCTGGTTTTAATTTTGTAGAGAATTAAAACCACAGCTACTCTAAAGACAGTAAGTTGCATTGGATAAGGAAACTGTGCTTTTGTAGTTAGATTAACAGTGATGGAAGACGACTAGGTATGTTTTAAGATACTCATGATCCGTTCTTGTGAGAGTCGGGGGAAGAAGGAGAAGAGAGTTAATAAAATACCAAACGATTGTGACAAATTAAGTTCACCAGGATGTAGCTGATTAGTTACTACTTGAATAAGCCAAACAAATCCATTCAAGTTGTCCTTTATTTTTCTAAGAAGGATCCCAGTGAACTGAGTCCCATGTTCAGTAACTCCACGTTCAATGGCTTAGTCTTTAAAAACTGTTATGTTGCTGGAAGAAGAAATATTGCCCATCAGTCCTAATTGGTGTTTAGCTATCATGCACATTTCAAATAAATTTATTACATTGCCTGATCTCAGTGTAATACATTCCAAAGGGGCAAAGAGCACATGAAAAGTTATGGAGTCTCCATCTTCTATACTGAAGTATGCAATAAATTACATATTATTTGGCTGTGAAATTCACCAGCCATAGAAACCACGCCATTAGCAATGTATACAGTGGTAAACAGCAGGTAATGAGAATGATATAAAACAAAACAGACGGTGTATGTTGGAACTGCTGCCAATAAAACAATCATTAAATGCATTCATATGCATCTACGCTAGGTAAGCTCTTTAGGGCAATTGCTACGAGTTCTACATACCTGTCAGGATATTATATATAGCCCAGTTTCTATGGCCTTTATTCAAAGACGCTGGGAAAGGGTTACTCTGGGTAAATTCAGACCTTTTCTCAATATAGAATTTGGTCAACATGCATTCTGAACAGCAAAATTTCACAGTGCTTTCAATTTTCCTACAGTAATTGCCACCTCAGCAAATGCAGGATTAAGTATAATGGATTATAAGAAGTTAGAAAGAAAAGATGGAAGAAAAGAACGAAGGTAGAAAAAAGGTGGGTATGGAGTACTTCAACATTTATGTAGAGTGGACCTAAAACTAAACTGAGGTTTCCCTGAACTATTAGCATACGCTATAGAAACTTAAATGAAAAAATAAAAAAACCCAGCAAGGGAAACTCAAAGATTCTTTGTTTTTTTCACTTTACTGCATATACACATCCATCTTAAACAATCTATATGCTTATATCCAATCAGACAGCATTGTTTTGTAAGGCTATTTGTGTTCTATCAGCATGTAAAGGTCGGACAACTCAACTTTAGCAGAGTTAACCTTCAGGTGAATAATTGCTTCTTTCAGGTTGTGAGCATTTGATATTTCCAGAAATGTTTCCCAAAAAATGAAAACTAAAAGAGTCCTAGGACAGCGTCCTTTAAACGTTTTATAGTATCAAGGTTTTTGGAGGAAGAGTATCCTTGTCGATTATCAACACAATGATTCCAAGCAGGTCAATTTTTGCTGAGAATATTATATAACAGAACCCACTTCACCTCCATTATACTGACAATGATCTTCCTTACTTCAACCATGTGCTTCTTAGTAAAGTTGAAAATACTGAGCCAAGAACAGACGGTGACAATGCCAGAGACTCAGATGTACCTATAGGTGCCTTCAGACAACATCAGCCACCCAGGCTAAAGTCCTGGTTTAAAACATCCCAACATGAATGAATCTCAAAAACCATATGCTGAGCAAGTGAAGCCAGATCAAAAGGGCACCTACTGTATTATTCAACTTACATGAAATTCTAAACTGGGCAAAAGTCATCTCTAAAGATAAAAAACAGATCCGTCGTTGCCTTGGGGTGGGAGATGGGGATACTTTTGTAAAAGCCTAGGAGGAAACTTTCTAGGCTTTTAGAATTGTTATCTATATTTATGGGGGTGGTAGTTAAACAAATGTATACATTAATTAAAAGTCACTGAACCGTTGACTAAAAATGTCTGCATTTTATTGTATGTAAATGATACCTTAATAAGGTTGATTACAAAATGAACCAAAACCAAAACAAAGCAGAAGAAAAACCTCTCAAGACCTCAAAGGAAATACACTGTTTTCTTCCAGGGCACCAGATTGGAAATGAGGCATTGGTCTGTTCTACCCTCAGATTATCCCTAGGATTATCTAGTCTATTTTAAAGCACTAGAGTCCCCTATCAGGAAAACTCACCCCATGTTTAATTACTTTGATTTCTTCTCTGCCTCTTCTCCCAACACAGTGAAGTCATTCACGGAAGAAAAACCAGCTTTTGCCAAATTTGCATCATCATATATTCTTTCCAAAGTTATTATTTATGGAATAAAATTTGGCTACACTTTGTAAAAATCTAGCTTTTTGAGCCTTACAAATCTTAACAGTTAACCTATTGCCTCCACTGGAATTTGGAAAAAAATTATTTTGAAAAGGAATAGCTGAGACTTGACATTTTTTGTGTGTGTGTGAGATTTTCTCTTCCCCTAAGAGAGAAGTAAGTAGGAATGAGAAACACATACATAAAGAAAAAAAATTATCTTGCTGCCTTTGCATGGTTATAATTTATAGGAGGCCCTTTTCAACAATAATCTATTATCAGAATCAAAAAAGTATAATCTCCATGAAGGCCAGGCCAGGATATTTGTCTCTTTTTCAGCAGGTTGCAATACAAACCACATTCATGGATATGCTTCTTGATGATCTTTGTAATACTGTAACAGTTGACCATTTCCTCATGCCTCTTCACCTTAACTTCAACCTGGTTTTTCACTAATGACCTCACATTTCCTTCTCTATCACTTGGTTGTGGGCCTCTTTTCCAACTCCAACTCCAACTCGCATTTCACTCTGGCACCAAAGGAAGATTCACACCTTCCTGCTATTTAGTGATACCTCAAGGTCATTACCATATTGTGATCACCCTGAAGAATAGTCAGACAATTGTTATTTCAGAGCCTTCTGACAGTTTGTAGCTCTAAAAATTAACTAAGGACCGCATTTGTCAAAAATATCCTAGTTTAAGATTTTGGCAATACAGCAACAGTAATTCCCAAGTCAGTTATGACAATCAGTGTGGGAAGCACCCTCCTTCAGGAAGATCCTTTGCCATACAATACTCTTTCCCTGTCTGGTAATAAGGAAGAATGGCCGTGGAAAGTAACCTTTTGTGGAAAGAAATACTTGGCTTTGAGAAGGCTTGAAGTTCATACATTTTTCTTGAATTAGATTCCCCATTAATTACTTTATCCACAAAGAGGTAATCATCAGAGTTATGTAAGCAATTAAGGAGATGCTACTCCACATTCTTTCAGCTTGTTGACCTTTCTCACTTTATTTCATGTGGCTATCTGAAACATCAGTGATTTACATGTCTTTCTTTCCTTTTGTTTAATAGATTTCTGTGTGTGTGTGTCCCCATGATGAAAACATCATAAATAAAATATCAGGAATACACTCTTAAGAAGCAGAGTCTACTTAAAGTCCTACAACATATGAAAGCACTAATATTCATGGACAACTCTACACTCTGAAAGTTACACCAAATTTTGTTGATCTCTCTTTGGTCTAGGAGTTTTGCAAATTTTCTACCATGATCATTTGTTAGTTTTATAATTACATAATAAAGGCATTACATCATACAATCTTTTGTTATCCATTGCAGTTTTAAAACTATTCCTTTCCTTGTCATCAGCAGATATGTCATAGATTATTAGTACATAAGCAAAGACTTTCAACGTAACCGTACTTTATAGTGAGAAGAACTATACTGAGCTATCTCTATCCTAAGACAATGCACTAGGAAAGCACTAGGAATTCTTAGGCACTAGGAATACAGAGACGATCAAGGGGCAAGTTCCTTGCCTTCGAGTATACATGATCATTATAGCAAATGCTTAAATAGCACTTAGTATGTAACTCACCACAGCAGTCTTATTTTCCTCCTTTTTAATAGGTGAGCAGAGGAAGCCACAGGGAAGTCATAGGGTAAAGCCAGAATTTGAACCTAGGTAGACTAGTACACTGTCCACGGCTTTAACTACTACATTAAAAATATATATATATATAAGTTATATATATATATATATAAGTTTATATATATGACTCCAAGTATTCCAAAGTTACAAAACACTTATCTACCAAAACTCAAAAAGGAGCACACAAACTTGCATAGAAAATAAACATGTGGGCTTCCCTTGTGGTGCAGTGGTTGAGAGTCTGCCTGCCGATGCAGGGGACACGGGTTCGTGCCCCAGACTGGGAAGATCCCACATGCCGCGGAGTGGCTAGGCCCATGAGCCATGGCCACTGAGCCTGCGCGTCCAGAGCCTGTGCTCCTCAACGGGAGAGGCCGCAACAGTGAGAGACCTGCGTACCACAAAAAAGAAAATAAACATGTAAAAGTTCATAAATAAACCACAGTATAACCTGCTCCAAATAATATACTGACTGCAGTGTCCTGTGCCTCTCCCATCCTTAGGTAGCTGGAAATTACAACAAAATAATACTTTTCACCTTTGGAAGCCACACCATCTCTCATACCAACCAACCAATTACTTCCTTAGAGAGAATAGGAAATTAACCTGAATATCGTAACATATATATATATATAGCATTAGTGATGTAGAGTCTTTGTTTAAAGACAGTAACTTCAATAGCAGAGGGAACTTTACCATTGCAGACTTCAGATAACCTCTATATTTCTCAGATTTCATGCTAAATCATAAAATGTCATATTGTGTCTGAAGCTATTTTTTCAATAGTCCATTTTCTTAAATGGACTAGCAAATCAGTAAATACTGAGGAACATTTTGGCTCCCAAATCCTAAAGCCATTCTGATTATGCCTGGGTGATCATGGGGAGGTCATCGGAACTACCAGAGGACTGGCTGAAATACCAGTGTTCTGGCCAGCTTACAAATTAGAAATTATACAGAATCCAATTTTATTTTTTTGTTATGTAATTCCTATGGGGCTTTTGGCATGTCAGTGTAAAGTCCTTTCATGTGTAATCTTTATCCATTAGATAGGGAACAATGCCAATCCCCATCATAAATTCTTTAAAAACCTGACACTGAAAATCCATTGTAGGGCATAGGACCTGCAGATAGGATACGAATCACACACATCCACTCATTCAGACAAACCACAAATATTCATTTTTAAGTCTACTATATGCCAATAATGTACCGGCCTCTCAGATGCTAAACCATGCTAAATGCTGAAACAGACATACTCAGTTCAGGCCCTCCTGGAACTTATTACCTACAGAAGTACCTTCATTGTAAATGGTCAGGTCTCAGCCAATGCTATTATCATCAGCAGGTGACCAAATGATAGAGCTTGCTTCCCTTCAGAGGTACAAAACAGTTATTACACCTGAATGGGATGCAAAGAATAATCTGACTTCTGTTCACTAGGGGATGAATTGAACTGTCCTTGCAGAAGAGTTAACAGATGGTGTGAACCCCACATCCTAGAAACGGGTCAGGCACACGATAAGTGTTCAGCTTTTCAAAAACAAATGAACAATCACTTCCTCTCTTAGATCTTTACACCCTTCCTCTGCTGGCTACTTTCTCTCAGCTTATAAACATCCTCAAATATACCCACTTAAAAAACTCTCAGACCTATGATTCTTTGGATATTCTTGTGGATAACCTAAGTCTCTACCATGCCTTCAAACACCTGTCCTCCCCAAATCCCACATCTGTACCTTGGGCCCAGACCTGTCTACCAGGCCCATCTAAAGCACTGAAGATGAAGTAAGATCCTCTCGCCACCCCCAATACCTTTCTACTGTGCTCTGTATCTCTCAAAAAGATGCAGCTGTAAACTGTCACCCACGCTTGCTGCCCTCCCTTTCCTAACTGGTCACCAGGCTTCACTCATTCTCTCTCAGATCTTCAAAACCTGGTCCCACCTTTTATAACTTAAGTGGGACCCTTAGATTACAATTCACCCTGCATCCAATCAACTGCCTTCCACATGGAGGTCCAAGTGAGCCTCTAAACCAGAATTCCATTTCACTGTTCTTTGGTGTTTCCCGCAGCCTTCAGGATAAACATCCAAACTTCTGACAGGACAAACAAGGCGCCTTTCTGTTGGGCCCCACTAAGTTTTCAGTATCAACTCTCATTTCTTTCCCAAACCCTGAGTTCCAGTCCTGTACATTAGTTTTGCCATATTTTCTTACATTTCTCAAACTTCAACACACACTGCTTTCTCCTGCCACCCCAGGAGCTTCTACATATCCTTAGAAAGGATGGCACTTCCTCCAAGGATCCTACCCTGAACTTTCCCTTCCAAGTTTCTGTGCTCTGCAAAGGGGAAAGATGGCGGGGAGGGATACATTAGGAGTTTGGCATTAACATGTACACACGACTATATATAAAATAATCAACAAGGACCTACTGCATAGCACAGGGACCTCTACTCCATATCCTGTAACAAACTGTACGGGAAAAGAATCTGAAAAGGAATGGATATATGTATAACTGAATCACTTTACTGTACACCTGAAACTAACACAATATTGTAAATCAACTATCCTCCAATATAGAATAAAAATTAAATTAAAGAAAAAAGAGATTCTGTGCTCTGTAGCAGCAGAACTCACTTCTTCCAGAGCACTGACTCCTGTGCTTGTGTTTACTTGCTGCCCAGTAGAAGGGAAGATTACCTAGGGCAGAAGCATCATCTCCAGCAGCCCTTGGTTCTGACAACTCATTCAAGTGCCAGGATACTTTACACACATAACCTGCTTAATTAATTCTAAGAACCCACAGAAAGAGTGGTTTTTAATGTCATTTTACAAGTGTGGGGATTGTAGTGCAAAAGAAACCTGTCCAGGCCACAGAGAGCATAAGCCCTGGAATTCAAACCCTAAGCTGCCTTGACACCGGTACTCTTTCCACTATATATGATACACCTATTGAAAAAAAATTTCTTTTTCCTGAGCCCTGTTTGAATGGAAAGGAAATGAAGCTGGGATATATCCATTTCCTAATCGCTTTGGTGTGTACCAGGCAAAGTCATTCAACAGACCAGGTAACATCTATGCAACAATTAACGATGCTCCAAACTGTGCTAAGTGTTCTACTTTGTAGAGTCTACAAGCATTAACACAGTGTATCCTTGTAACCCCCACAGAGGCTGGGTCCTGTTAAGCCCATGCTACAGATGAGAACAGTGAGACCTTAAAGCCTTAAGGCACTCGGCCAGGGTCACCGAGCTGGCAGGAGTCCTAGGCCACACACCCCGTCTAGTGCATGCACACCCGGGCACTGGGCACCGGTTCTAGTGCCCACCCTCCACCTTTAACCATTTAAAACCCCACTTCTCAGCACCCACACGAGGGCCCCTGGAAGCGGGAAGTACAAACCTGTCTCGAGAAGCCATGGCTGGAAGAAGCTCTGGATACAGATCAGGGGCAGATGGTGCTCAGAAGTGGTGCCCAGTCTACCCCACGGAGGCGGTCAGAGTTAAGTCTAGCAGGCCCTCCCTCAGGGAAGTGTGCACGGAGGGCAGAGGCACCAAGTCCTGTGGTGCACACAGGTCCTCAGAGCACGAGAAAGAGCTGGCCTCGCTGTCCAGGTGCAGCTTCACTGAGTGATCATGGCCTGAGCGTGGCCTTGGGTACGCTGGCTGCAGACAGGATGCTCACACCCGCCTGTGGGTCCCGGCTCCCCTCCCGGCCCCTCGGGCGCCCACCACCCGGCAGCTGCGGCCCCACATTGTGTGCAGGACTGGCGTCACAGCCACAAGACATAGGGCCATGGGCCCCAGCTGGCCGGGCCCTCCATGCCGCGCTCCGGAGCCCACGCGTGGCCTGGTGTTGGCGCGGGCATCAACGCCTTCCCGAGCCGCGGAGTTGCAGCTTAAGCCTCAGGGCGGGCCCATGGGGGCGGGGCTCGAGGACTTCTGCGTGCTCGCCGTGTGTCCACACGCAGACCCGCCTCCCATGACGACGCGGTCTGAGTAGCGGTGTCGGCAGCTTCGAGACTACGGCAGCGCGAAAGGTAGGAGGTGTGGAGAATTTGGGGTTTCCAAAAAGCGTTTGCTGACTGATCCAAACAAAAGTGAGACATGGTTGTATCAGTGCATTTTAAAAGTAGTTAAACTCCCGCAAAGTGTCTGTGCTCGCCCCGCCCAGGAGAGAGCGTGAACTCCGTGAGGGACACAGGAAAGGCTGAGTGAACGTCTGCCTGTGGTCCCTTACCTGGTGAACAGGTGTGTGAATTTCTGCGGAAAGCTCTTAATTTCTGTCGTTTCTGCTGACTTGACACGGTGGTTGGCAAACGGTGATGTGTTCCATGCATTCAGGACATGATCGTGGTTACTAATAATCACTTTGTTTTGTACTGACACCTCCACAGAGAATTTACTACTGAATATCCACTTTACAGAAGAGTAACTGAGGCGTAGGAAGTGAATTGACTGAATAAGAGGAAGGACTCAGACGATTGTTGTTAGTAAATTAATCCTGCAAGGAGGCCATTAGCCTGCGGTGGCTCTAGCGATGCAGCCGTCTACTTAAACGAACCAAAATCTAAGCCTGTCAATGCCTCAGGGTGACGAACACCACTGAGGACACCCAGTCACAAACCACCAACTAGGCATTAAAGCTGTAGCAAATCAGTCATTTCCTTGCTTTGCTGCTGCCCTTTTAAAATAAACATCTCTGCAGCTCCTGTGGCTGGAGTGCTCCTCACCTCTTCC
>NW_020173688.1:8914-14382 GCF_003031525.2 Neophocaena asiaeorientalis asiaeorientalis | reverse complement strand
AGATCTAAGCTGTATTTAGAATATGTGTATTTGTTTAAAGTTGGGTGCTCTCACAGAAGAATATTGCATTTTGGACAGTGTTACCTTAGCATTTTCATTGACATTTGCAAACGTGATAAATGCTCTGTGCACTTTTTCCACCTTTGGCAGTGAGAACAAAGCTGTGTTAGAATAAAAATGACAGTAGGTCATAAGCTGAATTCGCAGGGAGAAAGGAAGAGAACCAGAAATGGTAAATAGATTAACCTGACAAACTCAAAAATACTTATTTGCTCAACTTTCTTCTCTAAGCTCTTTGAAAAAATAAGCTTGTGAGAAGTAATTATTATAATAATATGTTGTTAAGTATGTAACATATATAAATGTAATAAAAACAAAAGAGAGGGGAAGGCATACAGCTCTATAAAAGGACAGTTTCTGTTTCTATCTGGAATGAACCTAGTAAAAATCTGAAGAGATTCTGAGATGTATTACATAAGCCCTAGTGCAGCCATTACTCAAACAATGTAGTTAAAAATCATTAAAGGAATTACATGTTACAGTAGAAAATATCTACTTACTATAAAAGGAAAACGGAGGAACAACAACAATAACACAAAAACATGAGACATGTAGAAAACCAAAGGTAAAATGATAGACATGAATGAATCCTACCATATCCATAATAAAAACTAAATGTAAATGAATTAAACAATAGAATCAAAAGGCAGATATTGTCGAACTGGGTATTAAAAAATGTTTTCTATAGGAGACACTGCTTGGATTCAAAAGTCTAATGTGTACAAAGTAAAAGGATGAAAAAATATACATCATGCAAATAGCAACCGTAAGCATTGCTGAAGTGGCTATACTAATACCAGAAAAAATAGACTTTAAAACAAACAAAAAAGTTACTAGATATGAAAAGGGACATTTTATGATAAAGAAAGGGAAGATACAAAAATCTTTAACATATTTGCCCTGAATAAGGTAAAACCAAAATACATGAAGAAGAAAATACCAAAATCCATGAAGAATTGAAGGAAGAAATAGATAATTGCACAACATTAGGTAGAGGCTTCAGTACTCCCCAGTCAATAATGGATAGAACAGTTAGGCAGAAGATCAACAACGATATAGAAGACTTGGACGAGACTATGAATTAACAAGACCTAATAAATGTTTACAGAACACTCAACCAAACAGTAAAATACTCATCCTGCTCAACTACATGTGAAACGTTTTCCAGCATAGATGACATGCTAGGCTGTAAGAGAAGAGATTGAAACCCACATACATTGCTGGTGGGAATGTAAAATGGTGCGGCCATTTTACAAAACAGCTTGAGAATTCCTGCAAATGTTAAACATAGAGTTACCCTATGACCCAGCAGTTCCACTACTAAATATATACCTAAGAGAAATAAAAACTTATGTCTGCAGAAAAGCTTGTAGTGAATGTTCATAGAAGCATATTTCTAAAAAAAAAGGTGGAAATTATTCAAATGACAACCGGATAAATGAATAAACAAAATGTGGAATATCCATACAATAGAAAAGCATTCAGCTATAGAAAGGAATGATCTGTTGATCCATGTTACAACATGGATGAACCATGAAAGCATTATGTAAAGTAAAAGCAGCCACTCACAAAAGATCACATATTGTACGGTCCCATTTATATGAAATGCCCAGAATAGCAAATCTGTAGAGACAGGAAGGAGATGAGTGGTTGCCTAGGGCTGAGAGGGTTGAGGAGATTGAAGAAAGCTTGTTAATGTGTAATGGGTTTTTTGTGGGGGGACAGAAATCTAAAATTGGATTGTTGTGATGCTTACACAAGTCTTTTAGTGGTTACACTGAGAACCATTGAATTGTATACATTAAAGTGTTAAAATTATGGTATGTAAATTACATCCCAATAAATCTGTTAAAATTATGATAATTTTATATGTATAAATTTGAAAATTCATCGAAAATGACAAATTCTTTAAAAATGCAAGCTAACAAGACTAACCCAAGAAAGAAAAAATATCTAAAAAACCCTATATCTACTGCAAAAGTTGTTTGTATAATTAAGTACCTTTACAGAAAATGATTCCCAGGGATAAATGGCTTTCCAAGTAAATTCTTCCAAATATTTAGGGAAGAAATATTGGTAATCTTACATAAAAATCTTCCAGGAAACAGGAAAGTATATATTGCTCAAAATATTTATAAGGTCAACATAAGCTTCAGATCAAAACTAAAAAGAGTATTACAAGAATAGAGTCACAGGCCAGTTTCTCTTTTGAACATGCATGCGAAATGTGTAAACAGAAGCACAAACTGTATCCATGGTATGTAAAACAATCACATATCATCAAAGTAGCTTTATTATAGTAATGCAAGGTTGGTTTAATGTTCAAACATGAAACTGATCTCAGGAATGAATTAGAGTGGGAAAAAAAGTCATTTAAAACAGAAGTCTTGGGACGTCCCTCGTGGTCCAGTGGTTAGAACTTGGCGCTTTCACTGCTGGGGCCCTGGGGTCCAATTCCTGGTCAGGGAACTAACATCCTGCAAGCCACGAGGCAGGGCACCCCCCCAAAAAAAAGGAAAAAAAGAAGACTTAACCAGGAGAAGCACAAGATCGAATCAACATAACAGATAACCCCTTATGAAAAGTAGGTGAAGATTATGGAATATTCTAAAATTTTAAAACAAAAAGAAACATTTAAAGATTCAAGAGGATGTGACAAATATTGTACATAGGCAAAAAATAAAATAAAATATACGGATGATGCGAGCCCCAAAATACAGATGCCCATGTACTGTCTCTGAAGATTCTCATTCAATGGGTTACGGATTTCCTCTATGTTTAAAAACCTACAGGTGTTATAAAGCAGAAACTAACACACCATTGTAAAGCAATTGTACTCCAATAAATATGTTAAAACACAACAAAACACACCTACAGGTGATTCTGATATGATTCACAGACAACATAAAGCTTCTGCTTTACAGGAAACAATACCAGATTATTTTGTTATTTTATAGTTATATTAACAGGTTGTACTATTGACTGGTAAGTCTAATGTCAAAATGCACTCCCCACTAGGGCTATAAACGGAACTAGTAGTCTCTACTGCTACTTGGTGGCAGCATGCATGTATTGCAAGGGCAATTATTGTAGGAATCCAAATTAGTGGAACATTTTAGAATTGGAAGTCTACATACAGATCATCTAGTCAAGCTTCCAACTATTATAGTTGTGAAAACTAAGGCCCATATAAAAGAAATGATTTATCTCCAAAGAGCGTTAGTGAAAGAGTATGAAATTTAAAATATCTCTGAACTTTAGTGCTGTTTTTATTAATCTCAAGTATTAGCTTAAACTTCAGTGTGACAGATTTGGGATTGAATTCTTGCTCAAATTTACTGATTGCATGCCTTTTAGTAAGTTACTAAAACACTTTTTTTTTAAATAGACATATTTATTTATTTATCTTTGGCTGCCTGGGCTCTTCGTTGCTGTGCGCGGGCTTTCTCTAGTTGCAGTGAGCGGGGGCTACTCTTTGTTGCAGTACGCGGGCTTCTCATTGTGGTGGCTTCTCGTTGTTGTTGAGCACGGGGTCTAGGTGATTGGGCTTCAGTAGTTGTGGTTCACGGGCTCTAGAGTGCAGGCTCAGTAGTTGTGGCGCATGCTCTTAGTTGCTCCATGGCATGTGGGAGCTTCCCGGACCAGGGCTCAAATCCACGTCCCCTGCACTGACAGGCAGATTCTTAACCACTGCACCAACAGGGAAGCCCTACTAAAACACTTTTAAAGTTGCTTTTCACATATGTAAAATGGTGAGCCTTGGCTGATATAGAATATGAGATAACCTAGCATTGTTCTTAACACATACACGTAGTTAATATTTTTTGGCTCTCATCCCTCTTAAACAGCCTCTATCCTCTTAACAATGAAAGTGTGTTTCAGCTAGCAAAGCACCCCAGAGCTGACCACATTCTGGCAAGATATATAGGATTCTTTTTCTTACTGGGGGTTCTTTATACCTGATATTTGAACTACACTGAAACATGAACATCTCTTGTTTATACTGTATTAATGGATTTGATAGATGAATTTTAAAAAGTAACATGCAGGGAAAAAAAAGCAATATGCAGGAATTGAGCTGCCTTACTCTCAAGAAATATAATTTGATAGTGGTGGCTAAAACGATAAAAAGTGTTTGGACAGGGAGTCCATATTGGATGTGAACTACCTGTACTCCCATTCGTCTATTAAGAATAAATAGAATCCTTTCAAAATCTGTTTTAAAGGGCAGTTATTTCCTTCTGACTCATTTAAGTTACCTGCAAGAAAAAGACAATCTCCTGAATCCTTGCTTAAAAGGCTTTTAATATAAAGCAGATAATTTTTTGCAACATTTCCCAAACTTTTCATTATCAAATTGGCTGAGGCTTCTCAACGATTATCATTTCACAAGAATATCTCCATTTTCACCTTTTTTAAAAGAATTGGCCTCGTAGATGTGCCCTTAAAACAGAGCTTCACTCTCAACTTATTTTAAATTTTGTATTCAAACAGTATGAAGAAAACAGCATCAGGGAATTCAGCCATAAAAGTGAATGGATTGCTGATACATGCTACATTATGGATGCAACTAAATGAAAGAAGTCAGGCACGAAAGGCTCTATATTGTCTGGTTCCATTTATATGAAATGTCCAGCAGTGGCAAATCCATACATATGGAAAATATTATACATTAGTGGTTTCCAGGGGTTTAGAAGAGAGGGAAATAGGGGATGACTCCTCAAAATGGGTGTATGTTTCCTCTTGGGGTGATGAAAATGTTTTGTAGTTGGACAGTGGTGATAGTTGCACAACACTGTGACAGTAGTAAATTCCACTGAATGGTACAGTGAATTGTAAAATGATCCAAATGGTGGATTTTGTGTTATGTTCATTTTACTACAATAAAAAGGAGAAAGAATTAGGGAAAGGCTTAGAGTTTGGGAAACAGGTGAACTGGTCAAGAAAAAGACAGCTCTACTGTTCAGTGTTTTCTCAGCTCTCCCAGTGCATTAATCCTCAGCAAAAAGTAGCCTGAACTTGTCGATGATAGTCATTCAACACAGTCCAGGGAAAAGTAAATAAAATAAAACCCAACTCTTCTTCTTTAGCACATCTGTGAAAGGTTAACTTGCTGCTCAGCCACGTGGACATTCATGAAGATGTTTCACTTTAGGTGTCTTCTACTTCAGTACTTTACTCGCAGCTCATTCACACATGTAGGCAACAGCATTCCTTAATTCGATGGAATCTGCAGTGCTGGTTGTGATCGGTCTCATGAAAAGAAAAGGGAAGGGGGAAAAAGCCTCCACATTGACTTGGTGGTGGTGGTCTTGATGAAATGGATGCAGAAAAAAGCTTGAGTGTCAAACTGGAAACTGTTATTTTCCTTTTCCTTTTCTTTTTATCTTTCTTATCAGGTCTTCTGC
>NW_020173688.1:0-8775 GCF_003031525.2 Neophocaena asiaeorientalis asiaeorientalis | reverse complement strand
AGGTGAACTGGTCAAGAAAAAGACAGCTCTACTGTTCAGTGTTTTCTCAGCTCTCCCAGTGCATTAATCCTCAGCAAAAAGTAGCCTGAACTTGTCGATGATAGTCATTCAACACAGTCCAGGGAAAAGTAAATAAAATAAAACCCAACTCTTCTTCTTTAGCACATCTGTGAAAGGTTAACTTGCTGCTCAGCCACGTGGACATTCATGAAGACGTTTCACTTTAGGTGTCCTCTACTTCAGTACTTTACTCACAGCTCATTCACACATGTAGGCAACAGCATTCCTTAATTCGATGGAATCTGCAGTGCTGGTTGTGATCGGTCTCATGAAAAGAAAAGGGAAGGGGGAAAAAGCCTCCACATTGACTTGGTGGTGGTGGTCTTGATGAAATGGATGCAGAAAAAAGCTTGAGTGTCAAACTGGAAACTGTTATTTTCCTTTTCCTTTTCTTTTTATCTTTCTTATCAGGTCTTCTGCTCACTTCCCACCCCCTTCTTTTAAACAGGAAAGACACTAATTAGCTGCTTTTTTGTGTTTTTGGTAAAACACCTATTGTTTTGCATTTCTTGTTGTTTCGTGAACATTATAGTTTTTACTGCCAAATGAGCTTCAGTGGTTGATGTAGGGGGTCTCTTGGGAACTTAACTTTTTCCAGTTTAAGTGGAAAAGCTTTTTTGTTTGAATTGGCTTTTACTGGGTGCTTCAAGGTTTGCTCTTGGCTCTTTGAAGGGGGACTGAATAGCACTGTGTTTCCTTTGAGGTTCCAATGAATAAAGGATCCTATGTCCTGGGCACTTTTTGTTGATTTTGCTGTGTGTCCTCTCTAGTAGCCAGATGCAGATTCCAGGAAAATGACATATAAATGAATATAAGTAATCTAATATTTTTACAATTTGCTTTGGCCATACTCCTGGTCTTATTCTACTTGTAGCAGATGGCTTTAAAGAGCATTAGCTATGTATATATTAAAAATAATATAAATATACCAATATTAAATATTATATTGCTGTATAAATGTAATATACTAATATTTATATTAGTGTATAACAATTATGTATTATATTAATATATATTTTTGCCTAGCATATATTATATACAAAATATATGAGTAATGAAATGTATTTCTATGGTTAATATGTTCATAATATTAATATGATATATCCTGTAATATTGATTATAAAACAATTATATCATAATATATAAATACATATTATTATCTGATATAATACACTATAGTTAATATATTCTATATAACAATATATAATGTATTAGTATAATTGTATTATATAATATAAATATAATACATATATAAAACTATATATCTTTTAGTTATACATTACACATACGAGTATGTATAGCTATTTATAATTTTATTTACATAGGAATCTGGTCATCATAACAATTGATGTAAAAATATGCAATATTTTCAATCATATGGGCCTTAACCTCACTACCTACACATAACTACTTTTAAAATCTTGAACCCTGTCTAACTCATGCTTCCATATCTCTCAACCTGCTTTTCTACACATGCACGTAGACACATATTTATACACGATATATATGTATACTAGTTTTCAGTTCAATGTATATAAAAATATAATATATAATTATATTCCTGTGTATGTATACAAATAAATCAAAGGTATGTGTATAGGTATGTATTTCATATGTTTATATAAATATATCATACAAATAATGTATGTGTATATAAATACATGACTGTATACATACATACACAGAAATATACTTATTTAAACAAAAGGGACCTAAATAAACATAGTTCTCTAAGAATAAAAAGTTATGTCTCACTGTTTCAATAACAGTTTATAGTTTTCTACTGTATGTGCTTCTATAATTGTTATGAACATTTCCCATTTTTGTTGAATGTTAAGTTGTTTTACTTTTTTGCCTTTTTTTGTTTTTTGTTTGTTTCTTTTTTGGTACGTAGGCCTCTCACTGTTGCGGGCTCTCCCGTTGCGGAGCACAGGCTCCGGACGCACAGGCTCAGCGGCCATGGCTCATGGGCCCAGCCGCTCCGCGGCATGTGGGATCTTCCCGGACCGGGGCACGAACCCGTGTCCCCTGCATCGGCAGGCGGACTCTCAACCACTGCGCCACCAGGTAAGCCCAGTTTTTTGCCATTATTAATGAAGTTCTGAAGAGTACAGTGGGCAAGATTACTTGAAAAACTCTCCTAAAAGAAAAGGGTTAGGTATGCTAGGTTAAATGTACACAACTTATTTTTAAGTGCGTGGTTGATTTTGGAAGTGTGCAGTCGAAATTTCCAGGACCCATGAAGGAAGGGTGGTACATGTGTGAGAGTTATAGGTAGATTAAGAGTGGATTGAAGATCTTGATAGCTTAGAAAAGAAGCTGGAAATCCTGTTTTTATGGAGCCAAATGGCAAATATTTTAGACTTTGTAGACCAAAGAGGCAAAATTGAGGATATTATTTAGGTACTTAGGTAACCATTTAAAATGCTACCAGTTAAAACGTGAAAATTATTCATAGCTCGTAGGCCATAAAAAATAGGCAGCTGTCTGGATTTGGAATACAGGCCATAGTTGAATGACACACCTGGTATAGAGACTTGTTTTTAAACGGCCATGACCACATGGGAGACAGGAGGTAAGACTCCATCCCTACTAGATGGGAAGTTAGAACTAAACCTATCTATCCCTGGCTTCACCTTTAATGAAAGCGTGTGCCAGGAGAAAAATATATATGCTGACAAAGGGAGACTAAGACCAAATTCTCTTGGCCTCTGCTCTGGGTAGGAAATCTTGAGAATTCTGAACTGCAGATCTGTGTTCACAGTGTTTGGGTTGCAAATTTATTTGCGGTCTTGCAAACAGAAGCCAAGAAATTAACTTAAAATGCTCCCAAATCGGTGTTATTCCAAACACAAAACTAAACCCTTTCTGGAGAGGTAGACCTTCAACACAGGCCTATAGCATTCCCACAGATAAAGTTTAGCTAAACGTGAGCTCATGATCTAAATATACACAATAATGAAGAAATCAGCTACAAGTGGAGAGAATCAGCAAAAACAATCAATACCAGAATTAAATTCCCAAGGCCATCCATCAGATGTCGGAATAATCAGGTGCCAGGCAGAAAATATACATAAAACTAGAAATGAAACAAGGAGCAAGGATGTTTTAAATGACTGGGTAGGATCTTTAAAACATTTTTAAAGTACATGTCATTGATAAATCTAAAAACTCGAAGATCGTGTAATACAGCAGATTAATCGTGGAGAAGAGTGAAATTATGCTGTTTTTAAAAATATGGCAGATCAGATTTCCTACCTAATTATATAAGTTGATTTATCTTTAAAAATACACAGTATTTTAAAGACTTATTGGCTGTAAAATAAGTTAAGGGTATTTCAAAGGGCTTCTCTGCAAAGAAAAGTGAGAAGTAGCAAAACACAGAAAGTCGAGGGGAAAAAATGTCAATATATACATTGCTATAGGGTGAACTAAGCCTTAGGCCAGCAACTATGTGGAGGAGCTGACCCTTAGGTACGTACAGCTAAGCCGGAACCTTCAAAAAGTTCAACTATTTATAAGTAAAAATATTTATTAAAATTAATAACCAAGTGTTTTAATTGACATCAGAAGAGTAAAACAATAAACCCTGAGAACATAGAAAAATAGACAATAAAGATAGGAGCAGAACTTAATAAAACAGAAAAACGTATAAAATTGAGGTGATTTAGTAAGTCAAATAATCGGTGGTATTCCAAACACAAAACTAAACCCTTTCTGGAGAGGTAGACCCTCAACACAGGCCTATAGCGTTCCCACAGATAAAGTTTAGCTAAACGTGAGCTCATGATCTAAATTTACACAATAATGAAGAAATCAGCTACAAGTGGAGAGAATCAGCAAAAACAATCAATACCAGAATTAAATTCCCAAGGCCAGCCATCAGATGTTGGAATAATCAGGTGCCAGGCAGAAAATATACATGAAACTAGAACTGAAACAAGGAGCAAGGATGTTTTAAAAGACTGGGTAGGATCTTTCAAACATTTTTAAAGTACATGTCATTGATAAAGCTAAAAACTCGAAGGTCGTGTAATACAGCAGATTAATCGTGGAGAAGAGTGAAATTATGCTGTTTTTAAAAATATGGCAGATCAGATCTCCTGCCTAATTATATAAGTTGATTTATCTTTAAAGATACACAGTATTTTAAAGACTTATTGGCTGTAAAATAAGTTAAGGGTATTTCAAAGGGCTTCTCTGCAAAGAGAAGTGAGAAGTAGCAAAACACAGAAAGTCAAGGGGAAAAAATGTCAATATATACATTGCTATAGGGTGAACTAAGCCTTAGGCCAGCAACTATGAGGAGGAGCTGACCCTTAGATACGTACAACTAAGCTGGAACCTTCAAAAAGTTCAACTATTTATAAGTAAAAAGATTTATTAAAATGAATAACCAAGTGTTTTCATTGACATCAGAAGAGTAAAACAATAAACCCTGAGAACATAGAAAAATAGACAATAAAGATATGAGCAGAACTTAATAAAACAGAAAAAAGTATAAAATTGAGGTGATTTAGTAAGTCAAAAGAATATTCTTTGAAAAGATTTAAAAAAACAAACTTGGATTTAGCAAAACAAAAACGTAAGTAAATAATATACAGAAAAAATCAGGACAATGTTATAGCAGAGAGTACAAACAGAGAATATATGAAATGCCAGTAAATTTGAACGTTTCTGTAAAGTGAACAATTTCCTAGCTCCTAAAGTTTACCAAAACTGACACAAGAGGAAATTTGTAGCTGGAGATCTTGCACCAGTAAAGGAATTAAGTCAATAGTTTACAATCTTTCACCAAGAAAATACCAGACCCGGCCAGATCATTCGGGAGGTGAATTCTATCCAACTTCTATTAAACAGATAACATCAATATTAACAAAGAAAAACTTCTAGAGAGTAGCAAAGGAAGAATGCTTCTTTATTCATCTTATGAAGTCTATATAATCCTAATACTGAAAACAGATTAGGACTGTAAGGAAAAAGAAATTTACAGGTCAAATTTACTTGTAAATATAAAAGGAAAAATTTTAAACTATGATATTAGCTACCCAAGTTCACTAGCGTAAGAAAAAGCATGAGCAAGTTAGGTCATCCAATGTATGGAAAGGTAGTTTAATGTCAAGAATATATATCAATAGATTGAAATCACCACATTTTATTTCTTTCATCTGTCTCTTTAAAAAATTGGTAAGTACTTATATTGATCTCTCTTGTAGTAGGCACTGTGCCAAGTCACTTACATATTTACTCCTTTAAACCTTCTATCATCCCTGGGGGAAAGTTCTATTTTGCTTACATTACTTAGCTAAGACTCTAACCCCCAGGAAAGTAAAGCAACATTTGTAAGTTTTTGTGGATGGTCAGTGACGGGACCAGTATAGGAACATCCAAAGTCTGTGCTTGGAAGCATTGCCCCATGTTGACACTCACATTACAGATGAAAGGAAAGGAACCATGCACTTACGATATAGATTAAATCTCACATTACAGGTTAAAGGAAAGGAACCATGCACTTTCATTATAGATTAATATCCACATAACGGGTTAAAGGAAAAAGAAACATGTGCTTCTCTCAAAAGTTGTAAAGAAGGCATATCCATTTCTAAATATATTTCCCAATTTCTTTTGCTTGTTTTCTGACCTTTGTAGTGCATTTTGCCATGAGGAAAATTTTAATTCTTATATAATTAAATGTATCCTTTTTTCTTTGTATCTTAGAAAGGTATTCCTCATGAATAATTTATTTCAAGTCTCCCAGGTTTCTGATACTTTTACACTTTCATTATTTTTTTAACTTTTAACTAGTTGCTGTATCTAGAATTTAGTAATTCCATGATAGCCATATTTTCCCACTTTTGTTGAATAATTTTTGCTACTGATCCAAAACGTGAATTTTATTTTAATCTCAATTCCCTTATGCTCTTGCATCTAATTTTAAGATGCTTCCTATTCCACTGGTTGTTTTGTCTATCTAAAACAAAATGCTACCTTAAAAATAATGTAATTATAATATCATAAATGTCATTAGTAAACAGAATACAATATATAATAAATAACATAATATAAAATAACCAAATATAATTTACCATATAACAAGGTCAAAGGAGAGCAAAACTATACAATCACTTGAAATATCCCCCAAAAGATATTTTATAAAATTCAATATTCATTTGTAATTTAAAAGAAAGAGTAAAATAGGGATTGATGAATGCTTCCAAAATAAGAAGAAATTATATGTCTCAAAGAGAAAGAGGTAAGTGATAGACTTTAGTAACACTAGCAATAAATGCAGGACAAGATGAGGATGCCTGATATAATGTTAAAGAAAAAGTATTATGTAACATTGTTTTTGCAGCACTGATGAGTTCAGTGAAAAGAGAATCTCATAGAAAAGAGTATCTCGTTCTTCTTAATGTATGTACACTTGTCCATTGCATGATTAACTTCAGAAACTAAGCAAAATGAAGACTCAAAATTCATTTCAAATAATGAAATGAATATATAACGTAGAATGAAACTGGGAAAATACCTGGTTTAAATTCTGGAAAGTACCAACTGTACAATTCTGGATAAGTTGCTTAATCTTGCTTAGTCTAATTTAATGCCCATCTCACAGGATATTATGATGATTAATTTAATATCTTTGTATAATGTACAGTGTTATGTAATTTCTTCTTGTTTTTCTTGAGTAAATTCATATCCTTAAGCAACTCACTGTAAACAATAGTTACTTGCTTAAATTACTCTTATCTTCTATTATCAGCTGAATTGTGTCCTGCTCAAGTTAATATGTGGAAGTCTTAACCCCCAATACCTTGTAATATGACTGTATTTGGAGATAAGGCCCTTAAATAGGTAATTGAGGTCAAATGAGGTCAAATGGGTGGGCTCTAATCCAATATGACTGGTGTCCGTATAAAAAGAAAATATTAGGACACAGACATGCACAGAGAAAAGACCATGGGAAGACAAAAGGAAAACATGGCATCTACAAACCAAGAAGAGATACTTGAGAAGAAATAAATCCTGCTGACACCTTATCTCAGATTTCTAGCCTCTAGACCTGTGAGTGAGTAAATTTCTGTTGTTTAACCTCCTCAGTCTCTGGTACATTGTCATGGCAGCTCTAGGAAACTAATACAACTTTTTATGGCCTCCTTGTCTCAAGTTGAAAGTTCAATATTTGGCATCATAGCTAGGAAACAAAAATATCATCTACATTCCTTGTTGTAGTCTTTCTTCCCCATTCTCATTGCTAGTAATTTCCATATTTGGGTCTGTTTTCTGTGCCTTGTAAACAGAGCGTTACGCTCATTTCTGGTCTTACTGCTAATATACAGTAAATGTGCAGATACCGAATAGATTTTGGAGAAGTGCAACATATAGTTGGCACATGTGTGTATGTGTGTGTATTCATATAATTTATACTTTTTCTCTATTTTCTTCCTTTGGTGTGAGCTAAGATTCTCTGCTTTTGTGACGAGTACTCCTGAATACTAATCCCTGAATTTAATTCACCAAAAATTGTCAAAAATAATAATAATATGGGGAAAGAGAGAGTGATAGAGGGAGAAGAACAAACAATCAGGCAAGGGCAGTACTGTGAATTATTAGGGTCTTATTAATAAGATTATGTTAGTCTAGAGGAAATGACCGTAAATATCATCAGTGAGCCCAGTTGGTCTTTACTGACTGCTAGACACATCCCTGAGTTCTGTTCTTAGTCTCCAACTGTATGATTACTACTGTCTGGAAGTATTATTTGAACAACTAAAGTCACTTAATGGAAAAGGAATATGTCTTTAGAGAATCAACAGTAATTTTTCTATCTGATTAAAAAGGAATGTTGACTGTCTGGAAACCTCAGTCATATTTGTAAGCAGGAAAGCATTGGCTATTAAAAGTGGATGATGTAAAGAGATGAGCAGAAAATTTGGCGATAGGTATACCTGTATTTAATTCTCACTTCTACCTCTTGGTAGCTGGATAGCCTTAGGCAAGTTTCATACCTCCCTGAAATTCTTTAGAAGAAAAAATAAAAGGTGTTCATGAGAGTTCCATATTAGAATACAAGTTTTTCTTAGGCACCTGTTTATGTATGCTATTCTGCTCTTTGCAATTCATTACTTAAATGCATTTATATCCTACCGTGTCTCATAAAGCATTGTGGTAACTCACCGGAATACAGACATTCAAATATAATGGCAAAAGCACTTAATATAAACAGGGCCAAGGAAACAGAAGATGAAGAAAAGATGAGGGAAATGTGAACAGGAGGACGTGTAGTTAATTGAGTTGTATGTTTTGACCTTAAGATTCTCTGTGTGGGGACTTCCCTGGTGACACAGTGGTTGGGAATCCTCCTGTCAGTGCAGGAGACATGGGTTCGGGCCCTGGTCTGGGAAGATCCCACATGCCACAGAGCAACTAAGCTTGTGTGCCACAACTACTGAGCCTGTGCTCTAGGGCCAATGAGCCACAACTACTGAAGCCCACGTGCCACAACTACTGAAACCCCAGCGCTTAGAGCCCGTGGTCCGCAACGAGAGAAGCCACAGCAATGAGGAGCCTGCACACCACAATGTAGAGTAGCCCCCACTCGCCCCAACTAGAGAAAGCCCATGTGCAGCAACAAAGACCCGATACAGCCAAAAGTAAATAAATTTATTTAAAGAAAAAGATTCTCTGTGGATAAAACAACATGTAAATAATTGG
>NW_020173687.1:12483635-12541999 GCF_003031525.2 Neophocaena asiaeorientalis asiaeorientalis | reverse complement strand
GGAACGGGCTGATCAGGACGCTGCCTGGGAAAGTGACCTCCTCTGATCCCTCTTCTGTCCTTCACTTGCTCAAAACAGTTCAGGAAAGAGCGTGTAGGGGCCAGACTTAGACCAGCGCCCACCCCTCAGGAAAGCCGGGTGGAGAGGGAGGACCTCGACCCTCAGCTTTCGCGATGGGACGTGTCACCAGGGGCTACCCCGCACCCCTCCTACCTGGGGGAGGAGTGATTCCCAAAAGGACGATTGGAGCTTCAGCGAGGGGATTCAATTGTGGGCAGCCAGAAATGATCCCTGTCCCCCACGTGCCACTTGGGACAGGACCACAGTGAGCCTTGGGTGCTGGGCTCATGTGAGCTTCCCCTATAGGGGCACCGGGGGGCAGGGGACACATGGTGGACCTTTATGGAAAAGGCAGCTCTCGGGACTCTTGACTCCAACTGAAATGCTACAAGGCTATACTCGGGGGGTTATTTCTTTTTACAATGAATATTTATCACTTTCATAGTAAAAACGATTTTTCATTTAGAAAATTAAAAAGCTACCGTCTCCGCGAGCAGCACACCAGAAGTTGGGGCTAATGGGTCCAAATGCTTCCAATCAAGTCATCCACACGCTTTAGGTCCCCATGGCGGCTCCAGCGCTACGGTCGGTGCCCAGGGGTGCGGGGGTCGGAACAGTGAGTCTCGTGGAAACACCTGCCTCCAGGGGCCCAGCTGGGCAGACCGTCCCTTAAATTGCCCACAGTGAGATTGATCAGGAACAAATTACTTGCCGCATTTGCCTTGTGTAGACCCAGTCAACACACACACACACACGTCTCGCTGTTGACCTTTCTTGGGAAACAGTATCGTTGTCAGATTTCCACTTGCTCTGCGGTGGCCCCTCTCCTTAAGGCCCCTCGTGCTTTGTGCGGAGCAGCACGTTTTCAGGGCCTCTCCCCCCATTCCCTCAAGAGCAGCACTGAGGCCAGCAGATGTGATCACGTGGTTTGTTCCCTGCACACCTCCAGGGGGCCCCGTTCCCACTGCGGTGGGCGTGAATGGTGTCCCAGGGTGTGCAGTGCCAGCCTCTGCCAGCCTCCCTCTCCTCAAGTCCTCAGGGAGACCCTCACGCACCCTAGAATGTCAGTCTGGAAGGTGCCTCGGAGACATCTCATCTGGAGCTTTCATCTCCTTTCCTTCCAGGAGAACTTTGCTCAAAGTGGCCAGGTTGTGCTCCTTGCCCTTAGGTTTTTCAAGACATCACCCAGCAGAGCAAATCTCAACATCACGGGTCCAGTCCACTGTCCTCGGTGAAAGAATGAGGAACTTGAACCTGGAGAGGAGGCACGTCTGCCAAGGACACTCTCCGGGCAGAACCGGGGCGAACGACCGAGCAGCATTTTATAATTTGCAAATGTCTCTCCACCCCGTGTTGTTACATTTGACCTTCATGACAGTTGGTCACTGTCAGATGACACTGCATTTCACACATCAAAGACAAAATGGACCAGAAAATGCATCACTGTTTTATGAGCCACTAAGAAAGAAAACATTGACAACTGAATTATGATGCAACAGTGAGACTCCATCGATTATGTGACACAACCAGATTCAAGAGATATTAACATGTGAAAAGGGTGCACCTTAGAATCAGAGCAGTTCGGTGTTCTTCCCACTTCACAGATTTTATTTTCTAGATTTGGGGGTCTGGTTCACCTTGATTCCAAGGTCTGGTCTGTTCACACACACACACTGCTGGCCAGAGGACAAGCCTGGGATGTAACCTCAGCCCCCTGGTGACCGTCTCCAGTCTGGTCCAGGATGGGGACACGCACTGCCCCCACCTCCCTTCAAGGATGGATCTGCCGCCCAGTGTGGGACCTTTGGTCAGCAGACAGGCCCCCACTTCTTTAACGTGACTCCCCAAGCTCATTAAAGAACAGACGAATGAGCTGTATAAATAACAACAATTTAACACTGTGCGTCCTAATTCCTACTGTGAAGCAGTGGCCTGGACTCAACGGGAGAACTGAGATGCGCTGAAGTGAGCTGTTTGAAAAATTCCACAGTCTGGCAGGGAAGTGAAACCACAGGTGGTAGCAGGCCTGGGACCTGAACACCTGCCCTTGGCTCAAGGAATTTCAATGATGCTTCCACATTTCCCCTGAATGTTGGCATGAACCCTGAGGTTCTTCTACAAGAAGGATGGATAACCTACGGCAGAATCTATAGATACAAGCTGTGTCTGGATGACTGTGATGCTTCCAATAACAGTCTTTTTAACCTGAATTATCTGGGACATCTACCCTGCTCTCCCTTTCTCAGTCTATGCTGCTTTCATGAATCCTTGGACATAAATCCACATTTGCACCTAAGCCTTCTGTTTGTTTTCTTCTGCTCATTGGAACGAAGGCAAAGTAGGGGACATTTAATAACCTGCTTCCGCTCTCTGGTTCCATGATATTAATTTGACCACACAGGATCCTTAATGCTTCACCATCACAAAGACTCAGTTTCATACATGAATGAATCGATGTCAAATGGGAGGGGGGGGCACGTGCCATGTTTTCCTGACACCTCTTAAATGTGTTCTTATTTCATATTGATACAGATCAGGGGCCGTGGATCATGCTGACAAGCTCATGAATTACCTGCTACTCACCAACAATACCAGGTCCTGTTTTCTTGATGGAGCAGTTGATGTTGATTGCAGAGGATGTCCGTGAACTTGAAATTGTTTTGATTGTTGTTTACCCGCCAGGGACCTTGAGCTTGAGACCTTCCTACTCCACACAGAGGTACAGATGACACACATGGTGGGAGTACTGTCGAGAGACATAAATTAGAGCAACTAGAGTGAGATGGAGAAAGAGAAGGATGCGTTACTAATTGGGGCATCATTACAGGGCTTCTGAAAAGCTAAGAGAGATACAGCATCAACATCGAAACCCCAGAAGTGACAGGCAGAAGTGACCACATCTAGAGCCAGAGGTCATTAACATAACTGACAGGCTTTATGACTCTGAGGGGGAGGCAAAATCACTCTGACGTGACAATATGTTAAAGTGGGCGTTTTATTATTTTCCAGAAGCTGTAATTTTCAGATGATGACTTCAGGGATCCTTTAAGGAGGATAACTGATTACCTGACAAAGAACTTGTAGCACTTCCTCTTTACAGTGGAAGAGAGAAAAAGCAACAACTCAGCTCTTTCAAGCCGAAAAGGAGCATTTTTCAGAAAAAACATTGCAAAGTTTATAACAATGGGAGCCGGAGGAAACACAAATACATCTCGCCTTCTTGACAAATGAGATTTAATTAAGAGACTCTTCATGCTAGAAAACAAAGTCTTGCTGTGCCATGAAGGGAAAAGCGACAGGCTGAGGGGGAGGGTGTCGCTGACAAACAGCCCTGCGTCGGCTCATTAATTATTCATAAACGTCCTTGTGATGGAATTCCACTGCTTCACCTATTTTTAGTTAATTCTCCATTTTTTTACTCCAAATGCTACTTGTGTTAATTGATGAAATAGTTAATCCAGACCACAATAAGCACAGATGAAACAGAGAGTCTTGGATTTATCCACTCGAGGAATTTTAATAATTTTACACTTTGCAGGGATGTAAAGCATGGGCACTGAAGGTATTTGCACAGAGATGCACCTGTGTCTCCCCGCTCCCCACGCAGACCTGCGGTTTAGTGGGATCTAAACCTCCCGACCAGCTGGTGCTCACCAGCCGACACTCCCAAAGCTGGGGGCTTCCATGCTGACCCTTTCGCCGGTCCCCCCAACCATGGTCCCCGTGATTCCAGGTGGTCCTGAGGCTTCTCCTCAAAGCCCTGCCTCAGGCTCAGTCCCAGAACAAGATACATTGCTGACTGACTCTGAGATCCCTGCTGGCCACGCCAGAGCTCCTTTCTGCATATTTCCTAACCATCTCTCTGATTTTCTCCTGAGTTGTGACCAAGGTCCTAAAACTGAGGTCTGCCATCCCACCCAGGTTCTGAGCTATGAAGCTGGCTGTGGTGGGGAATGAGGTGGGAAAGAACAGCCCTAGACAAGGAGAACTTCCCATTACAACTGGAAACATCCGAAGAGGCAAATATGACCCCAGTCACACCCCTGCTTCAAACCTTCCAGAAGCTGCCCACAGCCCTTAGGATGGAGCCCAAACTCCCAGGCCCCTGCCCCTCACCAGTCCCACCTCCCACCACTCACCTCTGTGTTCACTGGGTCCCGGCCTTGGACATACCAGGCTCCCAGCACCTCGGGGCCTTTGCACATGCTGTTCCCTCCTCCTGGAATGTTTCCCCACCCCCACCCCAATTCCTCACCTAGTTACCTGCAGCTCACCTGTCATGTCTCCGATGAAATGTCACCTCCTTGAGGGATTCTTCTGTGTCTGTCATTATCCCTGCATCCTGGCCCAGGGACCAGGTCAGATCCTCCGAAGCACCTCTCATGACACCACAGTGTGTTTCTTTCCCTGCAAAGACCACATGTAATGACATGAGGTCTTTATTATCTGAGGACAATTGAAACAGATAAAAAGCCATTTGAGGCAAATCCAATTAAATTGGGTACCAAAGCTTCACAGCAAATATTTTGTGGTTTAACAAACAGGTACCTGGGATTTACTCTCGGCATGTGCTGTTCTCAGTACCCTACACATATGAAATTGCTCAATCCTCCGTACCATGGATACTGTTACTATTACCTCCATTTTACAGATAAGAGCACTAAGGCACAAGAAGGTTGCCCAGCTAGTAACTGGCACTGTCAGAGTTCCTGCTCTCAACCACCTCTTCTAAACTAAAGGCTTCTCCTAGAAAAAATGAAACTAAATTCTGCTCCTCAACGTCTGTCCGCTAAGCAACCCACGGCCTTGTTCTAGGACGTATATTCAGTCCGTACACGGATGTGCCTTGAGGGCTCACTATGTATCAGGAGCTGTCCTGGGTGCTGAAATGATTTACCTCAGGAGCAATCAGACGCTAAGCTGTTCAAAGGTCTCAGACCTATGACTCTAGTTGAATTCACCTATCAATCGAGAAAAGGCGGTGCTAGTTTTTAATAAATAGGCCTATCCTCTGAGGGCCAAGCACACACAAAAAACAGACGAGAGTGAAGAGTCAGTACCTCACTCCAATTCAAGCAACAGATCCCAACCCATGCCGTGTCATCACCGTGGCAGAGAAGCAGGTGGGGGTGGGGCTCCTCTGGTCACCTGCCCCCCAAGCTGTCGGTGGCAGTGCGCCCTAAGTGTCACGTTCCCAGGGAGTACCATGTAACCGCACCTGAGCCAGCAGGGAGACTGGCCACACACCCCACCAGCTCCCTGGACTGTTCACCCCACCCCAGAGGCCAAACCTCTTCTGGACCCCAGTCTAGCCAGTGGTCAGTTGCTCCACCCAGTCCAGGACTATGATGGGGGGAGGGGAGGACCGGAGCCACTCAAGACGACATAACCTCAGAAAGGAGCTTCAAAAACACAGTTGGCGGACTTCCCTCGTGGCACAGTGGTTACAAATCCGCCTACCAATGCAGGGGACACAGGTTCGAGCCCTGGTCCGGGAAGATCCCACATGCCACGGAGCAACTAAGCCCGTGAGCCACAACTACTGAGCCTGCGCTCTAGAGCCCGTGAGCCACAACTATTGAGCCCACGTACCACAACTACTAAGCCTGTGTGCCTAGAGCCTATGCTCGGCAACAAGAGAAGCCACCGCAACGAGAGGCTCACGCACCGCAAGGAAGAGTAGCCCCCGCTCGTCGCAACTAGAGAAAGCCCGCGCTCAGCAACGAAGAACCAAAGCAGCCAAGATTAAATAAATAAATTTATTTAAAAAAACACACACAGTCGGACCCACCGCCCTGTGAAGCTTCAACAGCCTGCAAACCAGCTCGGCCTGCTCAGTCTGCTTCCACACACGGCGTCCGTCTCCTCCCCGGACTGTTGTCGCCTGGATCTCAAGAGACACCAGCCACCAGGAGGTGTGGACAGAGGGGTCAGATCTGCCACATCTGACTATTTGATTAAGATCCTCCTTGTTCTACTTTCCACAGATTTTTTCATGTCACACCTGACATGTCCTATGCCCTGAATGAATATTCTCCTGACGGAATGACAGAAACTTTGGTTTGCGAAAGTGCTGCTGGATTTTGACCTTGGAGTGAGAATCACCTCACATGCTTTCAATAATCAAGAGATCTTTCGTTTTAATTCACTCATCAAAGATATTTTTTCTTTCTGAGATGTTGATTTGGTCCCTCTCTCAGTCTCTTTGTCCATGTGGGAAGCAGACAGCAAATTGCGTGAATGTGAAGTCCTTAGCAGAGCTGCCATGATTGGCTAATTTGCTTCTCCCTCTCCCAGAGCGCAATCAGGGAGTGTCTTCACGGGAGGCTGGTTAGGGGAGCGTGTCCTTTCCTTCCGCAGCTGCGGGTGGCCTGCAGCGGGGGCGGGGCCGGGGGAAAGGTGGAGCATATCCCCACCGTTCACCCCAAATAGAAACATCCTAATTCTCACACGCCGGCCACTGCATTGTAATACAGTAGAAAGCAGAAACCTGCGTGAGTCCTAACAGCCTTAGGAGCTTTTCAAATGAAGGAGGAAGCCCCTTAGTTTCTGCTCATGGAGTTTCGAGTCCCATGCAGCACTGGGCAGGGGTCCGGAGGCCACCCAAACCAGACCCATCGCCCATCCATGGGCTCACCCCAGCAGGCCACGTCCCCACTGGCTTCCTTTCCTGCTGTGAAGCAAAGGGGAGGAGCTACCTGATCACAAACGGTGTATCAAGCCCAGAAGATGATACCGGCTTTCCCAGACTCACCCTTGGGGGCCAAGGTTCAGCCTAGGTGAGAGGTCCGGGTGCCTCCACTGATGTTCCAGCCCAAAGGACCCAACCCTTCCTGCTACAAAGATTTCTTTGAAAAACAGATAAAGTGCAGTCCGAATTTTAAACACCTCTGTGTTCAGGTTAGCTTTTGATCCTCTCTCCTTACGACCAGTTGGTTTAATTACAGTTCTTCACTGGCACCTTTATCTGAGATGATGGGTTTCTACTAGGAAACAGGCTTCTGACTTCTCTACGTCTTGATTCTCTGGCCTTTTAAAGGTTGTCATTGGAGTTACATAAATAATGTAGGAGGAATGAACTAACAGGAGAGGCTGCTGAGACTGGGATTAACAAACTCCTGCCTTTAGTGCTTCACTCCCTCCCTCTTTTCCTCATAAGCTCTTTCTCTTGAATAAGAGAGAGAATTGTTCTTCAAATCTGTCTAGATGTTATCCTTGGGAGGTTAAAAAAAAAAAACTGGCCAGTTCCTCATGTCGTAGCGTCAGCCTCAGCCTGGGACACGGAGGCTGAAGTCTAGCCGTCCACCGTCCTGACCACAGTTCCAGCCCTTCTGAATTTTTTTCTTTTTGGTATGTTTTATTTTCTTTCTCCCAACTTATTTTGTTTTAATGTCAAACCTGTAGAAAAGTTTAAATACAGTGAATATTCACATAATCTTCACCTAGATTCACCAGCTGGCAATACCAGGCCACGTGTGGGTCATCTCTCTCTGTGGGCATTATTTATAGTATGTGTATGCTTGTGTGTGTGTGTGTGTGTGTGTGTGTGTGTGTGCAGTTTTCCTTTTCTGGCTAAATGATTTGAGACAATGGTGCAGAGATCATATTTCATTTCTAAACACTGCAGTGTGTATCTCCTACAGAAAAAGACATTTTCTTACATGATATCAATACCATTTTCACACTCAAGACAGTTAATGTTGACACAGTAATATAATCTGACAGTCCAAATTTAGTGGGGTTTTTTTCATTTCAGATCACGCACTGCATTTGGTTGTCACGATTCTTTCATTCTCTTTAATATGGAACAGCGTGCCATCATTTGATCTCGTATAATGTTGACTTTTTTGAAGATTCCAGACAGTCGCTTTGTACCATGAATGCAGGAAGTGCTCAGAGGTGATGGGAACAGGTCAGAAGCTATGACAAAAGGCTTCCCCTGGACAATGTAAAACTATTTGAGCATAAAAAAATGTATGGAAATGGATAGGAACACACTGAATATTTTTCTAAAAATCTATGAGTTCACAGTGATTGAGGCCAGGGACAATTCTTTCTGAATAATGCCAGCTGATATGTGTAAGGAATGATAGAATTAGAAAAACGTAATAATTGACTCAGGTGCAGACCATCAGTGGGCACCAAAACCATTGGGGGAAACCATTTTGGGGAACACAAGATCCCCAAGTATCACCCTGTATGTTACTTAGCAATTACAAAGGGGAAAAGGATCCTTTACAACAGAGACATCTGGTGAACACCACCTTAACCAAGGACTCAAACCTGACATCCCAATGACAGATGAGCGGACATTATGAGGCTCCCTCCCTGAGATGGGCTCGGCACGGCCTCCCTCTGCAGAAATCCTGGCCTTAATCTATCGGGAAACAGTCACACTCACCCATTCTGTGGGAGGTCCTACAGGCCAGTGGGCGGGCTCCTGTCTGACCGCGCCTGGGCAGTCAACAGACACTCCCTGCTTTGAGCTCTGCCTCGTGCCAGGCCCTGTGCTGGTGCTGGAGATGCAGAGATGGAACCTTGTCCTTCAAGGATGGAGACGATGCTCAGGAGTCCGTGTCTGCCGGGCCTCAGGCATTTGGATGACCTTGAAATGATTTCTAGGTGACTGCAACTTCTCTGCCAAAAGGAAAAAGGAAAAATACATATATCTGTTGTTTTCTCCTCCGGATCAAACCAGATGGGCTGGTTTCAGAATAATCAGTCTCTAGAGAGGCGCACTCAGGAGCAATCTGTGGGCCCTTGGTCACCCCATCAAGTGAGACGGCTGGGGTAGCTGGGACCGTTACCATCACGGCTGCCATCAGGATCTGTGGCTGTGACATCATCACAGGGCATCAGCCAAGCACCCGCTGGAACAGGAGCTTTTATCAGCGGGTCCGAACCCCTCTGCAGCGCCACTGCTGTTGACAAAGCGGACTTGGCCACAAATGGCAGCAGCCTCGGAACCAGCCACGAAAGCAACGGGAGGAAGGTCTGCAAAATGAGAGTCAGATCATCCGGTCTAGAACTGGGGATTTTTAAGGATTCTCAATCTCCTGCTCTACAGCCTAAGAGGCAGATCTCTGAGCCTTCACTCATTCCTTCTGCACATATGTCAGGAGGACCAACTATGTGCCAGGCACAGCTGAGGTCCCTGGAGATGCAGCAGAGAACAGAACAGATAAAGACCCAGGCTTCGGGAGCTCATGATGTACAGAAAGAGATAGATAGTGAGTGACAGCTCAGGACAGTGAGTGTAGCACACAGCGGTGCTGCATACCCCCCTCGTTCCTCACCATTTTTGCCCCGTGGTGGCTTCTTACTGCCCCTGAGCCTCTCCCTCTGAGGCCTCCAGCTGCAGGGGCCTGCGTGGCTGGGAGCTGACATCCTGGGAAGCAGCGTCCAGCGAATGCAGAAGGCAGCTGGTGCAGCATTCCCCGGCTGAGTCACCCTCAGCGCATCCCCTCTGAGGCCTGTTCCAATCCGTCTACCAGGGCAGCCGGTAGGACTGAGCCTGGCGTCCCATGGTGGTCACCTGCTCAGGACCCCAGCAGGGTCAGTGTGATAACCCTCCTTATGTCTCCCTTCCCCGGTCTCCTGCCAGAGCTCCCTGGGATCGTCTCCTGATACTGCTGATGACACCCAGTCTCAGGGTCAGCTTCGGGAAGAATCCAGCTTTAAGTCATATGGAAAGCATAAAGCAGTCAGGAGGCAGTGAGTGTCCTGTGAAAAATGGAGCTGGGAGAGGGCAGAGGTGGTCCTGGAGGGAGGGGCTGTGGTTGTATAGAGAGCAGGTGGAAGGCGACATTGGAGCAAGGCGGGTGGGCATCTGGGGGACGAGCGGGGAGTGCAGAGCGAATGTGAAGACCCCGCGGCTCCTCCTGGGAAGAGCAGGAAGCCTATGCAACAGGAGCAGAGTGAGCATGGAAGACAAGTGGGAGAGAGACTGGGGCGGAGGGAGCCAGAGTGAGCCGGGCCTCGTCCAGAGTGGAAAGGGCTTTGGCATGGAGCGGGGTGGGGAGACGGCGGGCCCCGCGCAGGGGACTGGGGTGACCTGATGTCTCTCTAACAGGTTCGCTCTGATCAAAGGTGGAGAACAGACTGCAGGGGGAGAGGGCCAAGCAGGGAGACCAGGGGGGACTCCGTTATGACAATCCTCAAAGAGATGATGGTCAGGGATCTAGGGGGCAGGGAGCAGGGCAGGTGGGCCAAGTGGACGGATTCTGATCCATGTGGACAGCAGGGTGGACGTGTGAGCAGAGAGAGCATCTGGCGGGCATGAGAGGGGGAGAGGAGCTGAAGTGAGCCGGAGTGCCCCCGGGAAGGGGAAAGCCGTCACCCCGGAGCTGGGGACCGCATGGGGTGTGAGGGAACCCGACGACTGTTAGACGGGGAGGGATCCAGAGCAAAGCTGAGCATGTGAACGTGGGCAAGAGAGAAGAGGTCTGGTCCCACGTAGAAATAACTATTTTAAACTAAGAATACCAGGCTATTCCTGATGTCTCAGACAAAGCAGATCACATTACAACCCCCTGAATATAACAAATTATATATTTGTCAACCTGGAACCCCTCCAACTGAGGAAACATGTGAGCTTCCCAATGAAAACGGAGAACCAGATGGAGATGGTGTAATTAGAGCTGAACCAGTCAGTCATTCCCCACTACATCCTCACACCAACCCATTTCTCAGAGCTCTTGCCTCGGGTGGGAGTCCCCAGTGGCAGAGACTGGAGTTTTCAGTTCAAGGTATTTTGGGGGATCAACACTTGTGAAGGGAAGTGGGGGAAGAAGGCCAGGCAGGGGAGAGTTTGATGCAGGCCTGACAAAACCTCAGCAAAACCTGTGGGGAGCTCTGGAGCTTGTAAGGGTCAGCCCACGTTGGGGCCAAATGTCCAGGCTTTATACCCCTGTCTCGTTCAGTCACCAGGAGTGGGCTCTCCAGGAAGGGCACGACCACAGACAAGAAAGCTCCCTGAAGCTAAGACAGAACCCGAAGGAGGCATCTTATGCCTTGTATAAAAATTTTGCAAGAAAATCTAGGATATTGCAACTACGATTTAGAGAGGCTGGCGAGACGTTACAAACCAAGATGGATAATCCTGAAAGCACAAAAGGGGGAAAAAAGACATATTGAAAATATTAAAATTTGGAACTTTTGTACATAAAATGATTACATAAAGTATATACGTCTGTAAAAGTATTTGTAAGTCAATAATAGATGAAGAATTCATTTAATATAGTTCAATATACAAAGAACTCTTACAAACTGAAAAGAAAAAGAGGCAATGGCTATAAATAGACAATCCATGGAAGAATGCATCTCTTCTGAGCTCACAAATTGTTGGAAATACATCCCATAGAAGTAAAAGTACTTATATCTTGTACCAATACACACAAGGATGTCACTACAGTGTTGTTTTTAGTGGCCTGGAACCAGAAAAAGAATGAATTCCCTTTACTAATGGAGTGGATAAGTACCTTAGGAGTACATCTGTGGAATATTACACAGCCGCCATAAAGAATTACTTTTAGAGCTATAGACGGTGACTTGAAGTATTTCTACCAGGAATTGAGTGATAAAATCAAGATGCAGAAGCATGTTAGTTATGGGTTTATCAATTCTGTGATCTTTTTAAAGAACTAACTTTTAGCTTTGTTAATTTTATCTATTGACTTTTGTTTTCTATTTCATTTGCTTTAGTTCCTTATCTTTTCTTAATTCAACTTATCTGGTGTTTGCTTTCATCTTTTTTTCCTAGTGTCTTAAGGTGGAATCTTAGGTCATTGATTTTTTATCTTTCTTCTTTTTTAACACATGCATTTAAAGCTATAAATTCTCCTCTTTGCACTGTTTTGACTGCATCCCTCAAATGTGGATGTTGTATTTTCATTATCATTCAGCAAAATTTCTTTTGAAAAAATACTGAGTCTATTTAGAATCTTTTAAAAAGCAAATAATAATTCAGTTGATACACAAATGTGTCCAAAATGATGAAGGAAAAACAAAAGTTACTGAGGTTTGGGACATAATATTGTAGCAATAATTTGAAGAAAAAAAAAAACTTTGTTTCAAAATTTGTTAAGGAGGTTGAAAACCAAGTAATCTCCATCTGTCAGGAGTAAAACTGAAAGCTAGTTGAGAATCTCAGTTGAGACAGCAGGATTTTGTTTTCTTGTTTTTACTCTGAGTTGGCTACCCGTCTGCTTGCAGTAACTAACTGTCCCTTATCATCTGTACAACCCTTCTTCCTTTAGTAACAGAACCCCTGTGGTTCAGGAGGCACCTTTATCAGCGCAGAATTAGGACTACAGTTTCAAGCCTCCCTTGCAGTGATTTGTGGCCAGGTAAGTACTGGCCAGTGGAATGTGAGGAGTACAGGTAAGGAGTACCCCTGCCAGGCTGTGCTGATGAAGGGAAGTGTGTGCCCTATTCCTCTCCTTTTCTCTCTTCTCAGAGCTGAAATGCAGACAACTGTGGGGCATCTGGTCCAAGTGGATCAAGCCAGTGGTTTTGCCATAGTGGAGCAAAAAGATAGAGGGAGTCTGGGCCCCTGACAGTTTCACGGGCCAGAACTGCCACACCAGCTCATGTTCACGAGTGAGAAATAAACGCCTATCTTGTATAAACCAAGGTCTCTATCACAGCAGCCAAAACTAACTCCTGATTCAGAGCCCACAGACACTGGATAAAGACCTTAACAGACATTCTGATTGGGGCTCTTGAGATATTTCCCATACAAACCAAACCTAGAGGAGAATAAAGGAATCAGGTTTAGAGCCTTTAAACATAACCCATGGCAGAAATAGAAGGAGCTGATTTTGTGGGTGGAAAAATTGAGTCTGAGACAGATGAAATGAATCATTCACCAGAGTTAAGAAGCAAATTTTGCTACTTAAAATGTAAAGGTTTAACAGTGTACCCCAGATGGCAAGTAACAGACCTGAGACCACATCCAGCCAGGAGATGTGCTGTGACCAGCCCTCAACTCGCTGGTGTGTGCAATTGTTGTTTTTTTTTTTTTTTATTGCGGTACGCGGGCCTCTCACTGCTGTGGCCTCTCCCGTTGCGGAGCACAGGCTCCGGACGCGCAGGCTCAGCGGCCACGGCTCACGGGCCCAGCCGCTCCGCGGCATGTGGGATCTTCCCAGACCAGGGCATGAACCCGCGTCCCCTGCATCGGCAGGCGGACTCTCAACCACTGCGCCACCAGGGAAGCCCTGCAATTGGTTTTTAACACTAAAAATGAGAAGATTCCATAATATATGTTTCAATATATCAGATCATCACGTTGTACACTTTAAATATCTTACAGTATTAGCCGTCAATTGTACCTCAACAAAGCTGGAAAAAAATAGAGAAGGTTTCACATAAAAATCTAGACTTCCAACTTCCTCTGAAAAATCAAAGCCATGCAGGTTGGATGTATCTTCCATCAGGCAACTCATGACCTAAGCAAGTCTCGGCTGCCCTCACTGGGTGGGTGTGAGGCTCAACTTGACACAGCGCTTAACACCCTCTGTTGGCCCTGACGGTCATTACTATTCATCATCTCTCTGACTGCTGGGCTTTTTTTGTAAACAAACCTCTTTACCCTTCTCTCTGCTAAAAACAACAGAACAAAAGATGAATCAAGAGAGCCAAGTTTTTCAAGAAAAATGAGAGCATTTATTTACTATGCAAACAGAATACAGCTGTGTGGAAAAAACACACTCAACCAGCTTTCCTCACATACACCTCCTCTCTAGGAGGCGCCCTCTGTAGATATGTGAGTTTTGATCCCTTTCGCACAACCTCTGGGTACAACCTCCTCTCTCCTTTCACAGTTTCTCTAACCAGAGCAAGGTTCCAGGGCCCCTTCATTCAGGGGAACCTGCTCATTTTTCCAGATGATGTCATCGCGTCTGGAGCCAAGTCTCTATTTGGAGGTGTTCTCTTCCATTCTTTGTTGCTTTTTCCTTCTTGGACCCAGGCAGCAACTCAAGCCTGCCCGCTTCCCCAACATGTTAACACAAACAGCCTGCTTCCCAAACTAGAGAGGCACATGCTAGCTTAATTACAGTGAGGGAGACTCAGTTGCTATTGAAACAGTCGAGTGATAGACAAAACCCTTCATTTGGGAGGAAAATTAGTTGTACACAAACAGGAACACATTTCATCTTGAATTAAAAGCTGCGACACTCCCTTGGCAGAGAACTCGGGCTATTTGTTTTCTTTTCTGCCTTCCGTCTCCTCCTCCCATGAGGGATTTTCTTGGCAATGGGCCGGGCTTTGAGGCCCCACGAGGGTCCCTCCTGTAATCTCCCTTCATCGGCCAGCCGTCCTCTTGCCTTTGTGGAAGCTTCAGTTGCCCCAGCCCACCTGGAGCGGGACCCTCCCTCCCAGCCCTGTCCCTTCCTGTGCCCGGTCCCCTCCCCGCAGCCCCTGAAGAGTAAAACCTGTCAAGTCAGGGACAGCTGCTCCGCCCCGGGGCCCGGCTCCTGGAGGTGAACGAAGGGTTAAACGTGATGAATAACAGTGAGCGAAGGCGACACACTCGGGGAAAGTGCTCGCTTTAGCCCAAACTCCCAGATCGATCGAGAGGGCCACAAATAACGAAATCATCCATCTTCCACCCACTAAAGCGGAGCCCGGTGCGGCCAGTTGGAAAAGGGCAGTGAGAGACGTCCCGCCTCCGCCTTGCAGCGATTCGTGCTCTGAGATGTCCCTGCTCCCGCTGCCCAGCTAATCCCCGGGCTCCTGGGGACCGTGCCCAGCAGACACCCCACAGAGGTCTTCCCTGAGGAGGAGACGGGTGGCCAACAGCCTAACCCCACCCACAGGGGCCGGGTGGTCCCTGACCCCATAACCTGCTGACTCACTTAGGACTTACACCCTCAGCGCCCCCGAGGAAAGGAAGCCAGCCAGCCCCTGCTTCCTCAGTTATGGTCACACTCATGTGTTACTGACATAAAACAACTCAATTTTCATCATTTTGCTGGGAACATCTCCATAACACTCTCCCAGGAAACTGGGCTGGAAATGCATTTCAAGGCTGCCAGAATCCAGGACACACTTTCAGAACTTTCTATCATCCTCATGACCAAACCGTTGGGACAGGCATTGGAGTCCCAGCATCAGGTGGACGGTCCCCACCTCACCTCTACTGGCCCTTGGGAAATACACCTTGCTGTTTTGTCCTCTTCGGTACAGTTATTATTACCTGTAGTACTTGAGAATTTCATCAAATCTAAGATGCCTTGGGAAGAAAACATGGGGATGTCAGTGAGCAAAGAAGTGCACGAAAAACCGGGACACCAGGGAGGGGCTGCTCGCAGCAGAGCCGAGAGGGGGAGGGGCCGCTCGCAGCAGAGCCGAGAGGGGGAGGGGCAGCAAGGTGGAGACGAGGTTTTGAGTTCCGGGCAATGTAAGGACACCTAAAACTACCAAGACAATTAAGATTGCCCCATGCCACAAAACACATAAGGCAGTTTTCAAGGATGTAAGGAGGAGGAGATCATTAAACTAAGTTACCAGGGCTTCCACAAGAGAGCGGGAGTAATTTCGTGAGAGGCCCTGACATTGCAGAAAAATCTAAATTAATTCTTTGTTTGGCTGTTCTTGGAAGAGGATGAGGAAGTAGCTGCTGCAAATAAAAGGCAACTAGAATATGTGATTTTTTTTAGGAGACAAAATGCATGTGTGTGTGTGTGTAAATATCAAAGAAAGTAAGCAAGATAAAGAAGAAAGATAAAGAAGTGGAAGAATGAGAGGGAAAAGGGAAATGATTTCCCATAATGAAGGGAAATCAAGGTTAATCACTTCTTGATGTTGTAGCGGGAGTTCCTCTGACACAATAAAACTTGAGAAGCCACCTTCAGCCTGCCCTTGGAGCCGGAGCTGATAGCTACCTGCAGGTGTGGGCTCTGGCTAGGACCACGGCCGCCCCACAGAGCTCTGAGGGAGCCAGCACTGAGGCCACATCCACAGTCCTTTGTCCCGTAAATCCTGCATCCCCCCACCCACTCACTGCCTGCATAGGGTCTCCCGACTCACTGCTCCAATGTGAAAGCAAGGCTTCCCATCCTCCCAGCTCCCTTCTCTGGCTTCAGAGCTTCACAAAGCAAAATGCATGAGGTCATTTCACGAGACAAACATTGCATCCTGTAATGATTCTTCCTCACCTCTTCCAGTTACCTCAAAGACAACATCTTGATTTGGTGCTAATATGCCTTTAGCACCTCTCTAAGCCTTGCTCATCATCCTTTGAAACAAAGAAAGAACAGGTCCCGGGCTCAGTGCAGAATGCAGCCCCTGTTTAGGTGTATTGTTTTTATTTCCATGGTTACCATCCTCCTGCAGCAAGACGTGCTGGTTTCCCATTTACACCAGCGATATGGTTTCCCTCTCAAATAAAAGTCTTTTAGTGAAAACAAACATGGGTTTATTTAAAGAAGAATATTGAGTGAATACTCAGCAAACTTCGGGCCAACTACCTGTTTCTGTAAATCAAGTTTTACTGGAACACTGCCATGCTGATTCATTTACATGTTGTCTCCCGCTGAGCAGCGTGAAGAAGCGCCACAGAAAGCAGGTGCCCACAAAGCCTAAGAGAGTTACTCTCTGACTCTTCACAGAGCACATGTGCCTGCCGCTGGAGTGACGGATTGTCCTGGTGATGTGTGGGTGTGACGAAGTGGAGACGTGGCCTGGGGATGATTTAAACTGGGTGACCAGTGAGCAACGGTTAGGAGCTTGGGCTGTAGGGTGAGACAGCACCAGGCAAACCCCAATTCCCCCGTTTACCATCAAGGCCTTTTTCCTGAATCATCCTCAGTTTCTCCGTCTGTAAAATGGGAAAACAGTCTCCACCTCATGGAGCTCAGGTGCAGAATAATGACCTCATAAGGAAAAGGCACAGGCCCATATCTGGCATAGAGCAGACAGTCAGGAAGTGGCCATGTGTCAATGGGGAGAAAACACATCTCTTCTCAGCTGGGATGAGAGTTGCTCAGACTAGAGGAACTTCCATAATTGTGAGGAAATTATACTGAGAAGCCACTTGGGCTTGGAAAATGTAGGCCCCCAATAGGGAAAAGACCACAAAAACAATAACTACTCAGACATAAGTGGAGATACAGAGGTGATACCAGGCTGGAGAAGGTAGAAGGAAATTCAGTTGCTAAGCAACACATCCTGATGCTGGATTTGAGAGAAATGGCCAAGGGACCAGGGCATCCATTGATAAAATCACCAAATCACCTCGCTCTGTGTTGCGCCAGAGTCCCCAGTAAAGAGTGCCCATTTTGGACTCCTGTAGGCGCAAGATTTGAGCACATCTACCAGCCAACACCTGGGTTACAATGAGATTCTGTGGTCCTTTCAAGGCAGAATTGTTTGTGACCTTAACAAAGCTGCTGTGAAAACAACAGGCGGCTGGTAAGACAAGCTGGGTCCCCAGGCCCAGAACAAAGAGACAGGGAGAGTTCCTGTAATCCACAAGTTTTCAGAGCCTCGGGTACTCTGACCACACTGTCCGCCTCCCCACCAATCTGGTGTGTTCCTTGAGGTTTACCAAGGTCGAGCCTGCCTGTGTCAGTGTGACCATCATTTCACCTGGGGTGCCACAAAAGTGAGATGAAATAAATGTTTATCTTGTTAAAGAATGCCTCCCTTTGGTCTCCACTTCTTCCTAAGTCATGCCTGAGGCAGCCCTTTCTGGAAACATCCACATGCCTAAGCCAAAAAAAAAAATCCCTTTTTACCTTGGCCTTGCAGTTGGGTTTTCCATCTTTTGGCAAATGAAAAAATTCCTAATTTATAGAAATCAGAGGAAGTCAATACAATTACCTATCAACTGCACAAATAAGGAAACTGAGTGTCCTTCTGTCTTTTAACCCTGCATCCCTGTTCTCTCCCAGCCAATGGAAAGAGAAAGAGAGACAATGCTCACACCCCACTGGCCACTTCTGGTAACAAGGGAGTCTGGGAAATGTAGTCATTCTTCTAGGCAGCCAGGTTCCCTGCTTTTATGAGAGACGTGAGAGAGGGATACTTGGGGGGGGGACACCCCGAAACCTCTGCCACAGCTCAGCAACACCTGCCCTGTCCCCCACCAGGGGGACAGATGACCCTCAAGCCCGACACCAACGTGACAAGGCATCTTGATCACACTGGCCTGGCTGGGTCGTCCCTGCAAGAGGACAGCACTCAGATCTGGGCAGAATCAAGCCTTCTGCAAATGACAGGCCAGAAGGGGAAAGGTGGGGAGCCAGTATGGGGAGCACCTCCCGCAAAGGACTTTGCCCCTTTGGTGGGACTCCAGGGGAGTCCAGGTCTTCCCTCCATGCAGCTGGTTCTGTCCCACATCAGACACCAGAGAGAGATGCTGAGCTGAGGGGACCCACAGGGCAGTCACTCTCACTGAGTTGGAAACTCCACCCTTTGGATGAGATGCTAATTATAGCTCCCTGTGTACCCTGGTCACCTGCTAAAAATAGGCTGTCTCGTGTTTTCATCTCCACAGGTGCAGCTGAGTTTGGGGAAATAACGTCGCTTTTAGCACTGGTGCAAGTAGATGACTGACTCCTGGACTCAGGGAACCAGGTCTGTCTGTGCGGGAACTTGCTTCCGGGAGTAAGACCCATGGCTGCGGGCCAGTCAGAAGAGGTTCTGCAACCCCACGGGCTCAGCGGGGGGTGAGTGATGGTGGGAGGACAGTGCTCCTGGGTCAGCCTCGCACGTGGAGGTGGCCTGCAGAGCTGGGAGCATCAGCGATCGGCTGCCAAGGCTGAGAGTCATTTGTCATCCAGGCAGGAGGGAGGCAGTTAAAGAAGGTCACTGGCAGTGCACAGGGGCCCCAAATCCACGATGAAGGCCAGGAAACAGGGATGTTGGAATGAGATGGGGAGGGGGTCCTGAAGGCGATAGAGGTGTGGGGGGAGGGGATTGAGAAGTTTCATTCATTCATTCACTTATCTATCTGGCAAATATTTATTGAGTCCTACTGCGTGCCAGGCTCTCTGCTAGGTGCTGGGTTGAAAGGGACAGATAGGATCCCTCATTCATTTATTATTTTTTGTTTTTGGTTTGGTTTGGTTCTTTTGGAGTTTTTTTTGTTTGTTTTGGCTGCATTGGGTCTTTGTTGCTGCGCGCGGGCTTTCTCTAGTTGCGGAGAGTGGGGGCTACTCTTCCTTGCAGTGTGCGGACTTCTCATTGCAGTGGCTTCTCTTGTTGTGGAGCACGGGCTCTAGGCGCACGGGCTTCAGTAGTTGTGGCATGCAGCCTCAGTAGTTGTGGCGCCCAGGCTTAGCTCCTCCGCGGCATGTGGGATCTTCCTGGAGCAGGGCTCGAACCCGTGTGCCCTGCATTGGCAGGTGGATTCTTAACCACTGCACCACCAGGGAAGTCCTCTCATTCATTTATTAATTTAACATTCCAACAAACACATGCTGAGCCAGACACTGCCCTGGATACAACATTGAACAAAATCCCCTCCCTCTCGGAGCTAAAATTCTAATGGGGGGTTCAATATCCTCTTCCCCAAAAGCAAAAGAACAAACAAAGCCATGATCCAGTGATTTTAGTAAAGGAAAACACCAGCTTCTGGGAGACCAGAACCCACCAGGCACTAAGAAAGGACATGGGAGTTGGAGGAACAGGTGTGGCCTTTACGATGAGGAACCTTCTTCCAGATCTGCAGGGAAACCCAGTGTTGGCTGCAGCCTGAGAGAGGGACCCATGGCTCCAGGGCCCCAAGTTCCCCTTAGATTAGCCCCTCCCAGCAACCAAGGGGATGCCCCAGGCCAAGAAAACTCCCCCACTGGCCCACTCCACCCCTGTGTGCAGTGAAGCCCCAAAGCCGGAAGAGTCTCAGCACAGGACGTGGGCTTCTGGGGGTCTGACCCAGGATGTATGACATTGTGAATGCAGCAGAAGGGAGGCCCCACAGTTATAAATTTCTCAGAATTTCAAGGAGGACCCAATTCTTCTGCCAGCTCAGCCTCAGGGAGCCGCTACTGGGCTCGGTGTGATCAGAAGGGTTTGCTGTGCCCTGTAGACACTGTCCAGACTGCAGGATTCTGCTCAGCTCAGATGCAGAGTTCACCTGCTGTGAATATTTAATGGCCTGGTCCCTGGAAGCTGTGCTTCCATCTTTACTGCTCCGGGACTGAATCACCGCCAAGTGCCTCCTGTCCCTGGCAGGCATTTCTGTGAGCGGGTCGGAGACAAGCCTTAGGAAGCTGCTCCAGCCCAGCGGGGGTGGGTCTGTCTCCGAGGCACAGAATGGGGCTCAGGTTCAGCTACTCTCTGGCCCGCTGGGAGGGGCCACCGTTGCTGTCGTCTCTGGTTTTATGGTCTCACGTGAGAGATGAGAAACCTCTCAATCCAGGAATAACAGCTCAAAGCCCCTTGCTTTCCCCACTGCAGGTGGATCCCGGTGTGTAGCTGAACTTGAGCGCAGTCCCTCTTGGTCATAAAGCTACAGATCCTGCTTATTCTCAGCTGGAGGTGAGGGCCCAGACCCCGCCTGCCAGTTCTGCAGCCCCGCTCTGCAGGCACCGGGGAATCAGCGTTTGCCTGTTCTTAGCAGGGGCGGTGGATGAGACAGGAGCAGAGAGTGGGAGGTCACAGAAGGGATGCATGGAGTCTGGAAAAGAGGAAACACCTGGGTGAGGTATTTCCATTTTGCCTTTTTGGAGGCCAGATGTTGGAATGCCAAGAAATGTGACCTAAGAAGGTCACAGAGTGAAACCGTTCCTGAGTGTTTTCTGTGCAGGCAGACAGCACATCACAACAGTTAGCTTCCTGAGAGCACGGCCTCTGGAGGAGGACTCTCTGGGTCCAAATCCCAGCCGGTCACACCACTTACTAGCTGTGTGACCTCAGGCACGTTATGTAACCTCTCTGTGTCTCAGTTTCCTCACCTGAAAAACGAGGATAATGAGAGTCCCTGTTGCACAGGATCATGGGACAGATTAGAGCAGAAAGTAGCAATGAAGTGCTCAGCAGTGTCTGCCCATAGGACGCAGGGCTTAAAATGTTAGATGACATCATCATCACAGCTGCATTTGATGACACGCTGGCGACCTTCATTCCTGGCCTTATCAGCTCCATGTGGTTTTTTGCTGGGACCAGTTCCATCCCCTGGTTCAGACCTTTATCCTGTAGAAATGCAGGCTGAGAAGGATGCTCTGAGGTCATCGCCCTCATCGCCATCACCATCAACAGCCTCAGATGTCACTGAGCCCATGGCAGGTGCTAGCCCACCGTCCCTCAGATGGCGGCACTCTACAGTTTGCAGAGCAGGTGATTTCTCATTCACCTTCCCAGCATCAGCTGATCCCCAATGGCCCTGCCTCCCCTCCTGCTCACGAGCAACCCCTCCCCCACAGGGGGGCAGTGGAAGGGACCCTTTCAATGCCTGAATCAGATCACGGCTGCTGTCTGAGTAAAACCCTCCAGTGCCCCCTCGCATGGGGCTGTCTCCTCTCACATCCCGTCTCTGCCCACGCTCGCCGCACCCCAGCTGTCCTGCCCATCACTGCTGCGTACCACATCCCTCAGGCTTGTCCCACTTCAGGTCCCAACACCAGGAGAGACCTTCCCTAAATATGCCTGCCCTCAGCTGCCTCCTTATCATCAGACAAGGCAGGTTAAGTGGCCCCTCCTCAAAAGACCTCCCAACGCCCCAGTCCAAAGTCGGCCACCCCTCCCATGTGTCATGTCAGCCCTCCTTTCCCTCATGGGACTCATCATGGTCTGACACCACCCTGTACTTACTTCGTTCACACATTTACTCTCTATCTCCCCCATTCAAATATAAGTTCCAGGAGGACAGGGACACTGGTCACCACTGCATCCCTAGCACCCAGTAAGTGCTCAGTAACATTTATGGACGAGTGATGAATCACGGTGGCCCAGGTGAGGGGAGGGGGCGGTGTGCCGTTATTATAATGGGGGGTCATAAATAACAACATCACCTTGTGTTTACAACCTGCTTTACAGCATGCAGGTGCTTCAACATCTGCCAGCCCTGAGAGGGAAAGGGAACACAAATCTAGACACTTAGCCAGAAAAGGGAGGGAAAGAGAGACTTAAGAATGAGCGAGGGATGCATTTTCCAGCATTGAGTGAGAACACGTGTTTCTTCCTGGTCTCAAGATCAAAGAGGATACCCAGAGGACAAAAGCATTCGAGAAAGACTATGCTTTATCCTGAAGATTAGCCCACAGCAGAGAGTCAGGGAATCTGCAGGAATGGAGGCTTTGGGATTGTTTTTTTTTTTTAATTAGGAAGCAGGAGGAGAAAGGGCAGCAGGCCCTGAGCCCAGAGCTTTGGAAGGTGCGTCTGTGTCTGGCCACCTGACAGCAGCTCAGGGTGGGTGCACCCCCGGGAAGCCAGCCCGCCGTTCTTCCCCACAGCCCTTTCTGCTCTTGGCTTAAGGATAAGCAACCTTCTATGGCTTGTCTCTCGAGAGCTATTGGAAGCAAAGCCACCAATTACAGGCTAAATCTCCAAGCATCCCTACAGAAATCTCTCTTGCTAAACCCAAAGCCCTGATTCCAGGGCAGCCTCTTGACCAGACTCATCTGTGGGCCTGGTTAGCGATCCGCTGACGACAATGGGCTGACCTCACAGGCACTGCGTGGGGCCTGGGTCCTGAGCGCTCCTGTGCGTTAACTTGCTTAATCCTCACCTGGACGCAGTCACACAGCGCCATCGGGAGCCTCAGGTCACAGGGGCAGAGTCAGGCTGGGCAGGGTTGACAGCCCCTGGGGGCCCGTGGCTGCAGGGCTTCAGAGCCAGAGTCCCGGCCCGCAGCCCTGACCCGTGACCGCCGGCCGAGCACTGACTGTGTCCTTGTGGGTGGAAGAGGGGGCCTTGGCAGACCTCAGTATTGCTCCCAAATCCTCTTTCCAAGAAAAAGTACTTCTCTCCTCCAGTGGACTTTGAAGGAGACTTTCCTGAAGGACTTGGAATTCCCAAAGCTAGAAGTTTTGTAACCTACTCATTCTAAAGAGAGTTCTGGAAACATCCATGGGAGCCAGGGACCACCACCCCACGAGACAAGAGGGACATCTGGAAGGAGATTCTCGGGAGGGGATTCACAGCAGGAGATGCTCTTCGACCCAGGGCGAGTGACGGGGGGCTGTGAGAGACCTGAAGAGGCTGCGGTGCTGCAGGGAGGGTGTCCCATCTCTCCCCCACTGGATGTTCCCAGGGCTGCCATGAAACCTGAGCTGAGGGAGGCCTCCCAAGAGCCCGGCCTGGGTTCCCTGCAGGTTGGAGGGAGGCCAGATCATCCTGGATCCCTGGGGAACTGCACAGCTGCTGAATCTACCCACACTGAAGTCGACCTGATGGCTGGCCTCTGTCGTGGGAAGTGATGAACTCCCTCACCATGTGAGTCAGGTTCATTACGAGTTGCTCTTACTTGCCACCAAAAGCAAGCTAATGGACACACCATCCCCTCCAAAAAGGCTTCTCTGACGCCCTGCCCCCAGCAATCCCTCGCTGCTCTGAACCTCAGGACCCTTCACTGCACTAAGCCACTGCACCCTGTGTGCTATTTACGTCCATGTTCATGTCCGCCACCAGCCAGGGGCTCCCTGAGAACCAAGTCTGATTCATACCTCTCCTCCCTAACCAGGGCCCTACACTGAGTACGTGCTTTGTAGATTTCATTGCACAAACGAATAATTAGAAGACGGGCATTTTTATTTTAAAAGCTAGGTAAATGAGTTTTGGTTTTGTTTTTAAAGAAACACGTCACTGTCACAAAGAAACACATCATTGTCACATAAACTGCTCTTTCAGATTGTACAGCAAGATTTATCCAATAGCAATGGATATTAAGATGTTTTATTTAGGGCTTCCCTGGTGGCGCAGTGGTTGAGGGTCCGCCTGCCGATGCAGGGGATGCAGGTTCGTACCCCGGTCCGGGAAGATCCCATGTGCCGCGGAGCGGCTGGGCCCGTGAGCCATGGCCCATGAGCCTGCGCGTCCGGAGCCTGCGCTCCACAACGGGAGAGGCCACAAAAGTGAGAGGCCCGCATACCGCAAAAAAAAAAAAAAAAGAAAGAAAAAGATGTTTTATTTAATGTGATAAGCTACACGTCTATAAAAGCCCCTCCCTCTTTTATCCCAGGTGATAGCATTTGAAGATGCAGGACTCTCCTTCCGGCAGATATCCCTCTTTAAAGTTCACACTCCCTTTAACAGATGTAGCACATTCTGACAAACACATCTGGACAGGTGGCTACAGAGATAAAGCTCCACAATGGGCCCAAGGGACTTGGGACCACCAATGAGTTTCAACAATTCATCCGCTCGCTAATTGTGAGGGCTATTCATCCTTATCAGGAATAAACCTCGACTTCCAGGATACAGTCCAGGATGGGCTCCCTGGGCAACCTTGGAGCTGGGAATTCAGGAAGGGCCATGATGAGTGGACATGCCAGGACCCATCGTGCTGATGGAAAGAGGCCATGGGAACCAAGGGCGGGGACAGCACTCAGCATCAGGACCACAAAACGCCACCGCAGGTTTCCGAAAGCTCCATCTCCCTCCAAAGCCTACCCCTCCCATAGTCTTCCTCATCACAGTAAATGGCAACTCCACTTCCAGTGGTCCAGCCACATCCACCGCAAACACCATGGTCCAAACACCTGGCATCTCTCACTGAACTGTTACAGGTGCCTCCTCGCTGGTCCCCGCTTCCACTCCTGTTCTCTGTACAGTCAATCCTCTGCCCACAGCAGAGGGAGCCATCATCAAATCCTCCATCCAAAACCCTTCAGTCCTGTCCTACCTCATCAGAATATAATCCAAATTTCTGTATCATGTAGAGCAAACAACTTGTCCACGTTTGCCTCGGGCTTTCCCAGAAAGTTGAAATTCCTGCTTCCTCCTAGGCCAGGGCTCCTTCCTGATGGAATTTCTGGGAGCCTTGGCCCTGATCCCTTCCCTCACCACTCCTGGTGAGTCAGTAGGACAGGATTACTAGAGCCCAACTTGGCAAAAGAGGAAACTGAGGCACAGCCAAGGCAAGTGATTCACCTTTCTTCAAAGGGCTCATTACTGAGGGGCGATTACAGGTGGTTACAGTGTGGGCCTGAGCCAGCGGCCTGGGCTGGGTCCCGGCTCGGCCACTTTCAAGCTGAGAAATTGCTAACCTCTGTGTGCCTTGGTTTTTCCATCTGTAAAATGGGCAATAAGCATAATTGACCTGTGGCTTTTTATGAGCATGAGGAAACCCAGGCATCACCATGGGGAGGAGCCTGACTCTGGAACCAGACGGCCAGTCAACCCCCCAGCCCCTCCACTTGCTGCCTCTAAGACCCCGCGAGGGTCACCAACCCTCTGCCCTCTGCAGATGGAGACGATGGCAGTGCCACACACACACACACACACACACACACACACACACACACACACACACAGCTGGCTGGAAGTCACTGAGAATTAAAAACCCCACCAACCACCACCACCACCTTCCAACCAATGACTCTTAGGAGTTCGTGTGTAAATAACTAACCAAGAACCCAGTGTGATTTTCTGATTTTTCTCCCACTGGGGAGGTTCTTGACCTGGGCCACTGCTTTACTCTGAGATAAGGACTTTCAACTTGCACCTTCAAAAGTCTACAAAAGAGGGCTCCCCTGGTGGCGCAGTGGTTGAGAGTCTGCCTGCCGATGCAGAGGAAACAGGTTCGTGCCCCGGTCCGGGAAGATCCCACATGCCGCGGAGCGGCTGCGCCCGTGAGCCATGGCCGCTGAGCCTGCGCGTCCGGAGCCTGTGCTCGGCAACGGGAGAGGCCACAACAGTGAGAGGCCCGCGTACCGCAAAAAAAAAAAAAAAAAAAAAGATACAAAAGTCTACAAAAGAGAATCTTTTAGGTACAGTGGGTTTAGGAAATGTATCATAACCCTACCATTCCCACCAAGAACATCGTTCTCCCCACACCAACTGAAAGGTCTTCCCTGGCTTTCCCCTCCCCCACCCCCAATGTCAGACCCCAGTCCTGTGAGATTCAGTCCAGAAAGGCCTTGAAGGCACCTGTGAAAACCAGGAGTCAGGAAGGGCCTGGAAGGGGCTGATGGCTGTCCATGAAATATCGTTATATGACATCAATTACTGAGGGAAAAAATGGGAATGGCTTTGATCTGATTTGCAGTCTGAGAAGCCCACTCCAGCTGCTGCTATAGAGGGTGGACTTGAGCAATGTCAGTGGGATGCCTGGAGCCCAATCAGGAGGTTGATGCAAAGGTCCAGGTGAGAGATGGAGCCAGCTTGGACAAGGGAGGTGGTGGTGAAGATGGAGGGACCATTGTGGGTGATACAGAGCGTGACATAATAAAAAGTGTATTTTGTCTTTGTCCCCCGTTACTGGCCCAGAGACCCAATAGCTCTCGGGAGTGTTTTGCTATTCATAAGAATCCCCTTTTGAGGGCACCCGATTTTATGCTAATGAGGTGACTTAGGGAGGGGTCCCCAGAGAGCCTTATGACGCAGGCCGGTCACCAGAAAAACCAAACAGGATTAGAGGGTGGAAACTCAGCCCCATCCTCTGACCTCTGGGAATTTGGGGAGGGGAGTGTGCAGCTGGGTCATAAACACTCTCAAACAAAGATGTTCAAGAGCGTCCGATCAATGATCACATCGAAGTGCTGGGAGGGTGGTGTCCCAGGAGAGGGCAGGGCAGGTCCACACCCCTCTCCCCATGCCTTGTCCTATGTATCTCTTCCATTTGATTATTCCTGAGTTTTATCCTTTATCATAAACTGTAAATGCAAATAAAGTGTTTTCCTGAGTTCTATGAAGCTGTGCTTGTAAATTATGAGACCCGAGGAGGGGGCTGTGGGAAGCCCCATTTCATAGCCAGTGGGTCGGAAGTATGGGTGACTCAGGACTTGCAACTGGCATCTGAAGTGGGGACAGTCTTGTGAGACTGAGCCCTTAACCCAGAGGGTCGGTGCCAACTCTGGGTAGTTAGTATCTGAATTGAATTGAATTGTTGGCCACCCAGTTGGAGGATTGGTGGCCAGTGTTTTCTAAACACATCACACATAGGAAGTGAAATCAACAGGCATGCGTAATGGATAATGTGATGGAAATGAGGAAGAGGATATTTCTGACTTAGGCAAATAGATAGGTGAAGGTGCCATTCTCTGAGAAGACAAACACAGGAGAGGAGCATGAATGGGACAGGGGGCAGGAGATCATGGGTTGCGTCTTAGGCTGAGCTGAGCTGCGTTTGGAACATCCTAGTGGAAATGTCAGAAAGCCTAACTAACCGTCCCTAACTAGGTCCAGGGGTCTGGAACCCAGAGAAGAGGTGTGAGTTATTGAGACCACCTGCCTAGAGATGGTAGATGAAGGAAGAGAACCTTTAATTACAGATGGGGAAACTGAGGCACAGAACGGAAAAGAGATTTGGCAAGGTTCACACCAGCAGTAGGTTAGCGGCACAGTGTCTTTGTTTTGGTAGGCTGAATGATGACCCGCTAAAGATGCTCATATCCTAATCCACAGATTTTGTCAACATTTCCTTCCAGGGTAAAAAAGGACTTTGCAGATATGATCGAGCTAAGGATCTTGAGTTGGGGAGATGATCCTGGATTATCCAGGTGGGCCCAGTGTCATCAATGGGTCCTTGTCAGAGGGAGAAGGCAGTGTGAGGAGGGGTGCAGAGATTAGACTGATGCAGCCAAGGAACGGAGGCAGCCTCTAGAAGCTGCAAGAGGCAAGGAACAGATTCTCTCCTGGAACCTTCAGAAGGAACCAGCCCCAAGACACCTCGATTTTAGTCCCATAAGACTTATTTCCAACTTCTGCCCTCTAGAACTATAGGAGAGTAAATTTGTAAGTCACTAAATCTGTGGTAATTAGCTACAGCTGCCTCGGGAAACTGACACAGCTGAATTTATATTACAGTTGACAGGCGTGAGCTTGGCTCTGCTGGGGATTCTTCTGGCCATAAATAACAATGTTCTGAGCACATTTACTGTTTACTTAACAAGAGTTTCTGGGACTGGTTCAGCGGCTCAGGCTATTTGCCTCCTTCTCAGCCTTCAGGTTAGTAAAGTCTCTGCCCAGAATTAAAATAGGGCTGTGGTAACCCCAAGCATCATGACCTCAGATGACAGTCTCTAAAGCAAAGAAGGGGACAGGAGGCCGGGGTCTCCACATTCTGAGGACCTCTTGATTTAATGGAGAGAAAAGTCTTTCTGCGAAGCCTCGGGAGACTTCCTTTTCCACCTGCTTGGCCAGAACTGCTCATCACATGCTCATCCTGGGATTGTACTGATGGGCTTAGAGCAGTGATGATCTAGTTCCTTAAGCAGGAGCCATTGTCTGGGGGAAGGAAATGATCAAATGTTCTGCTCTGAGCTTACTTCCATGATCCCAGGTCCTGAGAGCCTAACCTCCACCCTCTGAATTCCTTCTTTAAGTCAGTGATTCTGAGAACAGGATATAGTGGACAGAGTCTGGCCACTTCACAAGAAAGTCCCTTTCTACGGGATTACAACACCTGTCTGGTCAGAACCCACCAAGGTGCAGCTGACACTCTGCCAATCTGGTTTCATTGCAGCATCCATTCCATTGCAGTTTGAGTCTCAAAAAGTTTCTGAAAGTTCGACATGCACCCCCAAAAAGCAGATTTCTATTTCCAAAGAAGAGGGGGCAACTGTATATTGGGGCAGTGACCAGTAGTTGCTGTCACAAACTCTTTATCATGCTCACTGGTTATATCCATTTTACCTACCAGACTTTAACCCAGTAGTTCTCAGCCAGGGACGACTATGTCCCCTAAAAAACACTGGCAAAATCTGGAGTCATATTTGGTTATCACAGCTAGGGAGATGTTGCCACTAGCATCTAGTGGGTAGAAGCCAGGGATGCTGTTAAACATCTTACAAATCATAGGACCAGCCCCACAACAAAGTTATCTGGCCCCAAATGTCAACAGCATCAAGGTTGGGAGACTGATCTCATCCCTTACGAGCAGGATAGGGTTGGCAGATTTAGCAGAGGACACACTTGTGTTTATACTAAAAAAGTATTCATTGTTTATCTGAAGTATAAATTTAACTGGGTGTCCTATATTGTATCTGGCAACCCTAGAAGAGGATGATAACCTATACCGCAGTGTTTGCTAAAGCCTGGTACTGAACAACTTAATAAACGTTTGTCAAATGAATGAGCATCTCAGCAAAGATGTACAAGGCCGCTGCACGCTCTGATAACCCTGATCAAAGCATTTTCCCCAGCAGCTCCAAGGCACAGGGCCAGCCCCTCCCCACTGGGCTCAGCGAGGAGGCTCCCTGCGCCACACCGCCCCTGCAAAGCAGCTCACGTGGCTTCCCTCTCAACATCTCCCCCCAGGGAAGGCCTGGCTTCCTGTTCTGAAATGCACTGCTAGAGCAGAACTCAGCCAGTGGGTAACCTAAGAACAGTGCCTGTCTGGGGGGCTTTCACTGTTGCCTACATCCAGGCTGAGGCAGACAGCCTGCGGCCTTTGGTCCAAAATACTGTCTGTTAGTGGCCCCTGGGGGTGCGGTCCCTGTTCAAAGAAAAGAAACAAGCCTTCAACCCACTTACTGTCTAAACAGACAACACCAAGAGCCCCTACGGCCTGACTTATGATTCCTTACAAGCCTGAGTGAATGTACCTATACTCAGGCCACACTGACTCCTTATCCACAGGGGAAACTTTTAGAAGGTTGATGGTAGGGATTTAGATTTGTGAACCAACTGCCCCGGATTTTCAGTCCAGTTTTGCAGACTCTCAAGGAGTCTCTCAGGGCCCATAACAATCCATTTCCGATTCTTTTTTTTTTTTTTTTCTGTTTCCAGCTCTGACTCAATGAACACTCGTTGTACACCTTCTGTGACCCAGGCATCCTGCGTGCATTTTATCCTTGTTAATCTCACCTAGTCCACATGACAACCTGCAATACCCTCAATATCATCCCATTCTCAAGATGAGGAAACCGAGGCCCAGGGAGGTCAGCTAAGGAGTCACCAGTCAGTAGGATCAGAGTCCAGGTTAGAGACAATGTCAGCCCCGGGACTGCTCTGCTTCTACTAAACGCCACCAGCATTCATCATCTCACAAGTGCACTTTCTGAAAGGTGACTGTAAAACGAGGTGTGCTCTCAAGACAGACTAAATTGAATTGCATTTACGGTCATATGGACCCTGCTTTCCCCTTTAGAAAACCATCATCCACCAGAGACCCACAAGCTCTGCCTTGTCCACGGAGATCTGCAGCTGTGTTGCCGGGGGCTGTAGTACTCATTTTAATACTCAGTTACTTGGGGACTAACGCCACTTGGTGTCTGTTTCATCACACAGTAAAATTCATGTGTTTAATCTTTCGCGTCCACTTACAAAAGCGAACTATTGGTGGACAGTTAAGCAGCTAGACAAATCGTCACTGTTATCTGTGTTCTTCGAACAGTGTCTTAACGGGATGCTGCCCCGCTGTCTTTCACTGATAAGAAGTCTGATTAAATCTCATTGGTCTCCAGCCCCCAGGAGGCTGCAGTTATTCCTGTTTATAATTTTCCACCTCCCAAACTAACCCTTTATTCCTGAACACACACTTCTAGGCATCGGGCATTAGTATAAATTACACTTTACAATTCTTTGTAATTAAGGGAGAAAATATGTACTGTGCTGCAAAGATGAGCCCTACTCAGCTGAAGCTAATCACATCTGTGCCAGAGCACTGGCCCAGGGAAGCAGCGTGGAACACGATTAACTTTCATCTGACTTAATGGAAGTTTATGTTGCTGTTTTTCATAATCGTAATATCTCGAGACACATAAACAGGTTTTCTCCAATGTAATTGAATTTCTACCAACAAGACACCTTGGGTTTAACTGAAGGTTCGGGCAAAATTAACCACAAGTGTGTATTCTATGGATGAGGCTAGAATTTTGTTATGAAACCCATGCAGGACTGTCCCCATTCAGCAGCTGAGAAGTTGATCACAACCCCCCTGAGGGAGACCCTGCAGCCTCTTCTGTTCTCCTGGAAATAAGTTTTGGCCCCATTTGGTGAACCATTAAAGCCCCTTGCTCTAGTTCTATGCCCTTGTGCTCTGGAGCTTCCAGCTGCATCCCAGGCCACATTTTTCCTACTTTTAACATTTCTCCTTTACACATCGATTTGTTTGAGACACATTTAAAGCTCGACTTTTATAACCCTGATAAAATCCCATCTGCTCAAAGCTCCAACCCACACTCAGCCAGAAAGTACTAGGACAAAAATGGCTCAGACTGTATTTCAGCCTCTAGATGCAAAGATACACACACAGCAACAGCAATTACTTTTGTCACTGGGTGTAAGTCAGGTTTTCTCCACAAAATGCCTCCAAGAAGGATGCAGAAGGAAGAAATGAGGTTTATGCAAATCAAGGGGAAGGTCCCTGAGGTTAAACCAACAAGGAGGTGGGGAGTGGCGTGAAAAGCCTGATTATCCAGCCAGGACCAGGAGATCACAGCGAGAGGTGCCACCAGGGTGAGGAGGTACACGGAGGAGAAAGGCTGGTGGGGCTGGAGACCCGCAGGGGCTGCAGAATCAGGAGGTGGAAAGTTCTGAGAATTCCAGAGGCCCCACCCAGGTCCCCACCCAGTCATGGCTGAGCGACTTCCCAGGCTGGGGGGCATCTGAGCCCCTGAGGCCCCTTGTGTTTCCCAGGCGGACCCTGAACTCCTGAATGGGGCCAGGAGTCCCCACCTGCCTGGAGAGACCCTGGAAAACTTAGGCTGAGGCCTCAGACCCAAAGAACTGTGGAATGAGCTATAGGAAAGAAACATGGCCAGAGGGAACTTTGCAGACCCTGCGACCTGTGAGTGTCTGAGCTGATGAGTTACGTCCTGACCTGAAGCCTGTTCCACAGCGTCTGCCTGCAGTGGACACACACACGAGCTTACACATGCACACAGGCACACATGTGCATACCCACAGGCACTCACATACAAACACACACGCATATATACAAGCATGCACGAACACACGGCAGCACTCAAGAAAGAGATTTTCCCCCTCCTCCCTAACAATAGAAAAGGAGCAAAACACAGACATCACCATGTTTGGTCTCTGAACAGCAACAGTGGGAAAAGTAATCAAGTGACACCGACTCAGCCCAGCCCACAGCCCCCATTTCTATTGTGAGTCTATTTGCCCTGCCTCTATTATTGTGTTTCCTGGATGGGGAGAAAGAGGTGGAGCAGAAAACTGTGGGCGGGGCTCAGCCTGGGGAACTGAGGCCTCGTGAGCTTGAGGCCTGAAGGAAGGCAGTGAGGTAATACAGTGGTTTTCAAAACTTTTTTGCCCCTATACATACACAAACACAGGCTGCCACGTATAGGGGGAGAAAGTTGCATTTCAGATAAACAAAGAATACTCTTTAGTATAAATATGTACCAATAATTACATGAGACATGGTTATACTAAACAACTATTGGTGTTTATCTGAAACTCAAATTGAACTGCGATTCCTGTATTTTATCTGGCAACGCTACTACCCTCCACTCCCCTTCCACACACGCACACGCACCCACACACTTTTATCCCAATGAAGTCTTATCTACAACCCAACATAAAAAATAGTTAAAAGTCAGATCCTACCCCTGGCCAATCCCCATGGCCTTGAGGCACCTCCATGGCCTCTGAGGGCCCAGTTAGAAAAGCCATTGGTACAGTGGGACGGCTTTGTGTCCCAGAGCCGGGCACAGCTTCATCTGGGTCCAAACCCCACCTGTCACCCTTGTGACCTTGGACAAGACCTGTTACCTCTCTGAGTGCCGGTGTGCTCATAAGATTCAGCTTACATTTGAATCCAGGTATTTGCACACCTGTGCATGTCGGGAGGCCCTCCCGCGTGCCCCTCCATCTGTCCCCTGCCTCTTTCCCACAGCGCCGCTCTCCCTTCCTTTGGGGCAGAGAAGGGAGGTTGCTCTTGGGCAGGCTCTCTGGGGGCCAGAGAAACAGGGAGGATGGGCTTTCCCTGGAGGACACCCAGTGTCTCTTTCCAGATCTGTTCATCTTGTGATTAACAGTGAAGGGGATTTCTTACTGTAATTCCACCTGACATTATAGAACCCCTGGAGGGTTTTAATTAAATTAAAGCCATTCATACATATAGGAAGGTGGTGAGGAGGACAGACTGGAAGATCCCTGACCCTGTTGCTTGTCCTCTTCTGTCATAAAGGAGAGAAAAGTCATCACAACAGCCTGTCCAGGTGTGTGATTTAGCGTCCTAATAAGCGGCTCAAAGGGCAATGGTAGCAGGAGGACTTGAGTAGTGACATGTTGGACGTTCGCACACAAGGGATCTTCCTTTGTCAGGCCAAGTTTATGGACATGCCACAGCTGAGGGGTGGGTGTGAGGTTTAGGCTTTGGGTATATTTGTTGTTTCATTTTGGTTTCCTCTTTTTGAATCTAGGAGCTCTAAAGAATACTCTTTAGTATAAATATGTACCAATAATTACATGAGACATGGTTATACTAAACAACTATTGGTGTTTATCTGAAACTCAAATTGAACTGCGATTCCTGTATTTTATCTGGCAACGCTACTACCCTCCACTCCCCTTCCACACACGCACACGCACCCACACACTTTTATCCCAATGAAGTCTTATCTACAACCCAACATAAAAAATAGTTAAAAGTCAGATCCTACCCCTGGCCAATCCCCATGGCCTTGAGGCACCTCCATGGCCTCTGAGGGCCCAGTTAGAAAAGCCATTGGTACAGTGGGACGGCTTTGTGTCCCAGAGCCGGGCACAGCTTCATCTGGGTCCAAACCCCACCTGTCACCCTTGTGACCTTGGACAAGACCTGTTACCTCTCTGAGTGCCGGTGTGCTCATAAGATTCAGCTTACATTTGAATCCAGGTATTTGCACACCTGTGCATGTCGGGAGGCCCTCCCGCGTGCCCCTCCATCTGTCCCCTGCCTCTTTCCCACAGCGCCGCTCTCCCTTCCTTTGGGGCAGAGAAGGGAGGCTGCTCTTGGGCAGGCTCTCTGGGGGCCAGAGAAACAGGGAGGATGGGCTTTCCCTGGAGGACACCCAGTGTCTCTTTCCAGATCTGTTCATCTTGTGATTAACAGTGAAGGGGATTTCTTACTGTAATTCCACCTGACATTATAGAACCCCTGGAGGGTTTTAATTAAATTAAAGCCATTCATACATATAGGAAGGTGGTGAGGAGGACAGACTGGAAGATCCCTGACCCTGTTGCTTGTCCTCTTCTGTCATAAAGGAGAGAAAAGTCATCACAACAGCCTGTCCAGGTGTGTGATTTAGCGTCCTAATAAGCGGCTCAAAGGGCAATGGTAGCAGGAGGACTTGAGTAGTGACATGTTGGACGTTCGCACACAAGGGATCTTCCTTTGTCAGGCCAAGTTTATGGACATGCCACAGCTGAGGGGTGGGTGTGAGGTTTAGGCTTTGGGTATATTTGTTGTTTCATTTTGGTTTCCTCTTTTTGAATCTAGGAGCTCTCCTGGAACATTAGTAATATGTTACGTTTGAGGACTGACGTAAGCAACATGGCAGAAGGAAACCTCACTTTCGTCTCTCCCCTTCAATCTACAACCAGGAAGATAGCCACAACGCAACAAGGCACCTCTGCCCAACACACTAGGGCACCAGAGAATTCCACACATCTGTACATCTAAAGGTGGGTGGATTAGAACACATAGAGAAGGCAGAACTAGGGGCACAGTGGACGTGGTGCCTGCAATTCCAGCCCTCTGGCCACAGCAGCTGAGTCTGCAGCCCCAGAAAACCCAGTAGTGGTGGGGGGGCCAGTGCATAAAACTCCAGCCTCCCAACCACAGTGGCACCTGTGGACACAGGTAACTGGGCAGCAGCAGCAGTGGGGCCTGGGGCCCCATCCCTCCAGACAGTGAGACGCCCATGACTCCAGCCCTTCACCGCCCCCCCCCAAGTGGTGGAGCCCACAAACCCTACAACACTGGACATGGCAGAGGCCCCTGGGTGACTCTGGCTTTCCCCCACCCTACCCTCCTCCTGCAGCGGCAAAATCCCCCGCGACTCAGGGACGTGATGGAAGAGCCCACCCTCCCAGTGCCCCAGGCGACGATGTCAGCCACGCTGGCAGCAGGAAGGCACCAAGGACCGACCGCAGAGTCACAAGAAGCAATAATGAGGGCACGGGGCCACGGAATGGCACCTCTGCCACAGATGGTGGAGTAGGGAAGTGCCGACTCTCAGAGAGAAGCAGGAAGTTCAGAAACAAGCAGAAAGTTGTCCACTACTTCAGATGCACTGGCAGAGGAACAACTCATTGAGGACCATGAAGAACCACAGTGACGAGGCACCACAAAAATAAAACAACAGTTCTCTGGAAACCAAACTTAAAGTCACAGAATACTGCACTCTGACAGAGAATTCAAAATAGCTGTCGTAAAGAAACCCAGCGAGCGATAAGAAAACTCAGAAAAGCATCAAATTAATGAGCAGAAGGAATACTTCACTAAAGTATTTACCAAAGAGATTAAAACCCTGGAAAAGAACCAAACAAATTCTGGAGCTAAAGAACTCAATAAATTAGATAAAGAATGCATTACAAAGCACTGGAAATAGGGCAGACCATATGGAAGAGAGAATTAGCAAGCCCAAAGACAGAAATCTAGAAATGATATGGGTAGAAGAGGAAAGGGAAACAAAATAGTTTTAAAAAGAGGAAATTCTAGGAGAGCTACCTGACTCTTTTAGGAAGGACAACATTTGGGTAATGGGTATCCCAGAAGGGGAAGAGGGGGAGAAAGGAACAGAGTTTATTTAAAGAAATAATAGGTAGGCAGTTCCCAAACCTGGGGGAGGAACTGGATATGCAAGTCCATGAAGCTAAGAGAACGTCTTTTACCTCAATGCAAAAAGATCTTCTCCAAAACACATGATAGTAAAATTGTCAAAAGCTGATGACAAAGGAAGAATTTTAAAGGCAGCCAGGGAAAAAAGAATGGTAACCTACAATACAAAAAACACACTACATTAGGCTATCAGCAGATTTCACAGACCAGGAAGAAGTGGAATGACATTTTCAAAACACGGAAAGATAAAAATTATCACCCAAGAATACTCTATCCAGCAAAGTTATCAATCAGATAGGAAGGAGAAATAAAGACTTCCCCAGACAAACAAAAGCTGAGGGAGTTCATTAACACTAGACCCGCCTTACAAGGAATGTTGAAAGGAGCTCTCCTGCCTGAAACAAAAAGGCAATATTACACAAAACTTTGAGTAAGGTGGTAAGTAGACAGAATCAGAAAAGTGCAACTCTGAAACAAAATAGGGTTTTGAGCACTTTATTATAACATAAAGGTTAAAGGAGGGGAAAGGCAGGAAAAAATGACTATATATATAGTTATTTTTGAAGTTATATATATATATGAAGTTATATATATGAAGTTATATATATATAACTTCAATTTGGCAACAAACTCACACTATAAGAAGGAACAAGATGAGACAACAAAAAAACAAGGGGAAGAGGAAAAGGATAGAATTCGTATAGATACATGAAGATAAGATGCTATCAGCAGAGAAAGGACTATTTTATCTATAAGACATTTTATACAGACCTCATGGTAAACATAAAACATAAATCTAGAGAAACAAAACATTAAAAAAAGAGGAAACTAAGAAAAATATCATAGAAAACCACCAAACCAAAATGGTAGACAGAAACACAAGAAAAAAGAAACAATACAGAGCAACCAGAAAACAAATACAATGGCAGTACTAAGTCCTCATCTCTCAATAATCGCCCTAAATGTAAATGGGTTGAACTCACCAATCAAAAGACACAGAGTGGCTGGCTGGATAAAAAACAAGACCCAACTATATGCTGCCTCCAGAAGACCCACCTCAGCTCTAAAGACAAACATAGGTTCAAAGAGAAGGGATGGAAAATGATACTTCAAGAAAATAGCAGCTGAAAGAAAGTGGGTATAGTCGTACTCATATCAGAAAAAATAGACTTGAAGCCCAAACAGGTAAAAAGAGACAAAAATGGACAGTACATAATGATAAAGGGGACAATTCATCAAGAAGACATAACAGTTATTAATATATATGCACCTAACAGAGGAGCACCAATGTAGATAAAACAGTTATTAACAGACCTAAAGGGAGAAATTGACAGCAACACAAGAATAGTAGGGGACTTAACATCAATGGATAGATCATTCAGACAGAAAGTAAACAAGGAAAGAGTGGCCTTAAATGAAACATTAAACCACATGGATTTGATAAATTTGTACAGAACATTCCATCCAAATGCGGCAAAATACACATTCTTCCTAAGTGCACACAGAACTTTCTTAAGGATAGATCATATTCTGGAACACAAGATAAATCTCAATATATTATGTACGCTGAAATCACATCAAGCATCTTTTCTAATTGGAATGGTATGAAACTAGAAATCAACTCCAAGAGGAAAGCTGGAAAAATCACAGATGTGTGGAGACTGACCAACATGCTACTGAACAGCTATTGGGTCAACAAAGAAATCAAAGGAGAAACTGAGAATTACCCAAAGACAGACAAAAATGAAAACACAACAAACCAAAATCTATAGGCTACAGCAAAAGTGGTACTAAGAGGGAAGCATCTAGCAGTACAGGAGTACCTAGAGAAACAAGAAACATCTCAAATAAATCTAACCTTACACCGAAAGGAACTAGAGAAAGAAAAAGAAATGAATCCCAAAGTCATTAGGAGGAAGGAAATAATAAAGATCAGACGGGAAATAAACGAAATAGAGACTAAAAAGACAATAACAAAGATCAATGAAACTAAGAGATGGTTCTCTGAAAAGATTAAAAAATTGACAAACCTTTAGTTAAAGTCACTAAGGGAATAAAAGAGAAGGCTCTGATAAATAAAATCAGAAACGAAAGAGGATAAATAAAAATGGATGCTACCAGGCTTCCGTGGTGGCGCAGTGGTTGGGAGTCCGCCTGCCGATGCAGGGGACGCGGGTTCGTGCCCCGGTCCGGGAGGATCCCACGTGCCGCGGAGCGGCTGGGCCCGTGGGCCATGGCCGCTGGGCCTGCGCGTCCGGAGCCTGTGCTCCACAGGGGGAGAGGCCACAGCGGTGAGAGGCCTGCGTACCGCAGAAAAAAAAAAGAAAAAAAAATGGATACTACCGAAACACAAAGGATAATAAGAGAATATCATGAACAGCTATATGCCAACAAATTGGATGACCTAGAAGAAATGGACAAATTCTTAGAATCATACAACCTTCTAAGACTGAATCATGAAGTAACAGAAAATCTGACTAGACTGATCACTAATACAGAGAATGAAACAGTAATCAAAAAGCTCCCAAAAAACAAAAGTCCAAGACTAGACGGCTTCACAGGTAAACTCTACCAAAAATTCAAAAAAGCTTTAATACCTATCCTTCTCATATTGTTCCAAAAAATTGAAGAGAAGGGGATGCTTTCTAACTCATTTTATGAGGCCAACATCACCCTGATTCTAAAACCAAACAAAAAGAACACACAAAAAACGTATAGGCCAATATCTCTGATGAACATAGATGCAAAAATTCTTAACAAAATATTAGCAAACCAAATACAACAATTCATTAAAAGGATCATACACCATGATCAAATGGGATTTATTCCAGAGATTTAAGGATGGTTTAACATCTGCTAATCAATCAATGTGATACACCACGTTAACAAAATGAAAGACAGAGATATGGTCATCTCAATAGACGCAAAAAGGCATCTGACAAGATTCAACACCCATTTATGATTTTTAAAAAAACCTCTCAATAAAGTGGGTATAGAAGGAACATACCTCAACATAATAAGGGACATATATGACAAATCCATAGCTAACATCATACTTAATGGTGAAAAACTGAAAGCTATCTCTGTAATATCAGGAACAAGACAAGGGCGTTCATTTACAACACAGTTATCCAACACAGTATTGGAAGTCCTAGCAGGAGCAATTGAGCAAGAAAAAGAAATAAAAGGCATCCAAATTGAAAAGGAAGAAGTAAAACTGTCACTATTTACAGATGACGTGATTTTATATATAGAAAACACCAAAGACTCCACCAAAAACTATTAGAAATAATAAATGAATACAGTAAAGTTGCAGAATGCAAGATTAAAATATGCAGAAATTGTTGCTTTCCTATACACTAGTAATGAACTATCAGAAAGATAAATTAAGAAAACAATCCCATTTACAATCACAACAAAAAGAATAAAATACCTAGGAATAAATTTAACCAAGTAGGTGAAAGACCTGTACACTGAAAACTATAAGACATTTTTTAAAGAAACTGAAGACACAAATCAGTGGAAAGATATTCCACGCTCATGGATTGGAAGAAATAACATTGTTAAAATGTCCATATTACCTAAAGCAATCTACCGATTCAGCACAATCACTATCAAAATCTCAAGAACATTCTTCACAAAAATAGAACAAAAAAATTCTAAAATTTATATGGAACCACGGAAGACCCCAAATAGCCAAGCATTACTGAGAAAAAAGAACAAAGCTGGGGGTATCATACCCCCTGATTTCAAACGGTATTAGTCATAGTAGTCAAAACAGCATGATATTAGTAGAAAAACAGATACATAGATCAATGGAGCAGAATTGAGACCCCAGAAATAGACCCACACACATATGGACAAGTAATTTATGAAAAAGGAGCAAAGAACAATGGAGAAAGGACAGCCTCTTCAATAAATGATGTTGAGAAAACTGGACAGCTACATGCAAAACAATGAAATGACCACTATCACAGACCATACACAAAAATCAATTCAAAATGGATTAGACTCGAAGGTAAGACCTGAAACCATAAAACTCCTAGAAGAAAACATAGGCAGTATGCTCTTTGACATAAGTCTTAGCAATATCTTTCTAGATATGTCTCCTCAGGCAAGGGAAGCGAAAGCAAAAATAAGTAAATGGGACAATATCAAACTACCAACTCTGCACAGCAAAGGAAACCATCAACAAATAAAAAGACAACCTACTGAACGGGAGAAGATATTTGCAAATGGTATAACTGATAAGGGGTTAATATCCAAAATATCTAAAAAACTGATAGAAGTCAACAACAAAAAAACACAACCCAATTTAAAAATGGGCAGAAGAGCTGAGTAGACATTTTTCCAAAGAAGACATACAGATGGACAATAGAAACATGAAAATATGCAACATCACTAATCATCAGGGAAATGCACATCAAAACCACAATGAGCTATAACCTGATGCCTGTTAGAAGAGCTATTGTCAAAAAGGCAAGAAATAACACCTGTTGGTGAGGATGTGAAGAAAAGGGACCCCTCATACACTGTTGGTGGGAAAGTAAATTGGTGCAGCCACTATGGGAAACAGTATGAAGATTCCTCAAAAAATTAAGCCTAGAACTACCATATGATCCAGGTATCCCACTTCTGGCTATTTATCCAAAGAATACAGAAACACTAATTTGAAAGATATATGCACCACTATGTTCATCACAGCATTACTTACAATACTAAGATATGGAAGCAAGCTAAGTGCCAATCAGTGGATGAATGGATAAAGAAGAACATGAAATATATACGGTGGAATACTACTTAGCCAAAAAAAATGAAATCTTCCCATTTGCTACAACATGGATGGACCTTGAAGGCATTATGCTAGTTGAAATAAGTCAGAGAAAGACAAACACTATATGATTTCACTCATAGGTGGAATATTAAAAGAAATCAAAAACAAAATAAATGAACAACCAAACCAAACAAACACATAGATACAGAGAACAGTAGTGGTTACCAGAGAGGAAGGAATGGGGGCAGAGTGAATTGTGTAAAGGAAATAAAATGTACGGTGATGGATGGAAACTAAATTTTTGATGGTTAGCACACTGTAGGATATACAAAATTAGATATATAATACTATACACATGAAACTTATATAGTGTTATAAAGCAATGTTACCTCAATTAAAAATAAACTAAAAAAAGAAGCAAAACCACATTAAGTGGTTTTTAACTTACTGGTTAAGTGAGGGGTTAACTATAAAAAGCCTGGCTTGGAGGATGAGTGTACATGTGTGTATTTGTGTGTGTTTGTCCACATGAGCTTTTTTTTTTTGCATTTTATTTTATTTTTATACAGCAGGTTCTTATTAGTCATCCATTTTATACACATCAGTCTATACATGTCAATCCCAATCTCCCAATTCATCACACCACCACCACCACCACCACCCCTGCCGCTTTCCCCCCTTGGTGTCCATACGTTTGTTCTCTACATCTGTGTCTCAATTTCTGCCCTGCAAACCAGTTCATCTGTACCATTTTTCTAGGTTCCACATATATGCGTTAATATGCGATACTTGTTTTTCTCTTTCTGACTTACTTCACTCTGTATGACAGTCTCTAGATTCATCCACATCTCTACAAATGACCCAATTTTGTTCCTTTTAATGGCTGAGTAATATTCCATTGTATGTATGTACCACATCTTCTTTATCCATTTTTCTGTCGATGGGCATTCAGGTTGCTTCCATGAAGAGGCTATTGTAAATAGTGCTGCAATGAACACTGGTGTGCATGTGTCTTTTTGAATTACAGTTTTCTCTAGGTATATGCCTAGTAGTAGGATTGCTAGGTCATACGGTAATTCTGTTTTTAGTTTTTTAAGGAACCTCCATACTGTCATCCATAGTGGCTGTATCAATTTACATTCCCACAAACAGTACAAGAGGGTTCCCTTTTCTCCACATCCTCTCCAGCATTTGTTGCTTGTAGATTTTCTGAAGATGTCCATTCTAACTAGTGTGAGGTGATACCTCATTGTAGTTTTGATTTGCATTTCTCTAATAATTAGTGATGTTGAGCAGCTTTTCATGTGCTTCTTGGCCATGTGTATGTCTTCTTTGGAGAAATGTCTATTTAGGTCTTCTGCCCATTTTTGGATTGGGTTGTTTGTTTTTTCAATATTGAGCTTCATGAGGTGTTTATATATTTTGGAGATTACTCCTTTGTCCGTTGATTCATTTGCAAATATTTTCTCCCATTCTGAGGGTTGTCTTTTTGTCATGTTTGTAGTTTCCTTTGCTTTGCAAAAGCTTTTAAGTTTCATTAGGTCCCATTTGCTTATTTTTGTTTTTATTTCCACTACTATAGGGGGTGGATCAAAAAAGATCCTGCTGTGATTTATGTCAAAGAGTGCTCTTCCTATGTTTCCCTCTAAGAGTTTTATAGTGTGCAGTCTTTACATTTAGTCTTACAATCTGTAGATTGCTTTGGGTAGTAGAGTCATTTTCACAATATCGATTCTTCCAATCCAAGAACATGGTATATCTCTCTGTCTGTCTGTATCATCTTCAATTTCTTTCATCAGTATCTTATAGTTTACTGCATACAGGTCTTTTGTCTCCCTAGGTAGGTTTATTCCTAGGTATTTTATTCTTTTTGTTGCAGTGGTATATGGGAGTGTTTCCTTAATTTCTCTTTCAGATTTTTCATCATTAGTGTATAGGAATGCAAGAGATTTCTGTGCATTAATTTTGTATCCTGCTACTTTACCAAATTCATTGATTAGCTCTAGTAGCTTTCTGGTGGTAGATTGTTTGTTTGAGATTTTTCTTGTTTCTTGAGGTAGGCTTGTATAGCTATAAACTTCCCTCTTAGAACTGCTTTTGCTGCATCCCATAGGGTTTGCATCATCTTTTTTTCATTATCATTTGTCTCTAGGTATTTTTTGATTTCCTCTTTGATTTCTTCAGTGATCTCTTGGCTATTTAGTAACATATTGTTTAGCCTCCATGTGTTTGTGTTTCTGATGATCTGTCCATTGGTGTGAGGTGTTAAAGTCCCCTACTATTATTGTGTTACTGTCGATTTCCTCTTTTAAAGTTGTTAGCAGTTGCCTTATGTATTGATTTGCTCCTATGTTGGGTGCGTACATATTTATAATTGTTATATCTTCTTCTTGGATTGATCCCTTGGTCATTATGTAGTGTCCTTCTTTGTCTCTTGAAATATTCTTTATTTTAAAGTCTATTTTATGTGATATGATTATTGCTACTCCAGCTTTCTTTTGATTTCCATTTGCATGGAATATATTTTTCCATCCCCTCACTTTCAGTCTGAATGTGTCCCTAGGTCTGAAGTGGGTCTCTTGTAGACAGCATATATACGGGTCTTGTTTTTGTATCCATTCAGCAAGCCTGTGTCTTTTGGTTAGAGCATTTAATCCATTCACGTTTAAGGTAATTATCGATATGTATGTTCCTTTTACCATTTTCTTAATTGTTTTGGGTTTGTTTTTGTAGGTCCTTTTCTTCTCTTGTGTTTTCCACTTAGAGAAGTTCCTTTAGCATTTGTTGTAGAGCTGGTTTGGTGGTGCTGAATTCTCTTAGCTTTTGCTTGTCTGTAAAGCTTTTGATTTCTCCATCAAATCTGAATGAGATTTTTGTCGGGTAGAGTAATCTTGGTTGTACGTTCTTCCCTTTCATCACTTTAAGTATATCATGCCACTCCCTTCTGGCTTGTAGAGTTTCTGCTGAGACATCAGCTGTTAACCTTATGGGAGTTCCCTTGTATGTTATTTGTCATTTTTCCCTTGCTGCTTTCAATAATTTTTCTTTGTCTTTAATTTTTGCCAGTTTGATTACTATGTGTCTCGGTGTGTTTCTCCTCGGGTTTATCCTGTATGGGACTCTCTGCGCTTCCTGGACTTGGGTGGCTATTTCCTTTCCCATGTTAGGGAAGTTTTCGACTATAATCTCTTCAAATATTTTCTCCGGTCATTTCTCTCTCTCTTCTCCTTCTGGGACCCCTGTAATGTGAACATTGTTACATTTAATGTTGTCCCAGAGGTCTCTTAGGCTGTCTTCATTTCTTTTCATTCTTTTTTCTTTATTCTGTTCCACAGCAGTGACTTCCACCATTCTGTCTTCCAGGTCACTTATCTATTCTTCTGCCTCAGTTATTCTGCTACTGATTCCTTCTGGTGTATTTTTCATATCAGTTATTATGTTGTTCATCTCTGTTTGTTTGTTCTTTAATTCTTCTAGGTCTTTTTTAAACATTTTTTGCCATCTTCTCGATCATTGCCTCCATTCTTTTTCCGAGGTCCTGGATCATCTTATCTATCATTATTCTGAATTCTTTTTCTGGAACGTTTCCTATCTCCACTTCATTTACTTGTTTTTCTGGGGTTTTATCTTGTTCCTTCATCTGGTACATAGCCCTCTGCCTTTTCATCTTGTCTATCTTTCTGTGAATGTGGTTTTTGTTCCACAGGTCGCAGGATTGTAGCTCTTCTTGCTTCTTCTGTCTGCCGTCTGGTGGATGAGGCTATATAAGAGGCTTGTACAAGTTTCCTGATGGGAGGGACTGGTAGAGGGTAGAGCTGGCTGTTGCTCTGGTGGGCAGAGCTCAATAAAACTTTAATCTACTTGTCTGCTGATGGGTGGGGCTGGGTCCCCTCCCTGTTGGCTGTTTCGCCTGAGGCAACTCAACACTGGAGTCTACATGGGCTCTTTGGTGGGGCTAATGGTGGACTCTGGGAGGGCTCACGCCACGGAGTACTTCCCAGATCTTCTGCTGCCAGTGTCCTTGTCCTCACGGTGAGACACAGCCACCCCCCGCCTCTGCAGGAGACCCTCCAACACTAGCAGGTAGGTCTGGTTCAGTCTCCTATGGGGTCAATGCTCCTTGCCCTGGGTTCCGACGCGCACATTACTTTGTGTGTGCCCTTCATGAGTGGAGTCTCTGTCTCCCCCAGTCCTGTCGAAGTCCTGCAATCAAATCCCACTAGCCTTCAAAGTCTGATTCTTTAGGAATTCCTCCTCCTGTTGCCGGACCCCCAGGTTGGGAAGCCTGACATGGGGCTCAGAACCTTTACTCCAGTGGGTGGACTTCTGTGGTATAAGTGTTCTCCAGTTTGTGAGTCACCCACCCAGCAGTTATGGGATTTGAATTTACTGTGATTGCGCCCCTCCTGCCGTCTCACTGTGGCTTCTCCTTTGTCTTGGATGTGGGGTATCTTTTTTGGTGAGTTCCAGTGTCTTCCTGTCGATGACTGTTCAGCAGTTAGTTGTGATTCTGGTGTTCTTGCAAGAGGGAGTGAGAGCACGTCCTTCTACTCTGCCATCTTGAACCAATCCCATACGAGCTTTTGTGCGTCTGTCTGCCCAGAATGTGGTTCACATTCAATGATCTTTAAGATACAGTTAATGTATTTACAAAGGCAATTAAATACAGAGGATGTCCACTGATATTTGGAGGTCAGTCACCTTGATATGGGGATAACTTTTCTCTCCACTGGTCTGGAATTGGTGAATTAAGTGCTGAGACCTGCATCACAAGGATGGTTTCCAGTCTCTTGACTTAGGCTGGATGGGGAATATTCTCAGCCCATCCTGTCCCAGGGCAGACATTACCTTTTCTTAGACATCATTTCCCACAGAAGCAGGGACTTCTCTTCACCTAGAGACCACTCTGTCTTGAATGCTTCATGCTCTCTTAATGAGTTTGAAACACGAGTCCACATCCCTCAGTGGCCCCACCTTCTGACCTATAGCTTCATCTTATGAGAAACCTGGCCCATAGCTTTGCCTACCATGACTCAGCTTGGGACTTACTTAAATTCTATCCCAGCCCGTAATCATTTTATGAGCAGCTCGCATGTGTGTGAGTTGATGAGCGGGGCCATCCCCTGGAGACCAAGAGCAGTACCCAAGTAGCATTTGGCCAGGTGGAAGCCAGATGTGTTAGGGTGGCCAACAGCCTTCCTCACTGGCTCCCAGCCAGGACCCCAGGGGTGACTTGACCCACCTCAGTGGCCACAGGAGGGGAGCTTTTTGGCTAAAAGGTTGAGAAAACTATTCATGTACAGAAGTTCAGGAGATGTTCATGCTCTGGTGAAAATCAGATCACCAGAAAAGCCGCATGTGGCCTGCAGTAGAGATGGACACTGTTCCGAAGACACCAAACCTCTGAATGCAGTGTATCTGGCTGTTTCAGAGAACAGGGAACGTTTGTGGGGCTGGAATCCTTAGTGCCTTGGAGTCCTGACTATTTGAATGGGAATCAAGATTCGTTCAGCTGCAAGGCATAGAGTAAATAATTAACAGTGGTTTAAGACAGTGCTTTCCAAACTTTAATGTGCATGCAAATCTCCCGGGTTCCTTGTTAAATAGCAGCTTCTAATTCATTAGGTCTAGGTTCATAGCTGTAACATCCTCCCAGGCGAAGTCCAGGGACCACACTTTGAGTAGCAAGGGGCTGTACATTACAATCACCTGGGGAGCTTTAAAAACCCACTAATGCCTGAGTCCTATCCTCAGAAATTCTGACAATTGCCGTGGAGTATGGCATTGGCATCCACGTATTTAAAATCTCCCCAAGTGCTTCTAATACGCTGCCAAGATTGAGAACTGCTGGCTTAAGCAAGAGAGACATTTAATTATCTCACATAAAAATAAGTACAGAGAGGGGCATTCCTGGGGCTGGGTTTGGAAGTACAATGTTGTAATTAAGGAGCTGGAATCTTCCTGTCCCTCTGCTCAAACATCTTCATCTGTCCTCAAACTTAATGCCTAATGGTTTCAAGATGGCTGCACAGTTCCAAACATCACATCCTCACAGAGGAAAGAAATGAATGTCAGACTCTTTGCTCTCTCTCTCTTAAGCAGGGATCAAAGTTCCTCATGGAACCCAGCTGCCAGCTGCACTACCCATACCCCCTTTACATCCCCTTATGTCTTTTTGGCCCAGAGTGGGTTATACTAGGGTTGACAGATTTAGCAAATAAACATACATTCAGTTGTGAATTTAAGTTGTGACATATTTATACTAAAATACTATTCATTGTCAGAAATTCAAATATAACTGGCCACCCTGTATTTTATCTGGCCCTAAGTAAGCACTCAATCATAAACCAATCACTGTATGACCCATCCATCCATCCTTTTCTCAGCCTGAGTACTTCTCTCTCAGTGACCAGATTTGGGTCACATGTCTGTCTCTGAGTCAATTGCTGGGCTAGAGGAGTGGAATAGGCTGATTGGCTTTGCTTGGCTCACATGTTCCACGCTTCACAAATGTAATATAATGGGAATAAGGGAGAAGCCGTGCCTCCAAACACAGTTGGAGTGCTATCAGCAGCAGAAGGGCGAACTAACCCTGTCTTTTTTTTGTTTTGTTTTGTTTTGTTTTGCGGTACGTGGGCCTCTCACTGTTGTGGCCTCTCCCATTGCGGAGCACAGGCTCCGGACGCACAGGCTCAGAGGCCATGGCTCACGGGCGGGCCCAGCCGCTCCGCGGCATGTGGGATCTTCCCGGACCGGGGCACGAACCCGCGTCCCCTGCATCGGCAGGCTGACTCTCAACCACTGCGCCACCAGGGAAGCCCCTAACCCTGTCTTTTATTTTCTATATTCTTGGGCCTTGCTGACCCTGGAGGGACTGCCCCTCCCAGGGATGGCCAATTCCTAGAGACAGTAAACAGCTTGCCTGTGAGTGTACTTTTCAACTACAAACCGACCAATCCAGAGCCCACATCCCAACCGCCTCCTTTTTCAGGCCCTCACACTCCAGGCCGCTGTCCACCTGCCCTGATCACCCTACGGCCAGTATCAGACCACCAGAGACAGATCCTCTGCCCCAGAGTCCCCTAAAACCATTCAAACTAGCCAACCCTAAGCCTGCTTGCCCTGCTTCTTCTACTCCTTTCAACGGAAACCACACAACAAGGCGCTTGCCCACAGTTTCCCCCCGGCCCCGCCTCTGCCCCACCAGGCACTTCCCGGGTGGCATGCTTCTCTTGGGAACTGTAAAGAAACTACCTCTTCAGTGGCAGTGATCTTCTGTTGGCCTTACCACCCCTCAAATTTTCTGTTAATACACTATACTTTAAAACAGAGGGAAAGGATTTTTTTTCTCATTCCTTAAATATACATGAGCGCCTACCGTATGCCAGGCACTTTTTTAGTGCCTGGGATATAACCATGAACAAAGCCTACACAGTGCTTCTGAGACAGACGTTCTCATGAGGTAAGATGAATAAACACATAAAATACGTATCATGTCAGATAGTGGTAAGTGTCGGCAGGGAGGACAGGGAATGGGCAGGGATGGGAGGGAGGCTACAATTTTAAATAGAGCAGCCAAGGAGGGCCTTACTGAGAAGGTAACATCTGAGGAGAGACCTGAAGGAGGTAAGGGAGTGAGCCACACAGATAACTGGGAGAAGAGCAGTCCAAGCATGGGGGAACAGCAAGTGCAAAGGCCCTGAGGTCAGATGGGCTTTTAACTGGCTCACCCTGGCTGTTGGGTGCAGAAAGGGATTTCAAGGGAGAAAAGTGACAGTGGTCGTCTGGACAGGAACCTGCTCTTCCCAGTACCCACTGCCCTGCCTGGTACATAACAGACCATCAATAAATACCTGCAAAATGAAGGAAGACACAGAGGTGGGGCTTACTCACCTCCCTGGAAGGATCCTCGCCTCTGTCACAGGATCTCTGACTGCAGCACGTGGTGGGGGGATCTCCATACACCCCCCTCCCACTACCACAATTTCCTTTCTTCATGCCTCTCATGGAAGTTTTCACATCCCACCAGCTCCCTTGCTCTGTCTCTGGCCACTTTTTCCTCTTGTCAAATTCCTCTTCCCTCCTCTTGTCAGGTTTGGGAATCCTCAGAGGGAAACATCCATTTGGGTCTTTCCGGCTGGACCTGAGTGAGGTCCCGACCATTTCTCCACAGCTGTGGTGTGTGAGGCTGGGGCTCCTTGGTCACCTGGGGACCAGTTCCTCTTTGCAGATTCAGCAGAAAAATCCAGAAGCAAGAGTGATGTTTCTGAACACTCCAGACTAATGAGCTGTTTTCAGAGACGGCTGCCAAGGTGCATGAGAAGATGAAGAGAAAGAGTGGTGTGGCCATGAGCAGGGAATGGGGACCAAGAGGGGTGTCCATCCGTGCTGTAGACGGGATGTCAGATCGGCCGTGCCCTGGACACGCTCTTGGCTCAGCTACTTTAAGTCTTTTACTAAAAGAAAAAAACAGTTTTTTTCATGTCACTTTTCCCTGACATTTTATTTTGAAAAATTTTAAGCGAATTTTACAGTGAACACATTATACCCACCACCTACATTCCACCATGAGCATTTTACTATAATTGCTTTTACTATATCTGTTTGTCTCATATCCTTCCAACAATTTCCTCAGCATCTGGAGAGAACACTGGCCCCAGGCCAGGAGGAGAAGGAGCTGAGGGATTTCCTTAGAAACCAGCCCACTGATGGCTCCATCTGATGGAATAATTGTCTCTGGTTTCTCTCTAGCCCCTGCTCACAGAGCAGGAAACAAGGTTGATCCCAGAGAAACTCAGCTGGCTGATCATTAATGCCTGGGAGTGCTCTGAGAGGGCTGGCAGCGGGGACAGGGCACCGGGGACAGGGCGCAGCATGACCCTCTCCCTGGCTCCATCCCACCTGGCCCAGGGCGGCAGACACGAATGAGCTGCAGCTCCAGCCCTCCTTCCTGAGAACCACAGAACCCAGGGCTAGAAAGTCTCTTGAAGGACACAGGCCCATTTTTATACTTGTTTTTGACAAATGAGGAAACAGAGGCACAGGACTCTCAGGAAGATTATGTGCTTCCACACACGCCAGTGTGTACTCATGGTCACGAAGGTGGGCCTTGAGCTCCTGGTGCAAGAAGACTGGTTATCAACATGTACGGCAGGCTGGTATGTGAATTTAGACCAAGACATGGGAATTGCAGCTGGATTCACAAGGATAATCACCTCCATCCCTTTTCTAATGCAAAATTGTTCTTGCCCCCATACCTTAAGCAGAATAGATGTTAAGAGCAAATCATGTTTCCAACAAATATCTTTCAAGTACTTCCTTTGCCCGGCAATATTCCAGGGCCTGGGGCTACAGTAGTGAATAAGACAGACACAATCCCTACCTCAAAGAGTGGAGGAGACAGACAATCACATTAGAAAATAAATACATGCAATAATTTCAAAGAGAAAAAAAATGCTAAGTAGGAAATAAAGGGAGGGAGGAATGTCAGATAGCAAGCGTCGGGGAGGTGGCTGTAGATGGACAATCTGGAAAGATTAAGCAAGGTCATGGTGAGGATCTTATTCTATTTAGTTTTTTTTTTTTAAGATTTTCTTTTGCGGGGGTGGGTACTTCCCTGGTGGCACCGTGGTTAAGAATCTGCCTGCCAATGCAGGGGACATGGGTTGTAACCCTGGTCCGGGAAGATCCCACATGCCGCGGAGCAACTAAGCCTGTGTGTCACAACTACTGAGTCTGTGCTCTAGAGCTCGCAAGCCACAACTACTGAGCCCACGTGCTGCAACTGCTGAAGCCCACGCGCCTAGAGCCCGTGCTCCGCAACTAGAGAAGCCACCGCAATGAGAAGCTCGCGCTTTGCAATGAAGAGTAGCCCCCGCTCTCCGCAGCTAGAGAAAGCCTGTGCGCAGCAACAAAGACCCAACGCAGCCAAAAATAAAAATTAATTAATTAATTAATTAATTAAAATAAATTTTTTTAAAAAGAGTTTTTTTTGATGTGGACCATTTTTAAAGTCTTTATTGAATTTGTTACAATATGACTTCTGTTTTATGTTTTGCTTTTTTGGCCGCAAGGCATGTGGGATCTTAGCTCCCAAACCAGGGATCCAACCCGCACCCCCTTGCATTGGAAGTCAAAGTCTTAACCACTGGACCGCCAGGGAAGTCCCTAGATATTTATTTTTTATTTATTTAGGCTTTCATTCATTTAGATTTTATTCTAAATGGATGAAAATGGGGGAAGGGGCTTCAAAGGGGGAGGGACGTGAGCTGACATAGGTTCCAGCAGGGTCCTTGTGAAGAACAGACTATGGGGACAAGGGTGGAAGCAGGGATCCTACATAAGAAACCGGTATCTTTGTCAGGCCAGAACTAATGAAGTCTGGACCAGGATGTGCAGTGCAGGCGGTGAGAAGCATCATTGTACAGACTCCATCTGTATTTGGGGGACTGGAGACAGGAACTGAGGCAAAGAGAAGAACAAAGACGACACCCATCTTTTAACCTGAACCACCAGGTTGCTGACTGAGCACCAGCTCTTCTCTCTTGGAAGCAATAAACATTTACTGGAGGATCTGTGGTTCCAATAGGCTTAATATCAGGCTCTGATTGTAATTTGGCATCAGTGACTCTTGATGAAAACCAACAGAATGTCTTGGCTTAAGGAAGTGTAATGGGGACAGAGGGGAGAGCTGAGCAAAGAAAACCATGAAAGCCTTAAAACATATTGATATTTTTTTCTCTCCTTTATAAAAATGGAGACTCTGGGGCAGAGTGAGGCTAAGAAACTTGTTCTAGGTCACACAGCCGGTAAGTAGTAAAGCTAAGATTTGAAGATTTGAACCCAGAGCCCATGCTCTTAACCACTGCACTATTTAACCAGTGTCCTGGTAGAGGATACTGAGTTGTTCCAATTTGAAAGGCTGTTTTTCACTGTTACCAATAATATTGCTAGGAATGTCTCTATGCTAGTTTCTTTGCACCCTTGAGCAAGCATTTCTGAAGATGAGTTCCAGAGAGCAGATGAGGTGGTCTTAGGGTCCCTCACATTCTGTGGCATCTCTTGACCCCCATCCTGGTGACTCTCCATGCTTAGATCAGTGCCTGAAAGTCTTTCCTTCTACAAAGGAGCCGGGACTTCTCCCCAGTGGTTGAACTGGCCCCGGAAGGTGGCTGAGTACCTTACAGAAGGTGGGGGATGAGCGGGATGAGTCTTCTGAACCCCCAAATACAGCCAGATCAATGCTGCCCACCCCCAAAGCCCAGCACACTATCTCATCGTCGGCTACAGCCAAGGTGCAAAGGGGCTCCTGAAAAATGTATCATTTCTTTTCTGTTCATCCATGTGGTGCCTCTGACATTTCTCTGGGCTGGAGATTTGTTGGCTGAGATAATCCCGGGCTCCCTTCCAGTCCCAGGGTGAAGAACAGCCGTCCATCCTAATTAGGGTCTGGTTGAGAGGACTGCTTCCAAGACACAGCAGCAAGAAGGACTTGTCCTGTTTCCTTTTTGCGAGGTGGCGGTCTAGGGATTGTAAACCATGAACGTCTTTGCCCTTCCCTCCATGGAGTGGTCATGCCTCCCTGAATCGTCACTTGGAAGTATCGAAAGCTCAGAGGATCCAGTCTATGAGCTTATTGGCCAATCAGAGGCCTAATTGTTACCACATTTTCAAATCGATTACAAAAATCCTTATGTTTGGGTGACACTTGGAGACCTTAGGCTTCTGTCACCAGGAGGTTAAGAAAGGGAGGAAAGCATGGATGCTGAGACCTTTGGTCAAGGAGGCGTGGCAGCCATGGACACTGCCCAAGTGTTACTGGCTTAATTCAATCCAGACAAACTGTGGTGAGCCTCTCTGGGTACAGGGCTTTCCCAGGCCCTGGGGGACACCCAGGTAAGTATGACCTTTACCTTGAGGAGCGAATTATCCAGCTCAGGGTCCTACCAGCACCAGCCATCCATCTACAGCCCCTTGATTCTGCAGCATTCCAGTGACATCTGAGAACAAAAGGATGCTTGCTGACATGCAGTGCGCTGTGCCTCTTTTCCTGAGGTGCCCACGAACCTGGCCTGCAAGGGCAGGGGAGCTTCTGTGACTCAGCGAAGCAGGAGTCTCTTGGGAGAGCAGGACAGCACTGCTCGGTTCTCATCTGGACTTCGCCCTGGGCAATTTTACAACCTCGGCCAAGACATTTTCCCACTTGGGCCTCAGCCTCTCTGACCCTATAGTTAGAAGTGTGGATCACAGCATCACCAAGCCCCGTCTCCCTCTCTATAACAGCCTGGGGTTCAGTATCTGAGAGATGACAGTGTGAAACGTCAGTCTCGTCATGAAAAACCTTGCCCAGGTCAGAAAAGCAGAGGGAATGTATCCTGAGGACGTACCGCTTTTCGCAGCACAGGTGAGGGAGGTCCACCTGTGCAGGCAGGTAAGTCCTGGACTCTGAGAACACACTCCAGAGTCTGAGCCCACAGTTAACAAAGGTCATTTCCAGAGTGAGGAATCCAGGTGCATTCCTGGATCTGGGTGTGCTTTTCCCAGGACTGCCTCCACTCCAGGGAAGGTGAACCACAAGAGCCATCGTTTACTCCCTGGGGACAGGAGTAAGGACAGAGAGAGAACATAACTTCCTGTGTGCATACCCACATGACTTTATCAAGGATCACTACGCCTGGCATCTCACAGGTTCACATGTCCTCGAGCAGGTGGTGAGGATGTAGAGGGATGCCTCATACATAGTTGGGGCACTTCAGCCACTTAGAGAGAAGAGGCTTTCTGGGCCTGGCTTACTCTACTTGAAGAGCCTCTTCTAGAGAATCCGACACATCACCATTTGAATTCTTCTCCCTTTGCCTCCCCATCACTCTGAATTTTCTCAGTTAGAAGGGACAGAAATTCAACTCAAGCAAGACTGAGCAAACAAAAAAAAAGTTTGTCTCATGAAAATTAAAAGTTCAAATATAGCTTGCTTCAGGTATGGCTGGATCCAGGAGCTCCAGCTGTATCTCCTGAGTCCTCATCTCTCTGATCTCAGCTTCCCCCTTCATGGCTTCACGCTCAGGCCAACTCTCCATGTGGTGGCACCTGTACAGCAAGCCATCCCATAGGGATGATGGTTACTCATCCCCATTATGGCAGGAAAAGCCCCCAAACTGAGTCTGATTTGGCCTGGCTTGGTCCCCTGGTGAACTCTGAATGAATCAGGGAGATGGAACCCAGATCTGGCCTGTGGACTGTGTGGTTTAATATTCACCTACAGAGAGAGGTGGGTTCTTGCTCCAGGGTCTCCACTAGACATTCCAGACTATGCCATTTATAGTGTCCTTTCCTCAGGTGTGAGATGATGGTGGGGTGGAGGGAGGGAATGGAGAATTCCCAGACATCTTGGTTCTTATCTAGACTTGGTTGTTTCTAGACAGTTCTCTTCTTTCTTTACTTTGCCAAGTGATCTTAATTACATGAATAATATCCTTGTAATTTTTAAAATTCAAAAGTAGCACCTCCCTCCCCACCCACTTCTCAACTTGTCACCCCAGGCCACTATCATTTTCAGTGTGACATGTATCCTCTAAAAGTATACAGAAATACACACACACAAAGAAAAATAAAGAGAGGGAGGCAGAGAGTAACAGGGTGATCTCTTAGATAATGGGAGAGCCTCTCTGAGGAGGTTACATCTGCAGAGAATGAAATAAGAGAACGAGCTATACAAATATCTGAGGGAAGAGAAGTCCTGGCAGAGAGATGAACATGTGCAAAGGCCCTGAGGCAGGAGCATTTTCAATGTGTTTGAAGAACAGCAAGTAGGCCAGTGGGGCTGGAGCTGAGTGAGTGAGGCAGGGGAGTGATAGGAGTTGGAGTTGAAGAGAGAATGGGTGGTCAGATCACATAGAGCCTTGTAGGCCTTGGTGAAGACTCTGGCCTCTATTCTAAGCAAGAGTGGAAGTCAATGCAGGATTTTTTCACGATAAAATATGATTATCTGACTTAATGTATTAAAAGGACCACTGGCTGTCAAGTGGAACACACAGGGTGAAGGTATAGGGTGGATGCCAGAAGACCAATTAGAAGACTCGTAACAGTCCAGGCAAGAGATGACAGCTGTTCGCACAGATTTAAGTCAAGACCCTGGGTCTACCGACTCCGGCTTCATTATTCTCACTCCCAACCTCCCTCCCTTGACTTACCCAAGAAGTTCCTGCCATCACATAAACTATTTATCTATATATTAAAGACATCATCACATCAGTTCTCTATCACTCACAGTCCTCCTGGATCCCCCAAGTCCAGAATTGGCCTGGAGGTAGCCTTGTGTGTATCAGCTACCTGGGCGAAACAGGTCTCTTGGACAGAAGTCTCTGGACTGGCAAATTAGGTCTTAATCATCATAATGTCTAGCAAATGCCAAATCTCAGTAAACAGTGGTTGTTTGGACCCAGTCCTTGGGAATACTGAGTTAATTCAGCATTTCCAAAAGTAGGTGCCCTGTGGTGACACTGGAGTACACGAGGTAATTTTACATGCCATGTCCATAAACATTATGTATTTTTAAGGAATGCATTTATTTCAATGTATATTAGGAAAAAATAGAAAACATGGACATGAGCTCCATGATTTCACAGCCATAACTGCATGGGCTGAGGTTTAATTTAAAAGAAGTCAATTTAAAGAAGAATATTAAATAGTAGTACAGGCAGTACGCTGAGATGGCCCAGAACAACAATCTTGCCGTGGAGTGGGAATGGGTGCTGCTCGGGAGCCGCTGAGCTGCTGGCAGCCTGGTGTCTGGGCACTGGAGTTCAAGTCCCATCTCCACCCCATTAAAGTCCCAGAGAGAGGTGTCAGGGTGACCTCACCCCAGCCCAGTGAAGTAAGAAGTTTTGGTCATGGAAAGAAATTGGGTCTGTTTTTCTCCACACATCCCCAAGCTAACACTGGAGAAAACAATTTAGTTGGATGGCCTGGCTTCACTTAAAATATTTCAAACTGGCTACTTTTGCCCTTCATGGCGATGTCTTCCAGGTGCTTACCTCCCTTCTGGGCTGTCTGTCTGCGGCAGGGAGGGGCTGCAGAAAGGGTTTAGATCATATGTTTTTGTGTAAAAGAGGCTGGTCTATAAAGCCTCTTCATTAACAGCTGTTTTAATGAAGCAGGTCCCCGAGGGGTGGCTTAACACCGTGTTACTTATGCATAGATGCTGCTGTCGTTTAAAAGGACTGCTAAAATTGTACTTTAACACCGCGTTGACATCAATCTTCCACTGGCCTATTTGGACAGGGATGAGTGCATCTAACAAGTCAGTGTGCAGAGAAGCTTACAGGCAAAAGTACCCGACAGCTAATTGCCTCTGAAATGAGTAGGATGGAAACATAAGCGCCCAAGACCCTGGTTGTACGTCTGGTAAAAATAAGAAACAGTTCTGCGGGCTGCTTGCTTTTTGCCAACACAGCATTTGGAGCCGCTGACTGGAGCAGGTGAATTATTCACCAGGTGGCGGCTTCCCCTGCGCTCGGGAGACGGGTCTAACAGGTGGACGAGCAGCCAGCTTTTGCTCTTTTTGCTTCTGCGGTAGTCTCTGGAGATCCACAGAGGACAAGTTCTCCGCACAAACTACTTCATCATTACTTGTGAACAGCAGGCAAAAGGTTGATTCTGCCTGAGGTGCCCCGGATTCTGCATTCAACAAATATTCATTGAGCACCTACTATGTGCCAGGCACTGTACTTGACTGGGTCACTAAGGGCTTTTAGTGGAGAGAGAGGTAACATGGACTGAAATCCCCCCTGGCTGCAGGGTGGTCCCTGGGAGATAGAGGGGTAGAGTGGACATGATAAGGCGGGTCCGGTGGTTGCCAGGACTCCTGCCCCCTCCAATAAGTAGCTAACATTTAGCTCACTTTTACGGAGCCCTGTCCCCCACGGCAGGTGAGGCGTGGCTCTAAGTCATCTACCTATATGAATCACTTTATTTAACCCGCACAACCCAAGAGGTGCACAGCATTACTTACTTCATTTTATAGGCAAGGGAACTGAGGCACATAGATATTAAGTAATTTAATCTAGTGAGTAAATGGCACGGTCAGAATTTGAACCATAGTTCATTGAATTTCACAGTCTATTTTAATCACTCTGCCATCTTGCCTCTTCTCCAAGGAAATGCAATGGCTAAAAAACAGATGCTGAGCGCTGAAATTCAATAATCAGGACCCTGGCAGGATTTCGCCAGTCCTGTATGGCGGAAAAGAGACAGGAGCTGGCTGCTAAGCAACCCACTTGTCATCAATGAGCAACTCCTGGGAGCTGGGTCAATGTTATCATGTGATCAAGATCTGACCAACCAGAGCACCCCATTCTCCAGACTCTGGCGACTGGGTCTGGATGTGACCCAAGTTGCTCCAGATACAGTTAGCCTGGGACTTTTCAGTGATGTTGGGAAAGAGGTGCTCTCCATCTTCTGGGGTAGCTAAGCTGGGAGGATATCAGCCCAGAGCTGCTGGGGATCATCCCTGATGCTTCCAGGGGAAGGCCTGCCTTAGCATAAAGCCACTATGGAGATAAAAAGAGTCCAGACGACACTGTCAGTATCGGGATTAAGCTGAGCTTTATATAACCCAATACATTCCCTTTGTGCTTAAGCCATTTTAAGTTGGTTTTTCCATCACTTGTAACCAAAAGTGTCATGACAGATATTGTAGGGAAAACATTAGTGCTCCCACTGGACAGGTGATAAAACTAAGGCTGCAAGCAGAAGACAAGAAAAGGGAAGGAACTGATGGTTATTATATGCTACTTTCAATCCACTCTCTCGTTGCTTTATTTAATGTTATTAAGCTGGGCTGCAAACCCCAGTGTGACACTAACTCACAGTGAGGTATTGCAAGTCACATCCTCCAAGCCTCAGTTCTCCATCTATGCAATAACTGAGCTGGGTTCTATCAGTTTGTTCCCAAGGACGTTCCTTGTGGTGTCAGTACCATGTAAAGCTCTGCTATAGAAAGGTTCCAAGGTCAATGGGTCAGGGCAAAGCTGCGCCCTCTAGCTTCCTCTTTAGAATGTTAGCATGTTAAAGGCTCTGAAGAGACCTGCAGCCAAGACACACGTATGGTTAACGTAGCATTTCCAAAAGGTATGAGTTTGGTTCTGAATTCATCATGGATGTTAAAAACATGAATAGAAAGAAAGGAAAAAAAGATATCCAATACGTAATATCCTGTTGTCTTGACATGTCAAAAACTGTCATAAGGATTGAAATTTTTGATTCACTTTGGAAAAGCTCATTTCAATTCTCTCAAAGGCTGAATAAGTGGGAAGTCATTAAGCTGCAGCATGTGAGCCACAGGTTAGACAAAGAGAAAAACTGTCCTATAGAGCAAGTTGTCGACCTAGACATGGAGTAGTAAGCCCTGGATGGGGAGATGTCCATCTGTGATAGTCCAAGGACTAGGTGACCTCCCCTTGAAACAGAAGGCACAAAACAAACTTAAGAGGGGCTTCCCTGGTGGTGCAGTGGTTGAGAGTCCGCCTGCCGATGCAGGGGACACGGGTTCGTGCCCCGGTCCGGGAGGATCCCACATGCTGTGGAGCGGTTGGGCCCGTGAGCCATAGCCGCTGAGCCTGCACGTCCGGAGCCTGTGCTCCACAACGGGAGAGGCCACAGCGGTGAGAGGTCCGCGTACCGCAAAAA
>NW_020173687.1:12478309-12483502 GCF_003031525.2 Neophocaena asiaeorientalis asiaeorientalis | reverse complement strand
CAAAAAAAAAAAAAAAAAAAAACTTAGAAAATTCTTCTTCTGACAACATAGTGCAGAGCACAGAGGGGTGACCTACAGAAGCTCATATCATGGGGGCGCCCCCCATTTCTGTCCATTCCAGTTATCTGAGGTTTCTCAGTATTATTACCCTGAGGGATTAACCCCAGCTGGGCTGGGGATGGAGGGGGCAATACTCCCAGGGGCAAACTTTCCTCTGACCCTTGCTCTGTCTCCACCGTGTATGAAGTTGAGCTCTCCTCTGCTGGCTTACCTGTGCCTGCATCTCCAGACAGACCTCATACCAGCGGCTGCAACAGTCTCTGTCCCAGGCTGGGTCCTAGCAGGAAACAGAAGGCAAATCTCAAGAGGGAGACTGAGCAGGGTGAGGGAGGCAGTGTTGACAAGGTGACTGCAGGTTAAGGCAACCAAGAAGGGATGGTGAGGGCCCCGAGGATTAGCATCAGAAGGAAACTATTACCTCCCCAGGCCTGAAGGTGGAAGCTGATCTGGAGCCTAGGGAGGGTTGTGGTTGCAGGAGAGGGGAGCCTGACAGGAGCAAAGGAAGGAAGAGAAACTCAGCCTTTGCCAACCTCTGCACTGCAAGTCCTTTCCCAGATATACTGGGGGGAGGGGGCAGAAGTTTTTAATTTTTATGAAGTCCAATTTAACTTTATTTGTAATTGTTATTACTATGTATGTCCTGTCTAAGAAATATTTGCTTTCCTCAATATCTCCAAGATTTCCACCTCTGTTTTCTTCTAGAGTTTTAGCTCTTACGTTTAAGTCTATGATCCATTTGAAGTTAATTTTTATATGGTATGAGTTAGTGGTTGAAGTTCATTTTTCCCCATATAAATATTCATTTATTTCTGAACCATTTGTCAAAAAGACTTTCTTTTCCACACTGAATTACCCGGGCACCCCTGTTGAACACCAATTGAATATATATGAGTGGTGTATTTGTGGAGTGTCTCTTCTGTTCCACTGATCTCTACATCTTTCCTTACACCAATACCACCCTATCTTGATTACTTGATTACTTTCAAGTAAGTCTTGAAATCAGATAGTGTAAGTCCCCGAACTTAGTTATATTCAATTTTTAAATTTTTTATTTTTTTACTATTCCAGGTCCTTTGTGTTTTCATTTAAACCTTATAATCAGCTCATCAATTTCTCAAAATGCCTCCTGGAATTTCAGTTGGTATTCCATTAAATCTATAAATCAGTTTGGGGAGCATTGCCATCTTAATGATAATATTCAGTCTGCTAATCCAGGAACTAGGTATATCCTTCCATTTATTTCAGTGTTTAATTTGTTTGTAGTTTTTAGAACGCAGGTCTTGTGTATATTCGGTTAAATATATCCCAATGTATTTTAACATTTTCTGATGCTATTGCAAATGGCATTTTAAAATTTCATTTTCCAACTGTTCATTGCTAGTATATAGAATTTAAATTGATTTCTTCTATTGATCTTCTACCCTGTGATCTTTCTAAATTCGCTTATTACTTCTTGTCAGTTATTTTGCTGACTCTTTAGGACAAATGTCTCTGTTATCCAGCCTTGGTCCCCTCCTTGGAAGTAACCTCTGTGATCTGTTAAATGCATCTTTCTAGATCATTTTTCATATATTTTTCCCATATAAATACGGGCCCACAAAAAGGACATAATATTTTATCTTATTTCATGCAAATGGTATCAAACTGTGTTATCATTCTTCAACTTGTTTCACTCTTCAACTCGCTTTCACTCAACACCATGTCTTTTTTTTTTTCAATTTTTTCAATTTTTGTTTTAACATCCTTATTGGAGTATAATTGCTTTACAATGGTGTGTTAGTCTCTGCTGTATAACAAAGTGAATCAGCTATACGTATACGTATATCCCCATATCCCCTCCCTCTTGCATCTCCCTCCCACCCTCCCTATCCCACCCCTCTAGGTGGTCACAAAACACCGAGCTGATCTCCCTGTGCTATGCGGCTGCTTCCCACTAGCTATCTACTTTACATCTGAACACCATGTCTTGAAGATGTTTCCATGACAGTAATAAAGATCTAAACATTCTGTTCAATCTCTGTATTCTTTAGTTTGGAGAAAATCATATTTACTTAGCTGTTCTTCTGCTGAGGGACATTTAGGTCAACTGCAATTTTTGCTGCAGTGAGCATCCTCAGACATAGCTCCATGTCCACGTGGGTGAAATGTTCCCAAGGACAAACTATGACTGAGGGCGGACTAGCTAGGTCATGGGATACACACCCCTGACGTTTTCAGAGATGAAGATCTCCCTCCGCCTGGGGCTCCTGGTGAGACTCAGACCTGCAGGGCACCGTGTTGAGTCCAGGAGGGAGGGGATGAAGAATCAGCCCTGCTGGGGGGAGGAGGGACGTGGTGTGCATGGGGAGTATGGCGCTCATGAGTACCTGTGTGCACGGGGGACACAGATTACGGTATGCATGGAGGTGCATGTACGTATGGTGTGTATGGGTATATGTATGCATGCGAACACATACGTATGGTACACATGGTATGTGTGTGTGATTTGCAGGAGTCACGTGCAAGCTTGCAGCCTGGGCTTGCTATGTTTGTGCACATATGAACATGCATCTCCATGTGTGTGCTGCCAAGGCTGGTACTGGTTCAGGTGTGGTAAGTGCAGGTACACGCAGGTAGGTGCTTGCAGGCGGCGCAAGTGCGGAAGTGAATGTGTGGACCTGTACGCGGGACTGTGATTATGACTGATGTCTGTAAAGTGCCCACTGTTTGCCAGACATTCTTCAAAGTACTTTCCATGTATTGACTCACGTGATCCTCACAACAGCTTTATGTGAGACAGGTTCTTAGTTTTAAGAAACCGAGGCACAGAGGGGTTAAATCGCTGAGCCAAGTCACACGGTTTGGTGCTGGGATCTGGACCCGATAGCCTGGCCCCAGAATCAGTGATTCAACTCCTTATATGTAGGGTGTATGTACACAGTAGGGCGCTATGCATACAACTGTTACAGGCAGTGTGTCCACGTGTGTATGAGACGGTGGGAAAATGCTTTGTGTGTGTGCGCACACATGCATGGCTCCATGGATGTGTGCATACATGGGAGTATACATGTGTGCAAACACATGCATGTACTGTAGACAGGCTTTGTACGAGGGTGGATACGTGCTCACACGTGTGTATCCACAGCGTCCCTGTGGGTGTGTGCTCAGGCAGGCACGCTCGTTTGGGAACAAGGTGTGGATTTGTGCCCAGGCGTGATGGAGGGATCTCAGGGCGCTGGAGGAGCTCTGAGGGAAGCCGACATCCTCCCTTCCCTCACCCCCTACCCCCCTCCCCACACTCCTTGCCCTGCAGCTTCTCCTCCTCTTCCCACTGTGTCCCTGCGGGTCCTCTCAGCTGGGGAGGAGAAAGGCAGCCTGACGGTGAGTCTGCATTAGATGCTGCTCATTTGTGTTCTCCAAGCTGGGGGCAGAGCACCGGTGGGGTGTCAGCAGCCCCTGGGGAGGAGGGCGGGCTTCCTGGGGTTGCTCATATACCACAGGTTGCATTTCGGGGTGTGCACAGGAGGCTTGCCCTCATGAGACAAGGGGTGCGGTTCTGGAGAGAGGCCTCCACCCAAGACCCCGTGCCTCCTGGGAACTTCACAGGTGTCATGGATGGAAAAGAATGAGGATGCCACTCCCCCAGGCACCACTGCATGTGAAATCCTAAGCTGAAAACCCTCCTCTGGATGGTTGGAGCATCTTGACCTTGGCTGAGGCATGTCCCACCTCTCAGACTCACTCTCCTGCTCTGAGATAAGGAAGCTCGGTGACATCCATGATTTCTGTGTCTATGTGTCCATCCCTGTCCACCTCTGATTTCCCTCTGTGGACCAGGCCTCCCTCACACTGAGCCACTGTGTGAACTGGGCAGGGCTGACCCCAAACCCCAACACTGGGGTGGGCGTGTGACCTAGGAGTGGCCAAGCAGACCCATCCAGCCTCTTGGACACTCGGATTGGCTGTGGGATGGACATGTGACCCAAAATGGGCCAATGAGGGCCTACCCTGGGGCTTTTGCTGGATCTGGTGGGAAGAGACTCTCTCTGTGCGATGGGGCTGCTGGGCTGGTGGGACAGAAGCTGGGAGCTGCTGACGGTCACCTTGGTCACTCCATGGAGACAACATGCTTGAGAGTGAAGCCAACCCAGAGGAAAGCAGAGCCCAGACATGGAGAGAGACTGATTCATGACTGAATTGTTGGAGTCCCTGGATCCAGCTGGGTCAGAAGCTCAATACACCTGACTTTACCTGAGACAGTAAATTTTCTTTTTTTCATTTAAGCCCGTTTGGATCGAGTTCTGCCACTGGCAACCAGAAGAATCCCAACTACCAGAACCCAGATTGCTCTGGGGACATCTAAGTGGTGGGTCCAAGCAGACCCTCAGAAGGGGGCGCTTCAGGAAGGCTGTGTCCTGGGTGTCTGGGACCAGGCATGAGGATGGGGCAGTGCTGAGTTCTCTCCCCCACCCCAGGATGGCCCCCATGGTCCCCTGAGCACCCAGCTCACAGCCCTCTGTCCATGGACCACACAGTTGACTCCGCCAGGCCCAGTCAGGTGGCTCTGGACAAAGAGAGTCAGAGGAGGCTTCCTGGAGAGCAGAATCTGAGTGGGATGAGGGAGGAGAGGTACACGGGACACGTGCCCACTTGAAAAACAGATGGCTGCCCCATCTGACGCTGCCACCGTCCTCTGTCCTGCTTTCTTTTCTCCACAGCTCTGCGGTCATGATTACATGTAATCAATAAATAAAGCATGTAATTAACACATGATTACATGTAACTAATAAATACAAGTAACTAGTAAATTACATGACCAGCTCTGCAGTCACGATTACGTGTTTTGTCTCTTCCCCCAAATTAGGCTGGAAGTTCCATGAGGGCAGGGATCTCGGTCCACGGTCTTCACTGCACAGCCCTGGCACATAGTGGGAGCTTTATAGAAATATGTTCACAGGAGGAATGAACTCTCCCTTCTGGGCAGAGCACCCTGACTGTCCTTTGGAGAACCTCCATGCTGCACTCTCTGCTCATGAGCTTTGAGTGGGGGGAGCCCCACACCCACTGCCTGTGGGTCCATGACCCAGGCCTGGCAATTGGCATATCCAGTACCGCTGGCTACACCTGGGCAGGTGGTACCCGCACAAGGGGCTG
>NW_020173687.1:12277063-12478156 GCF_003031525.2 Neophocaena asiaeorientalis asiaeorientalis | reverse complement strand
AACCCCCCCCCCCCCCCCCCACCAAGCCAGTGTCCTGGCACAGGGCTGCTTCTCCCAGGAGAAAGGGCACATTTCCTGACACCAAGGCACCTCAAGGGGTAGCCCTTGCCATGAGGTAATCCTACCACCTTGACCCCAGTGTTTGGGTCAGAGATGGGCATGTGACCTGGTTGCTCCAATCAGATGAATCCTGAGAACTCCGCAGGTGCCACTGTTACTGGCAGTGTCCATTAAAGATTCCTGAGAAATAAAAATCTGTAGCAACAAAATAAAATCTAACCTTTTTCTTTTCCTGTGTGCTTCATCTGGTTTTGCTTGTTTACAGGGTGCTGCATGCAGAGGGCTCGCGCCCGGCCCTTCAGACCAGACCTGCTGGTGGGAAACGGCTGTGCAGGAACCTCAGCCCCGGACGGTGCACAGAAGCGCTGCCCGTGACACGCAGTCCAAGATGGCGGCGGAAGGCCGTGTGCAGACGCGCTCTGCAGAGCCCTGCGATCTGGAGCGTGAACAACACAGCTGCGCCTGCGCCCGCCCTGGGACAACTCTGCCCCTCCCCGCTCCACTGAGGAAACCCTATAAAGCAGGCCCGCCCACGGCCTATGGGAGGTTGCGGGAGAGCGTGTGCTCTGGAGCGGGAGCTGGCATCTCTCCATTCTTGGATCAAAGAATAGAACTTTCGGGCTTCCCTGGTGGCGCAGTGGTTGAGAGTCTGCCTGCCAATGCAGGGAACGCGGGTTCGTGCTCCGGTCCGGGAAGATCCCACATGCCGCGGAGCGGCTGTGCCCTTGAGCCATGGCCGCTGAGCCTGCGCGTCCGAAGCCTGTGCTCCGCAACGGGAGAGGCCACAACAGTGAGAGGCCCGCGTACCGCACACACACACAAAAAAAGAATAAAGCTTTCCTTTGCTTCTGAACTGAACTCTGTCTCCTTCTGTCGGCTCAAACAACACGAGGCAGGAGGACCCTTGTTCGGAATGGACCCAGGAGGGTGGAAGGAAGAGAACATCTTCCTTCTAGGGTTGCTGCACTGGTGGGGGCTTCTTCACCCAGCGAGGGAAGAGGAAGGGCGAAACTGACTAGAGCCCTTGGATCCAGCGCTACCTGCGGCCAGAACTCTCCTTGGGCCTTTTCAGTTCTATGAGCCCAATCATCCATTCCCTTTTTGCTCACATCTGTTGGCACTGGATTTTATATCACTGACATCTGCTGGAAACCTTTCTATCTGACCCAGGAGGTGGGGCAATGATACCCTGCAGGGCAGGTGTGTGGTTAAATGAGACCCTGTCCTTGAAAAGCACTTTGTCTGTTTCAAGCACTTCATATATAAGAAGGGCAGCTGGAGGCGCCAGCAGACATTGACCTCATCCCCACCATCCCTCCTCTCCCCCCAGGTTGCTCTCTTCAGGAGTCCAGACCCTTCCCCAGGGCAGCCACTACTTCCTCCATCAAAGAGAATTTCAGGTACTCACAGCTCGTCTCTTTTGGCCGAGTAATTTTCTTTTTTCCCATTTTGTCATCTGGAAAGATGGCAAACTGAAGCACTTAATTTTCCTCCTCCAAACCCATTAATATGAAAGTACACAGAACTGAAGTACGACAGCAAAGACAAGTCATTTATATCAATTAGCAAAAATAAACATGAGCTTTGTGCAAACTCGGAATAAAGAACAACCTTAGAAGCGTGAAGCCCAGCAGGGAAGCCCAGGAATTAAGATCCCTGGAACCTCTTGGAGGAAGTGGGGATTTGAGGGTGCTATTAAGATTACATCTCATCCCCTTTCCATCCCACGAGGTCCCAAGGTGAATATTTCCAGGAATCAAGAGAATTTCCAGGCAAAGCCACACCTCACTGTTCCCAAATTTCAGCTCAGCCAAGCTGGAATGCTGAATCTATCTCCAAAGCATGTCCTCTGTCCACCCACGTTTCTTCATGGCCACTGCCTCCCTGGGTTGAGCCCCATCATCCATCATGGCCTTCCTGTATATATTTTTTTCTTCCTGGATAATTATAACAGCCTCCTCCCTGGTTTCCTGGCTTCCACCCAGCTCCCTTTAATCCAAACCCCCAGTCAATCAACACATATTGCAGTCAGGGTGAGGTTTAGAAATCTAAATTAAATCATGTCACCCTCTGCTCTGAAACCTTCAATGGCTTCCCATTGCTCTTAGAATAAAATCTAAACTCCAGATCCTGGCCTCCAAGGCCCTGCATGGTCTGACCATCTCTCAGACTCATCTCCCTCCAGTCTCCCCTGGCTCAGTCCACTGCAGCCACACCGACCTCTTTATTGTTCTTTCAACTCACTAAGCTCAATCCTACCCCAGGCCCTTTGCACCTGCTGTTTACCCACATCTTTTCCTGTTGGCCCTTTCTTATTGTGCATATCTCAGCTCAAATGTGACTCCCCCACCCAACCCCCTGAAGGCTAATGTCACTGTTTTTTTTTTTCACATTCAGTCAGTCCACAAAAATCTGTTGAACAGCTTTTGTGCGCCAGCCATACTCTAGGCCCTGGGGATACAGCAATAAACAAGACAGATAAAAACCCTGCCTGGTGGAGCTACATTCTGGTCTGGGGAATGGGGTGGATAAGAAAACCAGCAAGTGCTCCAAAATAATTTATCGAAGGGTGAATCCTCTGAGTCCTGAGCAGATGGAAAGCCCCTTGGGTTGACTGGAGAGGAGCCTGGGATAAACGCCAAATTCCAGAAACGCAGATCAAAGACAGGGGCGACAGACTGCCTACAGGGAACTGAATCGCCCAGCAGAAAGTGACAGGTGTCACCAGACCTTCCTCTGAATTCTAAGAGGGCAAACAAGTGTTAATGAAACGTTTGATGTCTGCTCCAGCTCATGTGCAAGCTGTAGGTCAAATTTATGGGCCAGAGAGAGCTGTATTTTAAAGTGTTGTGTGTATGTGTTTTATTACATAAAATAACTTTGTGTAATCAATATGTTTTATTAAACCCCAGTTCATATGTTCATTGTTTTAACTATTGATGGAGATGGAGGTACAGCATGGGGTCTCTGCACCCGGAGAATTCAGCAGAGCCCGGGGCACAGGGGGCGCTCCGTGGGGGGCAGAGGGATGGTCTGCTGGGTAGCCAAATAGCAACGAAGTCTTCTGATTTAATGAGCACATACTACATGCCAGGTACCATGTCAGCGCTCACATGTGCGATTTCATTGACTCCTCAGGACGACCCCATTCTGCCGAGTCTCATTATTATTTCCATTTTACAAATAAGGGAACAGAAGAACAGAGAAGTCTAGCACTTTTCACAAGGTGACACAGTTCTTAAGCAGCAGAGTTCGGACTTAAACCCAGGTCCACATGACTTAGCTAAAGCTAGGGTGATCAACTTGTCCCAGTTTGCCCAGAACTGTCCCATCTTGAAAACTGAAAGTCCCACATCCTGGAAACCCCTTGAGCCCCAGACAACCTAGGACTGTTGTCACCCAAAACAATGCCCGTACTTTGAACCACAAAGTTAAACGGCCTTTTTTGGGAAAGCATACAAGGGGGGTAGTAAGGGTTTCCCAGGAGGTATAAACACATGAATAGGGACAAGGATCTCAGAAAGGGATGGGAATGCTTGAGGAATGGGACACAACCGTATTTCGTTGGAATTTTTTCATTTTTCATTTTGAAATAATTATAGATTCACAGGAAGCTGCAAATAATATCACATTGAGCCCTGTGTACCCTTCCCCCATCTTCCCCCGTGGTGACATTTTATATAGTTGTAATTCTATAGCAGAGCCAGGAAATTGACCTTGATACACAACTGTTAACTAGACTACAAACCTTACGCAGTTTCATCACTATTCACGTTCACTCACGTGTGTGTGCGCGCGCATGTGCATATAGTCCTATGCAATTTTACTGCGCCTATAGGTTCATGTAAGCACGAGAGCCATCAAGATATAGGACGGTCACTTCATGACAAAGGAAATCCCTTCTGCTGCCCCTTTATATTCACACCCTCTCCACTCAAAACCCCACTCCTATCTCTATCATCTGGCAACCACTAATCTATTCTGTCTCTATAGTTTTGTCATTTCCAGAGTGCCATGCAATGGAATCTCACAGTTTGTAACCTTTAACAATTGTCTTTTTCCCTCAGTATAATGCCCTTGAGATCCATCGGGGCAGTGGCACACATCAATAATTCACTCCGTTTTACGGTTCAGTTGTATTCCATGTTCCATGACATGGATCTGCTAGAGTTTGTTTAAACATTCACCTGTGGAGGACATCTGGGTGGTTTCTTTCTCGTTTGATTTTTTTAAGCTCTGTCAGAGGTAAAGGAAGATGGGCCTGGCTGTGAGGAGCTGGAGTGCCAAGATGGAAAGTTGGGGCTTGATCCTGTCAACCTGTGCAGTCAGAGCAGAGTCTAAATGAAGGGGCAGCTGGGGTGTGAGGAGCTATTTGTTAGAAGTATGTTGTTACTCAGTTACAAGTCACAGAAACCCAAAGCAAAAGGGGTAGATTTTAGGCTCATGGAACTGAAGAGTCCAAGAATTGTACTGCTTCAGGCATGGCTGGATCCAGGGGTTCCAACGATACCATCAGACCTGGTCTTCCTCCTCTTCTCTCTCTTCTTCCTCTTCCTTCTCCTATTCCTTCTTGTTTTTCTTCTTCTTCTCCTCCTCCCTCTCCCTCTTTTTCACTCTCTCTCTCACTCCTTTTGGCTCTACCTTCCTTTCTATTAACTTTATTCCCCACAAGCCCTCTGTGAGTAGCGCCACAGGAAGCCCCCAGCCTCCCTCATACCCTCTCAGTACCCTCAAGGAAACGGAGTGCCTCTTTCCAACTGGTTCCAGGAGCTCCACCTCCTGAGCTAATCACTGAGGCTGCGGGAATGCAGTACTCTGACTGGCTAGACCACCTTGGTCACATGCCCTCCCCTGGAGCCAGTGTAGAATCAGCCTGAGAGTGTGGAGGGGAGATTCTCCAAAGGAAACCCGGGTCACTGTCTCCAGAAGACAAAGGAGGGATGGATGCTTGACGGGCACCTACATCAGGTGACCACTGCTGAAGGATTGCCTGCCAGCATGTTTGGGATGGGCCGCAAATGAAGAGTCAGCTATGCCATAGGCCAGTGGAGAGACGAACAAGGCAGAGTGGGAACAGTGCCTACAGCTCATGATACTCCTGAAAGCCCATAAAAAGATTCTAATTTCTTTGAAAACCACGAAGAAAAAAATGAATATAATCCATCCTGGAATATATTCATCTTTATACTAACATAGTCATAAAACATCATTTTTATTTATTTATTTTAGGAAGAAGGGGCCCATGAAGAGTAACAGAGTAGGACTAAGTGTTTGCTTGGACATGGTGGACAAAGGGAGGCAATTAGGAAATATGACCAAATTTTGACCCTGGTATCTAAAGGAATGGTTTGTTCATCTTAAAGAAGTTGAGTGAAGAGCTAAGTCTCAGTTGACTTAGTTGGAAGTACTAATGCAGGGCTAAAGTTATAGACTTTGGGGTTTGAATCCTGAATCTGTGACCAATTGGCAGAGCAGCCTTGGGCAAGACCCCTTACCGCTCTGAGCCTCCTGTCACCCATCTGTAAAATGGGCCCAAGAATTTTCTTCTCTGGGTTGTCATGGAGGTTAAATGAGACACTTATATGCTTAGCAAAGGATTCAGCATATAGTAGGTGCCTAGTAAATGGAATTGGAATCTGAGTTTGTGGAAACCTAGGATTAGAATTTGAGAGACCAGAAATGAGGTGACACTTGAAGCTGTGAGCAAAGAGGAGCTGCCCAAGGGAGCAGGTGGAGGGAGGAGAGGGGGAGGCAGAATCCTGGGACACGCTGATGTTAGGGGCGGGAGGAGGGAGAAAGCGAGAGAGGAAGGAGGAAAATCCTGACGTCAGGATCTTGGAAGCCAGGAGAGTAATGGGCATTAGGAAGTTGGAGGTCATTACCAGGGTTGGATCCTGCAAAACAGTCCAAAATAAGTGATGGGGAAAGAATTTGGGAAGAAATGGATATCTGTGGTATTGTCTGAGCAGTTTCTAAGCCCCCTCCTTTTAATTAGTCATTCATTCAACCAACAAATACTCACTGGGCTCATTCCATTGTGTATTGGTCTCAAGGTCACCCACTTAGGGAATTCCTGCTGCAGGGTGGTTCTGGAACATGCCTGATTTTCACCTGTTCTAAGTCTATTTCTCAGAAATCTCTGATCATCTGAACAACTTTTTTGCATCCAGGAAATTCCCATTTTTGCCTCAGTTAGCTGAATTCAGTTTCTGTTACTGGAAAACAAGGAAACCAAATGGATAGCTCATCTCCCACAGCTGGTCCATGTATTTTGGAGGAGATGACTCCCACACCCTATGTAAGGATGGGCATGTGACCTAAGCCTGGCCAAGCAGAGCAGACAATCCTTTAGCCAGAGTGAGTGATTCTCACTATAGTCTAGTGAGAGCCAGTCTGGGATATCACTGGAACTCTCACAAAGGAGGAAGTATCTTTCCACTGGGGTTGCTGAGCTGGTGGGCTAGCACGCTACAGTTAATGGGGACCATCTCTATCACTGGGAGGGAAGAGCCTTCCAGGGAATGAAGGATGAGAGATGGAGACAAATACTTTATAGTCACATTCAAGCTCCTGGATCCAGCCCCTCCTGAAACCCCTGGACTTGCCCATGGCTGGGCCAGTAACTTCCCATTTTAGCTTAAGTCAGTTTGAATTGGCTTATATCCTTTCAATCAAAAAACCTTCTGTCTACTACAGAGACTACAACACTCTAAAGCAAGTGGCAATCTCCATGATTCTTCATGGACAAATGGCTTCACAGACAAATGTTATAACTAAATGTGAGAACGCAGCACACAGTAGGTCCTCCATATTTCTTGCTCACCTCCCACATGAGACTCACACATGAGTTTGCCAGTAAGAAGAAAATGGGTGGGAGGGGCTGCAGGCTATTTTTTCAAATCAACAACATTCCAAGGTCAACAACAGGAATTTTATACCTCCCTGCTTGCTAAACTCACACACCTTCCCATATCAGCTTTTTATCACAGTCTTGTGCCACCCAGTTATTCCAAAATAGACATCCTAATTTCTAAGAAGACAAGCAAAGCTAGTGTTAATGAAATGTGTAATGCCTGTTATAGCTCATATGTTAGTTTTACATCAAATTTATGGACCTAGAGAGGTACATTTATAATGTATGATGTGTACATTTTTATTACGTTGGAGGACCCACATATAATCAACATGAACTCCTGATTTATGACTATCTTTATAAAACTTGAAAGCTAATTTCATTACTTTTCAATATTTACAGAGCTTCAAAGTTGTAGTTTTGCCTTTAAGGCTCATACCTGTGGGACAGGAATGTCACTAGGGTGGGGCCAGAGTCCCTTTCTTCCTTGTGTCCCCAGCACCCAGCCCAGCCCCAGCCCCGGGATGCACACACACTGTCTCCACGTGGCACATCCAGTGAGGGGTCTGGAGGCCACATCCCCCCAACACCAAGACTGAGAGGTGGCGCCACCCCACCCCCGGCCGCTGCCTGGGGCCCAACAGCTGCCAGGTATTTCCTCGGCCCCAGGCATGTGTCTGCCCAGACTCCACAATCCCTGACCCTTGGGGGCTCAAGTGTCAGTTGTGACCGATCAGAGAGGGAGGTGGGGGATGGCAGAGTGAGAAAGAGAAGACGGGCAGAAAATCCTCGGAGGCCCTGGACAAGGCCCCCGTTCGGCAGGTGTCGGGGCCCGTGGTGCCCCGTGACAGGCCTCACCACCAACTCAATTACATTTACCGAATGCCCGATGTGCAGGGGTCCCAACTGGGCATCCCAGGGGCAAATCCAGCCTGCGGGTGTGCGAGGGGTAGAGGGTGTTCAACACTCAGACAACAGGTAAATCAAGATGGACAGCAGTCCTAAATAAGTGGCACTGCCCAGCGGGTGCCCACCGTGTTAGGTACCTGCTCTGCCTTATGCCCTGTGGTCCTGCCCTCATTTGCCTTCAGATTCTGGGATCCTCTAGTTGTAACTGATGAGGCCCTTGTCAGAGCCACTATCAGAGACCTGTGTCCACCCACCTGCCAGGGCATCCAGGAAGCCAGGTCCCCAGTGTCCCTGCCTGTCACAGCCCTTGCCCTAAGTGCCCAGTTCTGGGCAGCAGTCCCCTGCCGGGAAGCTTCAGCTGACAGAGTATTGATCAGAGGTCGATGAGAGCCTTGAACTGCCCGGGCTTCCTGCTAGACCTCTGTGACCCTCTGCTCCAGGAGACCGTCCTCTCAGGGCCAGGGGAGCATTCTGGAGGCTTCTGTAGGAGGCAGGTGGGCACAGGAAGAAGACCCCAGGGGAGTCAAGACCTGGGATTCTGCCCTGCCACCATCTGGGCCCCAAAGATGGCATTCTTACTTTTCAGTCTTTATTATAAGTAATTAATAGGAGCAGCAATTTACTCTCTGTGCTTTACAAATGCCTGGAGTCCAGGGACAGGAACTCGCAGGGCCTGGATCTCATGCTGCTGGAGCAGGAATTTGAGGCTTTTTCCCCACTGCTGTATTCACACAGGGCTTAGAAACAGCACCTGGCACGTAGTAGGAGGTCAGCCAACAATAATGGAACAAATGAAGGGAGGAAAATGAATACAGAGGGACCGGGATACGGATGGCACTGTGGGTAACACTCCTGTGGAGACTATTACGTGCAGGCCCCTCTCTGAGGGCTCTACATCTCATTCATTCATTCACTATCCACTCATGCATTCATTATTTCACCCAAACAAGTCTCTACTGAGCACCTATTACATCCCAGCAATTATTATTGGTCCTAGAGCTAAAACAGTGAGCAAAATAGACAAAAATCCCTTTACATTGGTGGCGGACGCCAGACAAAGAGCGAGAGAGAGAGAAGCACAACACACGGTGTGTCCGATGGGGGTCAGGGCCGTGGAGAGAACTGAGTGGGGGAGGGGCGAAGAAGTATCAAGGGGCAGGTTTGGGACTTTAAATGGGGTGGCCAGGAACAGTCTCACTCAGAAGTGATTTTTGAGTCAAGACCTCAAGGAGGCTGTTGGCTCCTTCCCACAACCCTAGGAGGGAGAGTCCACAGTCATCCTTATTTTCCACGTGAGGAAAGTGAGGCTCAGAGGGGGTCAGTGACTACCCCACAGCCACACAGCCGCTGAGGGACAGAGCCGGTTCCGGCCCCTGCAGACTGGCTGTGACTCAGCTCCTCCGCTGTCTCCCTCAGACCCTCGGGGTGCTCCAGGTCTGGGGGTGTCCTGGGCTGCATCTCCCCCCTCCCCCAGCTCTGGGGCGCTGCAGCAGCTGCCAGGAAGGAGCGGAGGACCCCGCACGCTTCCCCCCGGGGCTCTTCTCCCTCCATCCCCCCAGTTTTCTAACAAGCAGGGAGGAAAGATGTTGGAGAACACAGCTAGAATTCATTTCAATACGAATTCTGGAACCTCATTTTCAGCAGATAATGAAATTACTTTTTAATTACAAACAGAATATGTGTGCATTCCCCTGAGTGGGCTCAGGCGGGTGTGGAGGGGAGAGAAATGAAGACAGCTAAGCAGGAAGGGGCCAGGCTGGCATTTCCCGCCCACTTTCCCGCACGTCAGAATCAACACGGGCCGCCCTGCTGGGGCCCAGCGAGAATGGTCCCTTCCTCCGTCATGTCTGAAGGTCGTGAGCGTGTCCAGGTGCCCCTCCTGCCCGGCCACCAGTCAGACCCCTCAGATCTTCCCTCGGGCTCTGCTCCACGTGGGCAGCACATCCGCCCCGCAGCCCGCCCCCTCCTAAGGCCTGCAGCAGCTCCAGAGGGAGCACCGTCGAGCTTCAGCCAAAACGGAAAAGCAATCACTCTGAGGTCAGCGCTGTAAGATGGGCTCAGGCTCCGGCCCAGAGGGGCGTCCACAGTGACGGAGCGGGTCCTCCTGGCCCAGGGGCGTCTGAAGCCAGTGGAGAGCCCGCCCCAGTGTGCGGTCCCTGCAGATGGAGGGACCGCAGACCTTCCTTCCCGGAGACGCGGATCTGCAGTGGCGCTGGCAGACGATGGACCGTCCCCTCCCGCTCACTCCCTGGGAGAGCCCCTCCCTGCGCCCTTGACCTGGGCCGCCCCTGGCTGGAGTGTCCAGGCTGCAGGCCAGGTCAGAGCTGAAGGGAGACTCCCAGGGGGGCAGCCAGCAAGTGCTTCCTGGGGACTGTCACCAGCTCTGGCCACCAAGTGACTGAGGCAGGATGGCCTGGTGGGCAGACCCTACAGCCAGAGGGAGCCTGTGCAGATCCTGGCTCCGTGGCTGCCCGCTGGGAAGGGTTGAGCAGCCCCTGCATCAGAGCAGCCTGGCCCTGGGCGGGGAGGGGACATCTGAGAGGAGCTAGCCCAGAACCACCTGGGAGGGACGGGCACAGATGGTGACAGCGACCCCAAGTGGCCCTGCCCCTCAGAGCCACCCTCGTCCCTGAAAGCGCCTTCTGTCGGCTTCCTGCTCATCCTCGACCCTCCGCCCTTGTGGCGGGACCCGGGGTCCCAGTACAATGTGCTCCACGAGCAGATGGCGGCCCCCAGTCCCCGTGTCATGTCCCGCCTGCCTTTCACATGAAAATGGGGGGAGACAGCCAGACAGATGTCCACCAAGCTGGCCTGGCTGGGCAGTGGGGACCCGAAGCCGCGTCCACACCAGGTGCCTGGAGTGGCCCCTGGACAAACGGCCTCTGGTCGGTGCTTCTCCCGCCCGTGGCCTCGCTCCCTCCCAGCCCTGTCCATCCTCTACCCAGAAAAATCACACCTGTTTCCTCCCCCTCCCCCACCCCCAGCCCCGCCTCTGAGGCCACGGGATGGGATCACCCAGTGGGCTGGACTGGCTGGGGCCCGGTGAGTGTGGGCAGGGCCTCCCATTTTGAGGGGATACCCAGTGCCCACGGCATAGTGAAGAGCAGAGCGGGCATCTCTGCTGGAGCAGAAGCAGCGCCCAAGGAGGGACTCCCACCTGAGCCCATCACAAGCCCCTCCTCTGCTCCCTCACAAGACCCCGGGGCAGTGGGGAAGGGGGTCACCCTACTGTTCATTCAAGTGCTGTGGGGGTTCCCCAACCAGAAGGTGAGGATGACAACAGTCCCCACCGAAGGGCAGTTGGAGGATTAACCCGAAGGTGCTGGGAGCCCCTGGCGGGGCCTGGCTCAGAGGGCGCGGTCGCTAGTGTGTCCTCTCAGGCCCAAGCTCTCCTGGAAGCCGATGGTGATTGGATTCCCCTATCTATCTTCTCCAGCTTGTCACTCCCTGAAATTACCTCATTTATTTGCCTGTTCTCTACTTTCCCACCAGAATGAGCCCCCTGAGAGCAGGGACCTTGTCTGTTGTGTCTAGTGTTGGATTTCCAGGCTCTAGAACAGCAAGTCCTGGCACACAGTGAGGCTACAAGGGTATTTGTTGAAGGAATGATTAAGTAAATGAATGAATGAAGGGCTTTATACAAGCTTGGCCTTGCTCCTGACCTGGACTCAGCACACACCCTTCTCCCTCCCCCTCACTTACCCCTGCCTCAGGACCACCTAGGAACACCTGCTTTTCCTGCTCCTGGAACACTCTTCCCCAGATATATTCATACCCCACTCCTTACCTCCTTCGGGTGTCTGTTTAACTGCCATCATCTCAGGCCCTCTCTGACCACCTTGCCTAAAATTGCAAAGGACCCCCAACTTCTGGCATTTCCTACCCTCCCACCCCCACCTCGGCTTTCTTTTCTCCACAGCACTTAGCACCTTCTAATGTAATAATAACTTCTCTACTTTGTTTATTGCTTCTCACTCTCCATGAGCACATCAGCTCCAAGAAGGAGGGGATTTTTGTCTGTTTTATTGGCTGTTCTATCCCATGCTCTCTGAACACAGTTCACGGTCAGTAAAAACTTGCCACATGAATGAGTGAACTGGAGGCCAGACAAAGGAGCTGGGGTAAGTAGGCTGGGGTAAACAGAGAGGACTTCCTGGAAGAGGGGACTTTAGTTGGGACTGATGGGATTAGGAAAGGCATAAAGTTGGTGGGAGAAAATTCCAGGCTGCATAAAGGATTCAAAACCAAACGAAGTTTCCCCAGGGTCTGGAGCTGGGATATCACAGGTACAGACTTCCTTTTTGTCCCCCCTCAGATGCTTAGATCTTATGCTGTCTGACAACAGTTCTTTGAAAATTTGTTCAGTGTTTTATTCATCCTTGAATTCTTTAAAGCCGCAAATCAAACAGTCACTGGGTGCTTTGCTCACCAAGTTCCAGGCTCCTGTGTTGCAAATAACTGTGCTCTTTTGCATACCAAGCAGACCTTTCCCTGTCCCCGGAAAATGAACTTCTCCTGCTCTAATTGCATCCACAGTGAGGCAGAGCAATCATCGTCTCTTCCCAATTTGCATTATGCAAAACCTTAATCTCAAGTTTCTAAAAGTACCGTGAATGATTCACGGCCTTCTGACTCCAGGAAATGCATGGCTTAATCTGCCAGTCCATATAAATTAGATTTATTGGGGGGAAATAAAGGAGCCTTGATACTGTAAACTATTGGGGAATAATCATCCCTGAGTGTGGATGCCCTATAAATCTGCTTCTTAGGGGAAAAAATGGGGCAGCTGACCACACACATATCGCTGGACTTACGGCCTTCGTTCAGTTATAAAATTGAAAAGGGCAGTGGACTTCTGTCTCAGGCAAACTCCTGTGCTGTCTGGGGCGGGCCTGGTCCTCTGTGAACTGGGGGCAATCTGGCCTAAGAAAGGCCCCTGGAAGGTAAGACAGGAAAGGGGGATGCTCAGGGTTGTAGCAAGAGCACAGTATGAGAGATACGGCTTTGTAGACCAGCTGTGCACGTTCATTGCTTTGTGACATCAGGCAGGTGACTTAACCCCTCTGGGCTTGAGTTTCCTCACCTGCCACTGGGGACAACAAAACCTACCAAAACAGGTGGTGGAAGGTTAAATGCAGTTCTGAATGGAATCGTTGTTGGGCACTTTCTCTGTGTCAGGCCCTGGTCTATCCTCTGGGGAAGCAGGAGACACAAGGATGGACAAGGTCCCTGACCTCAGGGTGCTTGGAGAGAAGAGACAAGGGAAGAAGACTGCTGCCTGGGGAAGCACAGACAGTGATAAGGCCTGGGAAGTGAGTGCAACAGGACCTGTGACAGTGAGTGTGGGTGAGAACAGCCCTCTGTTCTGGCCCAGGTCGTCAGAGCCTACTAGAGCCATAAATCCATGCAGATCTGGTCTCCAGCATCTGCCAGCTATGAGTGCGCTGGGTTCTGTTCCTGGGTGTCAGGACTGAATGCTACCACATATATTCATTAACAGATAGATTATTATCGTTACTATTTTCATTTTACATTTTACAGATGAGGAAACTGAGACCTACTGTGGAATCTATAACCATCACGACATTCCTATTTGATACATACCTATCTTCCATCTCTGAATTCATTTGCCTGGACGACTGAGGAAAGGAATGCCTTGCTCCTTTTACCAGTTCTTAAACTACTGTCTCAGCTGAGAACCCTCCCTTCTATGTGTTACTCTGGGATACTGGGGTTGTCTCTGCAAACCATGTTTCGGCTTTGTTAGGGCTCCAGCAGGGAGGGCTAGAGGAAGACCTGGAGACTGGACAGGAAGAAAGGATGTGCTCTTTCCTGTCTGCTTCCGGTCCCTGTTTTGTTGCTTCTTCCTGTTTGTTTTATTGTCCTTGTTAATATCACCTTAGCGCCTTCAGGCATACCAGCACCAACCAGCCAGAGCTAGATGATTCTGAGCCCCACAGTTCTAGTTCTACAAGGTCCCTCTTCCAAGCTTCTGTTTTACTCATTACAGCTCTTCCTGTGGTTCCCCAGCCCTAAAGCAGTAGCTGATTCCTGCAGCTGCCACCTCTGTGACACCTTAGTGTAAGGGTGGCAAGTTTTTTTAAGAGCCATATAGTAAATACTTTACATACCAGACAATATGTGGGTGTGGCCGTGTGCCAATAAAACTTTATTTACAAAGGCAGACTGCTCACCCGTGACCAGTGGTTTGCTGATCCCTGCCTCTCTTTGCATTGTAACCCTTCAACACCTGGTTAACAATTATACAAATATACCATTTTTATTGTTCTTAAAGTAACTGGCATGGTTTCTGTCTTCTGACTGGACTCTTCCTCCTACAGATACTGGAACCAAGATTAGGGTTCATAATTGACTTACTAAATAAGGCATTTAATGTGCTTGCTACTTTCTGCCCATTGAGTCCAAACAGCAGAATGCCAACAATGTAGTGGAGCAGTGTGATGTTTGGTACAATGAAAAGCATCTCTGGAGAGGCCACAACAGTGAGAGGCCCGTGTACTGCAAAAAAAAAAAAAAAAAAAAAAAAAAAAAAAAAAGAATCTCTGAAGACAATACTGTGGCAAAAAGCAGGAGAGCTGCATAGATGAGGGGCAAGATTTTGAATGTGTACTGCTGGCTCTGAGCAATAAAAGCAAACTGCTTCTTAGGTCCTGACAAACTGGTCTAGAAAAAGTAAAGCATCTGCCAGGTCAATAGCTGCATAGGAGGTGTCAGGGGGGCTGTTGATCTGCTCAGACAAAGATAATATGTCTGCAACAGCAGCTGCAACTGACTAGGTTTATGGTAATCCACAGTCATTCTCCAAGGACCATCCGCCCCTGCGCAGGCCAAACAGGCAAGTGAAATGGAGACGTGATCGGGTTCCCCAGCCCTGCATCTGTCAAGTCTTTGAGGGTGGTACTAATCTCTCCAATTTACCCCCAAATGCTGGTTAGGAAGCAAATTACCAAAGGGTTTCACTTGGGTCTTATTACTGTCATGGGCTTTACTCCATGAGTCCTTCTAGTTGCCAAGAAGCTCGGGAAATGGCACAGGGTGGGTCTGCAGACCTACTGGGGCCACTGGGATTTGAACGTGGGTCAAAATTCAATTTATTACCTGATCTCTCAAAAGAAATTAGACAAGAGGTCATGACTCTCCACTGTAGTGGTTTCTGGCCACCAGATCTTTTTCTATTATATAGTTCAAATTATATTTTGATTCACTGCCCATCTATTTCATTTCTAAGGACACCACGATGAGTAAGCCGTGAAAAGATTTCCTGAGACATTCTGATTACCACTTCTTTTCTTCTGGAAAATATGGTAAGTGTGCCCATCTTGTGTCTGGGGGACAAATGCTATCACTTGTCCTCATCCTTACATCTCCCATCTGGCATCTCCCTCTGGCATCTCCACCATTACATCCGGCCTACTGAGAACAGACACAGGGAGACTCTCAAGGATACAGGTACCCCCCTGCTGCCGTACTCCTTAATGCCTTAGTGAACGGAGTGTCCGCCAGACCCTTGGGGGCATACAGTGGGCTGGGGGAACGGTTGTGCGTGTCATTCATGATGAAGTCCCCCCAGCATCCTTGTATCTGCAAGCCTTTGCATTTCTTCCTTTACGTCATGCAAGGAACATTGTCATCCCAACCCCATTAAATGACAGCCACCATTGAAACCAAGGTTCGTCGCCACCAAAATAAACAGAGGCAATTTTCAGCTTCATGAGCTAACCATTAAATTTAGAATCCCTAAGTGTATCCATATCAAAAATTTCCCTAGATCCAATGTTATTAGCCATCCTCCTTAGTCTAACAGTCTTATAATTCGTAGACATACTCCCCAGGTTTCTGCCAGTGTGAACCAGCCAATCTTGCAATCACTTTGGTGTATATGCTGCTTCCTCCCAGGCAAGACTTTGTACTTGTCCCTCTGGAACATGCTGACCTCTGACCCTAGTTTAGGAGCAACAAGGGTAGTTGGGGGTGGGGCTTGATGGGAGTAGGTAGTTGCTTGCAAGAAAACCTTGTAACAACCTTGTAGGGAGACCTGCGAAGGAGGCTGCTTCTACTTAGTTCTACCTGCTTCTATTTGGTCCCTGTTCCTTCTTTTCAATGTTTGTGTGATTTCCAGTGCTCGCTACAAGGGCAGGCACTTGGTAGGTACACAATAAATATTGTTTGGATGGATTAATAACATTTTTTGTGTGTGTGTGTGTGTGGTACGCGGGCCTCTCACTGTTGTGGCCTCTCCCGTTGCGGAGCACAGGCTCCGGATGCACAGGCTCAGCGGCCATGGCTCACAGGCCTAGCTGCTCCGCGGCATGTGGGATCTTCCCGGACCGGGGCACGAACCCGTGTCCCCTGCATCGGCAGGCGGACTCTCAACCACTGCGCCACCAGGGAAGCCCGGATTAATAACATTTTAAGGTAAGAGTCAAGCATTTGAAATTCTATTTTATTTTTAATTTGTAACAAAGCAACTACCAAAACTTAGCCTTTTCCTCTAGTTAAACCTCCTTTAAACAGAACCCCCAACTGTGCAGCTCCTCAGAAGTCCTCTCTCTGACTAATGAGAAGCCCCTATAGGGCAGGCTCAGACCTGGTGCCTCCCAAACTTTCACAACTGGGAACATCATCCTTGGCACCTAATAGATCCTCAGTAATGGCTGAGTGAATGAACGTGGGGGATTGCTTCCAGACGCCTCTTCCAGAACCATCCATCTCTGCTGGGTATTGGTCACACCTTTGCTGCCCTGTCTTCTTTGGGTTGTACTCAAAGAGATACACTAATCTTTCATTTCAACCAGCAAGTTCTCTCCTAGGTGTAAACTGTTGCAGTTCTACGATCAACAGCTGGCAGGCCATGAGCGTGATGGGTTTCCACTGTCGGGTCTCAGGGCTTAACACAAACCCAGACCTGCCTCAGTGGCCCTTTTGGCGTCCTGAAGCCTCTCCATGGCACTCCCTCCCAGACATGTACTGTGACTCAGGGGCAGCTAAGGGGCTGCACATGGGTGCTAAGGTTCTGACATCATGGGTGCCAAGCCAACAGCTACTCCCAGCCTCCAATCTCAACCCAGCTCTGACCTGGTTCAGGTACCAGGAAGCCACGAGTTTCAGAACGCAGACTCCCCTCCCAGCCCCAGGATGTGAATCTTGATGGATTCAAGCCAGTGGTTCTCAATCCCATCAGACCCAATGACCTCGCCAAAGAAGAAATGTACTTAATGACCTTTCTACCTCCTTGAAATGAAGGTCATAAATAATTAACCTACAACATCACAAGTACTTAAAAACCAATGATAACGCTCTAAGTGGATTATGAAAAAGAAATAAAAGGAAAATAATTTGTAATAAAATAAATCATACTTCGGTATGCAAATGAACGGGCACAGACACACAAAAACACACGATGAAGAGTTAGATCCTTGCCGACATCTGGAGAATAAGTTTGGATGTAAGAGAAGTTAAGATCAGAAGTCACCCCACAACAGAAGGGCGGGAAAATGAAAGAGATACGAGAATATAAGTAGCATATTCTGTATATATTAAAATCTTGCAAAAATATTTTGTTTGGATATAAAGCTGACACAGGTTCTAGGCTGATTAAAGTGGCTCTTCACACAGGTGAACGACCAGTCTGTCCTGTGTAGACTGCCCTACACATTGTAGGACATCCGGCATTCCTAGCCCCACCCCCCTAAATGCCAGCAATGTCACCAATCATTGAGACCAGCCCAAACACCCCCCTATTTCTAACACGTCTTCGGGGGGTTACCTTTCTGGTAGAAAACCACTGGCCAATCGTGCTCAGTCCATTTCTTTTGCCAGCAGCTGGTCTAGGAGTAAGCACAGGATGCAAGTTTGGCTGAATTTACCTGAGAAAAAACCTTCTGAGGGTTTCTGGGACAGGTGTCCTGAGTCTTATAAAGAAGTAGTAAGAAGAAACACATTCTTCTTCTCTTTCTGCCTCTGGACACTGTCGCATGAGGTTGTGATATGTGGAGCTGTGGAACCTTCCTGCAATGATCAGCGGGAAAGCCTGGGAATCTAGCCAACATAAGGAAGACAGCACAGCCGGAAACTGGAAAGAACCTGGGTACTTGAGACATGGCCTCTGAGCCAGCCAAACCCAGAGCTACCTGGAATGCCCCCTGGATTCCTTGGTTTATGATGTAATAAATTGTCCTTATTATTTAGCTACTTGTTTGGGAGTTCTCTGTTCCTTGAAGCCAAAAATATCCCATCTGTGATAGGTAGGGCCACTTCTGCTCATTACCATAATCCCTTCTGTTTGGCGAGCAAAGATTGTAATTTACAAAGCACCGGAATTACATTCCTATCACTCTGTGAGGTGTGGCTTATGATCCCCATTTACAGGTAGGAATGTTGAGGCCAAGGAAGTCAGACACACAGGCAGAGGCTGAGCTGGGATTTGCTCTGGTCCTGTGCTGAGTCCCGCTACAGAGCTCCTCCCACCCCACACTGCATCCAGGGGGCTTCCTCAGTCCTGTGATTTGATGTGTCTTCCAGGCCTCCATGCCCTAAATATCCACAGCCCCTCATCATCATCACTTTACATTCTCATTAGTGGGGAAGCTTCCCTGGATTAAAAACCCGAGTCTCTAGACAGTCCTCATTAAAATATGCACATTTCATCTTGAAAGAACTAATACATATTTATTAGCACAAATGAGTTCTTCATTAGTTCTCAGATGTGGCAATCTTTGAAAGAAACAGGACATGGGACAGGTAAGTTTTGAGCTGAATCTACTTATGGTATCAGGGTGAGTTTTCATTCATTCATTCATTCCTACACTCACTCAGTGAAAATTTATTAAGTGCATCCTATGTCCTGGAGTCCCAGCCTTGGGCCAGCCACTGTCCTGCCCTCACAGAGCTGGCCTTCAAGTGGGAGATGGTCAATAGTCATGTGAATAGGATCACAGATTTAATAAACCCCACGTACAGTGTGACAGAACAGGAAGAGACTCCACAGGAGACGGGCTTCCTTAGACAAGGTGGCCAGGGAGACCCCAGCTGGAGGAGCTAAGACCCACTTAATGGGAAGGCCCCTCTCCCATGTCAAGGTGGGCCTCTGAGAATGGCCCCTGTGCCCAGGGAGCCTGGCCTGAGGAATGAACAGGTGATGCCAGGCAGAGGGGGAAGCCGGATATAAAGGGTGACACAGGAGGCCAGAGCTGAGCCCCCATCTACACTTCCACGAGGGGCTTGACATTTGGGAGCACCGAGGGGTCAGGAAGGAGCACCAGAGCAACCCAGAGCCAGGCTGAACTGTCTTTGCTCTGGAATTTTCTGCACCCAAGCTGGCATCTCCAGTGTGCAGAGTGGAGCTGGAGATTCACTGTCCAAAGTGAGGAGGAATAAGAAACATCGACACGGGGCTCCTTTACCATGTCTGCTCTCGGGACTCTTGTGTTTGTTTAATCGGGCCTCTGAAAGCCAGGGGCACTGATGAGAGGCAGGGCCTGTGCAAGCTCGGCAGGCTTGTGAAAGTCGCAACACACACCGCCATATGCACACACACACACCCACACACACACACAGCCGTGAGTGAGACTGTTTATTAATTGCTGTCATGAAGACAGAAGCTCTTGCCGCAGCAAACACTTCTCTTGGGGAACTGACGTGTAGACAGAGCATGATTCCTGCAGAATCAAACAAATCCTGTTTTTACCTCCTCACAAGGTTAGTTTTTCGACATTAAAGGGATTATCCAGGAGGGCAGACCTGAGGGAGAATTAGCTACAGGCCACGCTGTTCTCCACTGAGGCGTCTGTTGTAGAACCTGCGTCACGAATGAGGAGAAGGATGCGGAGCCCCTGATGCGCTCCTCTGCTCACCCCGAGGGAGCCGGACCGCACCGCCTGCCCCGATGGAGCCGGGCCGCACCGCCTGCCCCGATGGAGCTGGACCGCACCACCTGCCGCTGGTCGTGCTCTTGGAGGAAGTTACCGAGTTCTCGTTCCCAGGGAATCTGGAAGACAGTGGTGCTGTCCCCGCTCCGGGCACACACAGGGCTGCACTTCCTGGTTCTGGCCAGTAAGCTGTGAGCAGTGATCACGTCACCCACAGGCGGGGGCGCTTAACTGCCAGGGTGAGACTCCTCCCCCAAGCTTGTCTTCCTCCCACCAAGGCAGTGGTGATGCTGGAGAGGGCAGCTGCCCCTTCACCCTGGGTCACGAGGTGGAGATGGTGCACGGTCCCAGCCGCCCCTCTGGGGGCCTGCAGTTTGAGCAAGAAATCAGCCTTGATGGTTCAGGCCTTCTAGCTCGGGAGGCTGTTTGTTATGCGGCATAACCCAGCCCACCTGACTGGGCATCGGGTGTCCAGACGGACCCGCCCCCCAAGAGGAGAACTGTCGCCATTTGCTGAGCCCTCCACATGGTGCAGACACTGTGCTCGGTCAGATAATGGATATAATATGTATGACAAATATTGGCGGGGTAATTAGTCTTCTCCATTTTACAAAGGAGGAAATAACAGTAACAGCCCACATCCACTGAACAGTGACGACGTGGTAGGGACTTGCTACGCACCTTAACAGAACTTCTTCAAGCCTCACAATAGGCCTGGGAGGGAAGTGCTTTTATTTATTCCCATTTTACAGAGGAGGAAACAGGCTCAGAATGGTCATGCATGTACCCAGGACCACAGAGCCAGTAAGTAGCAGAGCTGGAATCCGAACCAAGGCCCATCTGACTCCTCATTTCTGGTTCCTGCTGAGGTCACCCTGGGGCACTGGAGGTGACCTGAGGGCTAAGACAGGCTGTAGGGTGCAGATGCCCAGGGGCTGTGTGTTCTACACCCTCTGCCACATCCAACCCTGAGGGTGCCCACCAGGAGCAGCACAGGCTTCAATCTTGCAGCTCCTGGCGACTGGACGGAGGTGACACCCGTGGGCAGGGGGCGGCGTGGTCAGCACAACCCTTCACCCACTCTGCGTTCAGCCAAGCGGTGTTCCTCCACTAATCTCCACACCTCTTGGTCTGGAATGGACCCCTCCTTGGAGCTAACCTCATTGGATTGGTTCCTCCTAATTAGCTCCTCAAAGGGAATCACGGGTTATTTTGGGAGCAGTAACCTCACAAGTGTTTCCCTGGAGCATTCAGCTGGAAAATGCAGATAGACACGTCTTTGTCAAATAAATGATGCAGGTGCCCCAGGGCCCAATATGGCCAAAAGGATCTGGAAAGATCTGGAGGCCAAACCCCGGCCAGCAGGGATGGACCCCATGGTGGGGATTCCGGGGCAGCTCTGTCCTGGGAACCTGGGCCTGGAAACTGCTAATGAGAAGCCCGCGCACCGCAACGAAGAGTAGCCCCCGCTCGCCACAACTAGAGAAAGCCCGCACACAGCAACAAAGACCCAACGCAGCCAAAAAATTAATCAATTTTAAAAATGTAGAGCCGCTTGTTCAAAAATTATTACGAATTTGAAGACTGTGACAGCAGAGCCTTAAGCCAATCACAGGCTCTTCTAAGCACAGATCCCTGTGGAACTGCCTAGGTCACACACCGGTGAAGGCAGCCCTGACTCCATGATTCACCCCCTGGGTTGAGCATGGGCGCCCCCCCGCCCCGAGACAGACTGCAGGAGGGAGGGCAGTGGGGAGTTGGCGCCCGTGTTGGCTGCAACCTCAGCAGCATGAGATCGGGTACATGAGTTACTGTGCCCGGCTTTGCTGGTCCCTATAATGGGGTAATGGCCCAGGGAGCTACTGGGAAGACGTGAGCGACACATATCAAGTGTTTAGAACAGTGTCACTTATTATTTTCGTTACTTCTAGGGACGAGGTCTGCCTCGTTCCCAGCCTATTGGTGTCACTCAGTTGTAACCCCAGGACTCCAGGAGAATTTCTCTTCCCCACCCCACCACCAGCCTGAGTGCCTGCGACTTCCCAATCAGTCACGTATGTCATCTCCAGAAGAGCCTCGAAGTCCCTGCTTTGAAGTTCATCGGAGAGGTGGCCGCAGAGAATAGACAGATATATAATTATATGTCACCATAATGATACATATTTCATAAAACACAATAGGAGAAGCATAACATTGACTAGAAATAAAATGTTATAATACCACTTTCACCCTGGAGAGTATTCTCGGCTTACTTTGTTTTTTTGTTTGTTTTCTTGCGGTACGCAGGCCTCTCACTGCTGTGGCCTCGCCCGATGCGGAGCACAGGCTCCAGAAGCGCAGGCTCAGCGGCCATGGCTCATGGGCCCAGCCGCTCCGCGGCATGTGGGATCTTCCCGGACTGGGGCACGTAACCCGCATCCCCTGCATCGGCAGGCGGATTCTCAACCCCTGCACCACCAGGGAAACCCTCGGCTTACTTTTGAAAGCACTCAAATGGACAGGCCTGGTAGGCGGGGAGCTATGACTGCTCTGTTTTCATATGAGAAAACTGCTTATCCTTTGCTCAAAACCCCCCATGCCTTCCCAATTCTAGACGTGAACTCCAAAACCACCAGCCACCTATGTGCTCTGGTCCCTGCCTGCTCTGTCATATCCTCCTCACCAGCCTCCTTGCTCCAGTGGCCTTCTCACTCCTCCTCCAACTCACCAGGAGAATTCCCACCTCTGGGCCTTTACACCTGCTGTTTCTTCTGCCTGGAACAAGCTATCTGCTCCTTAACGTCTCCATTCATGGGTCTGCCCCAGAGAGGCCTTCCCTGACCATCTATTAAAATAGCTCCCACATCTGCCCCTGTCCTTCCTCTTGCCTGATTTACCTTATTGGCATTTATGCCATCTGACGTATTACACACCCATGTGTCCATGGGCTTTTTTGTCTGTCTCCTTCCAGCAGAAAATAAACTCCACAAACTCTTCACTGATGTGACTGTGGGCCTAGAACAGTGCCTGGCACTCAGTAGGCCCTCAATAAATGTTTTTTAATGATGCCGATGAGGGTAAGAGGTGAGCCCAAATGAGCTGCTGTACCAGACCTAGAATGACATCCAGGCAAACCTTGGAGATACTGTGGGTTGGGTTCCAGACCGTCGCAATAATGTGAGTCGCGTGAATTTTTGGTTTCCCAGTGCATATAACAGTTGTATTTACCCTATACTGCAGTCTATTAAGTGTGCAATAGCATTGTGTCTAAAAAAAAACAATGCATGGGCCTTAATTTAAAAATACTCTATTGATAAAAAGTGCTAACCATCATCTGACAATGCAGGGTTGCCACAAACCTTCCATTTGTAAAAAACGCAGTTATCTGTGAAGTGCAATAAAGCAAAGCTCGATAAAATGAAGCAAGCCTGTATAGGTTTCTGCAAACACATTCCGGACACAGTGGGTGTCCTCAGCCCAAGTGGCTCTATATCATCAGCTGTGCCCTCCTGCCAAATTAGACCCAGCACTCAGTGACTCAGACCCAGCTTGATGGAGGAATATTCTCGTGGGGACACTCAGCTCCATCTTGCTCTCCTGCAAGGGCCTTGAGGCCCCGGTCAGGGTGGCAGCTCAGCTGTCAATCACCAGTGAGGGAAACAGAGCAGAAAGACTTCAAGGAAGGTGGGTGAGGGCCCGAACTGTTGCAGCCAGTAGAGACATAATCATGGACTTTCCAAAACCTGAAGATAAAACTAGCACCAACACCTCTCGTGGGTGGGGCGGCGGGGGGTGGTGGTGGTGGCGGTGTATCGGTCGGAATCCTCCCTCGTGCGCTGATTCACTCCACCAAGGTCAGCAGGGATTGACTGAGCCCCTACTATGAGTCAGCTGCTGTGCTAGGAGCTGCGATACGGCTGGGAGCAAGGCAGGCTGGGGCCCTGCCCTGACGGAACCTGCAGTCTGGTTGGAATAGACGGACAAGACATGGGCTTAAAAATACAAAAGTAAACTAAAGACTGGGATCTGTGCCATGGCAGAAGGAAACAGCGTGCTGTGGTAGGGAGTCAATAAGTGATGCTATTTTTACTCAGTAAGGAAGGCTTCTCAGAGGAGGTGGTTCCAACTGAGACCTGAATTGCAGGAAGGAGGCAGTCATGGGAGAGTCAGGTGGGAAGAGGGTTCCAGGCAGAAAATACAGCAAGGGCAAAACTCCTGCGGTGGAACAAGTAACGAGACCAGAGAGCTTGAGGAACAGAAACAAGGCCCTGGCAGATAACAGCCAGACCAGTGAGGCAGCAAGGCAGAGGGTGAGGGGTAAGGCTGGGAAGTCAGCGCTGTCTGCTGGCTGTTCGGCGGGCCCAGGAGGCCTTGGTGGTGTTGAAACAGCTGGGGCATTGGAGTCAGTCACTCTTGGTTCAAACCCCAAGGCTACATGACTTCAAGCAGGTCACTTACACTCTTGGTCTCTGTTTTCTCATCTGTAAAATGGGACTAATAATTGTCTTCTTCTCACAGTCACCATGAGAACTGGTGAGGTTTAGTGATCAGAATCTCTGTCCGTGGGGCTGAGCTGTTCTCCCAGCCACGGCCACTCATTCACTGATTCATTCCCCTAAGGCCAACATGTACTGCTTGAGCACCTACAACAAGTACTGACCGGGCACTGTGCTAACACGCCCAGCACAGCAGCAGGTTCACAATAGGTGCTCACGGCACAGCTGCTGTCAGTGTCTGTGCCCCTTCCCACTCTGCCAGGCCTCAAGTGGGTTTCCTCTCCCTCCGCCTTGGTGACAGGCACATCATTTGGGACACCTGGTGGGGGCAGCCCAGAGCCCACATGGCTCTCTTGATATGATTGAAATCATATCAAGCATCTTTTCCAACCACAACTCTATGAGATTAGAAATAAATTACAGGGGAAAAAACATAAAAAACAGAAACACATGGAGGCTAAACGATATGTTACTAAATAACCAAGAGATCACTGAAGAAATCTAAGAGGAAATCAAAAAACACCTAGAGACAAATGACAATGAAAGCATGACAATCCAAAACCTATGGGATGCAGCAAAAGCAGTTCTAAGAGGGAAGTTTATAGCAATACAATCCTACCTCGTTAAACAACAAACACCTCAAATGAACAATCTAACCTTACACCTAAAGGAACTAGAGAAAGGAGAACAAAGTTAGTAGAAGGAAAGAAACCATAAAGAGCAGAGCAGAAATAAATGAAATAGAAGCAAAGAAAACAGTAACAAAGATCAATAAAACTAAAAGCTGGTTCTTTGAGAAGATAAACAAAATTGATAAACCTTTAGCCAGACTCATCAGGAAAAAGAAGGAGAGGACTCAAACCAATAAAAATAGAAATGAGAAAGGAGAAGCTACAATGGACACCGCAGAACAAAGCATCCTAAGAGACTACTACAAGCAACTCTGTGTCATTAAATGGACAACCTGGAAGAAATGGACAAATTCTTAGATAGGTACAACCTTGCAAGACTGAACCAAGAAGAAATAGAAAACATGAACAGACCAATCACAAGTAATGAAATTGAAACTGTGATTAAAAGTCTTCCAACAAACAAAAGTCCAGGACCGGATGGCTTCACAGGTGAATTCTATCAAACATTTAGAGAAGAGCTAACACCCATCCTTCTCAAACTCTGCCAAAAAATTGCGGAGGAGGGAGCACTCCAAAAGTCATTCTACGAGGCCACCAGCACCCTGATACCAAAACCAGACAAAGATACTACAAAAAAAGAAAATTACAGACCAATATCACTGATGAATATAGATGCAAAAATCCTCAACAGAATACTAGCAAACAGAATCCAACAATGCATTAAAAGGATCATACACCATAATCAAGTGGGATTTATCCCAGGGATGCAAGGATTCTTCAATATACGCAAATCAATCAATGTGATACACCATGTTAACAAACTGAAGAAGAAAATGATATACAATGGAGAAAAGACAGTCTCTTCAATAAGTGGGGCTGGGAAAACTGGACAGCTACATGTAAAAGAATGAAATTAGAACACCCCCTAACATCACACACAAAAATAATAAAACTCTTAGAGGAAAACATAGGAAGAACACTCTTTGACATAAATCACAGCAAAATCTTTTTTGGAAATAAAAGGAAAAATAAATAAATTGGATCTAATGAAACTTAAACGTAGTGAGGTGGGATGAAGTGGGAGATTGGGATTGACATATTTACACTAATATGTATAAAATAGGTAACTAATAAGAACCTACTGTATTAAAAAATACAATAAAATAAAATTCAAAAGAAAACACGTGAGATTCTGAACATTGCTATTGGTCCTTCAGAGAAGTCTAGGACAGGCTGGCTAGAAGACCAGAAGTCCTTTTTGAGGAATTGTATGTCCTCTCATCATAGGTGGGAGAACTGAGGCACAGAGGACAGGGCCCTGCTCAAGGTCACATAGCTCATCAGAGGACTCTAACTTGGGCCCTGCTGTCCTCTCCTCCTCCCAACCCTCTAGGGATGTTACTAGTGCCCAGAGAGGGGCAGCTTTTTGCTAGGCTTTCTGATTCACCTCCCCTCAAAGCCCCGAAACCCTGGGGACTTAAAACCGAAGCCCCTGCAGTTGCCCTCAGAGGTTGGTCCAAAGCGCCACCTGGTGGTCAGCGATTCCAGGCAGGTCAGGGCTCACGGCAGTGGAGGGGTGGACATTAGTAACTGCAGGTTCCTGGTCACAGCCCTCATGAGCACTTCACTTTACAGTTTACAAGGGTCTTTCACATCCTTCTCATACATCCAGTTGCAAGGGAAGAAAGAAGGGAGAGAAGGAAAAGCACACAAGGGAAGAGAATATAAAAACAGAGAGCAGCTCACAGACATATGTTACAGGACAAAGAAAAAAAAAACTAAAAAGTGAGGAAGGAAAGAAAATGGAGAGGAAAGAGATAAAAATAAGAAAGAGAAATTTAAAAAAATGTTTAATAGACAAAAATAAAATACCCATACCAAGTTAGGCCAAGCCCAGCCCATAAGGGCAGGGGCCGGTACCCATCATCTAAACAGTCCCAGCCCCTGCCTCCAGGCTGCCTCTATCCCAAATGTGGGCACCCAGGAACAAGTGCTTGGGTTGGAAGTCAAGTAGGCAGGACTCGGCAGGACTCAAACCCAGGTAACCGCAAGCTCTGGGCACTACACGGTCCCTAGCGCCATCTGCTGGAAAGATAGGGCATGGCATATATCCCCTGAAAGTGAAATTTGGGTGTGAACGTCTCCATTTCTCAGAGAAGGAAACTGAGGCTCTAAGAGAGATGGTGACTTCCCGCAAGTACCGCAGCCTGCCAGGTCAGGGGGCAGGCGAGGGTATCTGACTTCAAAGGTCTCAGCCCAGGCCTTTCCAGTTGTCAACAATCCAGCCCCGTCCCGGAAGAAAGCCAGGCGCAGAGCACGTGGTTGGAGGCATGTGCACTGGCCGCACACAGCTGGGGTGTGGGCTCCTGGCTCTAACAGTTATGAGCCTGCTTTCTTTTATTGAGCCATGGTTCACGGACGCCTGGTACTGGGCCAGACACTGGGACACAGCAGACAGGACTGATGTGACTCCTTCTCTCAAGGTGCTTCACTGATGGAAGAGGAAGATGGTAAAGATATAAACAGTTAAATTTAGATAAAATCACAAAGTGGCCAGAACACTCCATCCCACCTTTGGTTTCCTGAGTGGCCCCTAACACAACCTACAGCAAAGGACATTATCCGAGTCAGCTCTGAGGCTCAAAGGGAGCAGAGAAGCAGGGTTCGATCTCATCAGCTGCGGGGACTCACCCACCTCTCGATGCTCCATTGGTCAGCACTACAACTCCTGGTCACCAGCTCCTCTCTTAGCCAACATCACCATGGCAACTCCAGAGGTGAAGATCTGAATGGTCAAGAGGCCAGCGCTGGCAGGGCCATCCTGTAGCCGAGCAGGTGAGGTAAAGGAGTGCGTTGGGCCAGGTGGGGGATGGAAAGCTGGCACATTGCCCAAAGGCAGTGGCCACTCCTCAGCTCCAGTGGATATGTGACCAGGCAGGACACGTGGTACCACAAGGGCCACTGGGACCAGAGCTTCTGAATTTTCAAGACAAACCCCAAATCAGAATCTGGAAGTAAAAGCTGCTGGTCCTTAAGTACGAGTGTCTAGTTCAAAATTATAAAAACCGTATCGGGAAAACAAAAACAAAACCCACGTCAATTTCCAAGTTTCAGTCCACTGGCTGCCAGTTTGAGACCTCTTGTCTCTTACAAAACACCCCCCTGCTGTAAGCAGCCCTTCATACTCCACTTTGTACTGAGAGAAAGGCCTTCCAGAGAAAGAAATAGCCCTGGGCTTCCACTCTGTTTGCTGATGCAGCTCTGTTGTCTAAGAAGGAATGTGACTTGCTCAAGGCCTCAGAGACCCCACTTCTCAGCTCCTAAACCAAAGCTGCCCCTGTCCATCACCGCAGGAGAACTCACTTTTCGCATTGCAGGCCCTCAGGGTGCAGAACAGGCAGACATTCCTGCTTCCTGTAAAAGTATCTGCCTGGAGGAAGGCATCAAATCCTCCCTGTTGGACCCCCAAATACAGATCGAGCTGATGGCTGTCCCCTCAGAGTGATTTTCCCTGTATCCAAACACTGGCTTCAGACAATCCAAAAAATCGGTCCATCACTGTGCCTGAAATCCCACCAGGATTCACTCTCATCGATTATAGTATTGAGTCTTTTGAAACCTGTAATTGAAAGACACAAGGCTCTCTCTCTGGGAGGATCCCAGTCTGGGCCTGGAGAGAATGAGCTCTGGGACAGGTAGTTTAGAAGGAAAAGAGATTAAAAGAGAAGGGGCTCTCTTCCAAAATGGTAGGACTTAGGGGAGCCCCAAGTGTGGCCATGATAGTGGGGGGCCTTCAAGAGGAAGGCACCCGAAAGAAGCCTTTCACAGAGGTCAGTGTTTTCCAAAGCATGGGAAAGGAGGGAAAGAAACGAAGGAGGGAAGAGGTCGGGATGAAGGAGTGGGGAGGAAAGGAGGGAGGGAGACGGAGAAAGGCATGGGGCAGGCCTGGCAAAACAGGTCTGCAGGCCAGTTCGGCCCGGGAATGAGATTTCTCTGACTCGGCAGATGGACTCAGGCAGCTTCATAAACATGGCTCGGGCTTGGGCCGGTGATAAGGCGCTCTCAGCATGGGACCGAGATCGCAGGTCCCGGTGTGCAGGAACAGCATCTGTGCTGGCGTCTGTTCTGATTGGTCCGTTTGCGGCCAGCGTGGATTCTGATTGGCCAGGAACCAGCCCAACCACGTGTTGAGTACTTGGAACTCCACTCCAGCGGATTCCAGACCAAACGGGCCTTGCAAATTGGGGCGGAGGATGGCGCGTCCCTCAGACCCACCCTAATCCGCAGGCACACGTGAGACAGAGAGTCCTAGCATGACATCAGAAGGAGGCGAGGGAATGCCTGGAAGAACAGTCACATTTTTCTACCATCACAGTGAAATAGGAACTGAGAATCCAAAATAAAGGTGAAATACATATAAAGACGGTAATTTTCCTGGCACACCTGAATGGCAGAGCCGCGGTACAATCTCGGGTATTCCTCGCCAGTCCCCTGCGAGGGAATATATATACTCTGACATTTTAGAGAAGGAAACTGAGGTTCAGAGTGGTAACTCACTGAGCAGGGATCGCTGCCTCAAGGGCCCTGACGGTATCGAAGCGATCGTCCTCCATGCCATCTTCAAAGCTGTTGCTCACTCCGCCTGTGATGCTGGCCGGCTTAGCCACGTCCACGCCACCAGGGTTGGCCCCAAAGGAACTAGCCACAGATCAGGATCTTTGTATTATAAACCGACTTTTAATAATAATAATAAAAAATCTATCATGAATTGAATGAGAAGATCTGTACATTTCAAAGTAAACCAGTGCACGATGCCCTTGCCCTCGGGGGCCCCTCTCCGTTTCTGCCATGGGGTCCTCGTTTGTATCTGTGCCGTCTCTGTCCTGCAACAAGCCCATCTCTTGCAATCTGGTGCAGGGTGGCAAGAGAGGGAAGGCGGCCCCTGGGGGTGCACGGGGCCAAGATGCTGATGGGTCTTCAAGCCTCCAGGGCAGCGGGAAACCCACACCTGATTTCACCCATCAGCCAAGGCTGTAAAGACTCCTCCCTTCTGTCCCAGCTGTGACATTTCCCTGCTGGCAGCAGAACCTAGAGGGGACAAACTGCTGGGGGGGCAGAGGGGGGATCCTGTGTGGGTCCTTGTGCCCAGGTGGGCAGGGTAGCTTCCTGTCTCTCTAGCTGGCTGAGAAGTCCCAAATGCCCTGCTCTGAGTTAACATCAAAAAATAAATTACAGAAGTTACCACTAAGTGTTTCCTGGCAGCCCTTCTACTTGCAGAGGACAGACACCAGTGTGGGACTGCCTCTCCAATGAATGGTTCAACCCCCTCCAGCCCCCAGGCCTGGCCCAGCCACCTCTCAAACCCTTGTAGCCAGCTGTTCAAAGAACAAAGTAATTCACCCTGATACAGACCAACTGCTGGAGAACCGAGGGTGGGTGGGAAAAGGAACCCTAGTCGATACCTGTAAGCCATATCTTAAGACCCTAATATTGAAAAGATGAAATACTGACATCTTTTGAATTTTCAATAATTTAGTTTTTCTTTTTTTTTTAGTAGAACTGGAAAAAGTTGTCAATATTACCTTATGCTGGTCCCCTGTTAGACAATATAGCTTTCTTTGAAATTTAAAATGTCAAATATATAATCACGCAACCTGGGGGGAAAAAGAAATCTCAGCGATACCAGCGACAACATAAAAACCTCAAAATAAACCATAGAGTTCACGCCATATAAATAAAGTCAGAGCAAATCTCGTGCCCAGGGCTGATGGCTCCAGTTCCAATGGCGCTGATGGCGGAAGCCGGTGCGGCTTTCGACCGTCCTCTTGGTAACAGGCACTGTGCCCTGTCCCTGTCTTTACGGCAGAGGCCCGGCTTCTCCGAGTCCATCGGGCAGATTAGTACAGGGTTAGGGGGGAATCTGGAAGCTAAGGTGAGGAAGAAGAGCAGACACATGTGGTCGCCTGGAATGTGGACGTAGAAGGAAACCAGAGGTTTCCAAAGTGCAGGTTGAGCCATCCCGAGGGAGCTGGGGCCGCGGGCCTCCAGCTGCAGTGCCCGTGACTTCTCCCCTGTGTTCTGGAGACCTGCAGGCCGGAGCCCAGGCCCTGGCTGCACCCATCAGTTCTTTGGGTCCCCAGCACCCCTCGGGCTTCTGGCAGAAGTGTGAAGAACATGCCAGCCCAGGGCCGATCCACCATCTCATCCAGGAGTGGGGGCACTGCTTATCCTCCCAGGAGGTGATGGAGGAGGCCGGACAGATCTTCAAGCAGGCAGGAGAGGAGGTCTCGGGCCAGCTCTGGAGAAGGCCACACGGCCCCCTGTGTCCTCCCAAATCCCAGCTCCAGAGGACGCAGCCAAGCACCAGGCACCTCAGTGTCTAGAGGTCTCCGTCCACCGGCGGCTGGCAGAGGCGGTAGAGCCTGGTGGATGGAGGTGAAGAGGATGAGGACGAGCCAGGCAGGCCAAGGCCTATTATTATTATTGCCACATGTGATCTATGTGAGCATGTAATCCATGCCCAGAAAACAAAACTCAACAGGTGTAAAAAAGATGCAGAGTGAAAAATTGATGCCACCCACTTTCCCCTAGTGGTACAGTCCCCGCCCCACAGGAGCCTTGCTCCCTCCAGACTGGCAAGGGGGTTACAAAAACAGACACATATATGTGCGCATGTTTATGTTAAGATCCTTGTGTGGGTGGGTGTGCATTTTTCCACGCTAATGGTGGCAAAGTAGACCCAGTACTCTGCCACTGGAGTCTTATGCTTAATATATCTTGGGGGCCTCTCCCTGCAGCACGTGGGGAGCTACCTTGGTTTTCTTTCTGCATTGGGAGGATTCTGAGCTCTACCCTCAAGTAAGAAGGAGCCACTAATGGGTTTCAAGCAGGGGAGACGGTAGATCTGCTGTGGGGAGAATGATGGCAGGGGGACCAGACAGGAGGCTGCTGTGGTGACACAGACAAGACAGGGAAGCAAGGTGGCACAGTGGTCAGGAGTGTGGCCTCTGGGCCTAGAATGCCTGGGTTCAGAAGCGCAACTCTGTGGTTCTGTGTGCTAGCTGTGTGACCTTGGACAAGATACTTAACCTCTCTGGGCCTCAGTGTCCCCACCTATCAATGGGGGATAGTAATAGTACCTTGCTCACAGAGTTGTTGTTTGGAGCAAATAAGTTAATATAGGTAAAGATACTAGAGTGGTGCCTGGAGCGGGGGAAGCGACATATAAAAGTATTTAAAAGTAATGAGGGGAGGGACCTCCCTGACAGTCCAGTGGTTAAGAGTCCATGCTTCCACTGCAAGGGGCACGGGTTTGGTCAGGGAACTAAGATCCCGCATGCCAAACGGTAAGGCCAAAAAATAAAAATTAGAAATAAAAAAGTAAAAGTAATGAGGGGAATTCCCTCGCAGTCCAGTGGTTAGGACTCCGCACTTCCACTGCTGAGGGCCCGGGTTCAATCCATGGCCGGGGAACTAAGATCCCACAATCCATGCCATGTGGCCTAAAAATAAAAATAATAATAATAATAATGAGGGCTAAGAGAGTGCATACAAAAACTAGTGAAACATATATAAGATCTGTATGAGTTCTTGTATTGCTCCAACACCGTTTCCTGGTCTTGACAATGTCCTGTGGTTACGTGAGACATTATTCTTGGTGGGGGGAACTGAGTGAAGGACCACATGGAAACTCCCTGTACAATTTTTGCAACTTCCTGTGAGTCAAACTATTTCAAAATTAAAAAGTTATTTAAAAATTGTGGGCCTGGGGCTTCCCTGGTGGCGCAGTGGTTGGGAGTCCGCCTGCCGATGCAGGGGACGTGGGTTCATGCCCCGGTCCGGGAGGATCCCACGTGCCGCGGAGCGGCTGGGCCCGTGAGCCATGGCCGCTGAGCCTGCGCGTCCGGAGCCTGTGCTCCACAACGGGAGAGGCCACAACAGTGAGAGGCCCGCGTACCGCAAAAAAAAAACAAACAAAAATTGTGGGCCTAAGTCAACAGCAAAGCAGGGTAGTGTGGATGGAGAGGGAGGACGCACAGTAACGAGTTATTCCTGGGAAAGGGGCTGCACACAGTACCACGAGAAGGTCTGACATCAATGTGGAGATGATGGGCCGTGAAGACAGGTGAGGTAGGTGGGCTGAGGGCTCTGAGGGCAGCAGGGTGGCAGAGAAGGGCGGTGGGTGAGCCGGTGGGGGGCACACAAATTACTGCCCCATGGCTCACTGTGGGGGCCCTGCCTCACTTTCCCAGCCAAAGTGGGAGCTCTGGGAGGTAACAGACTGAGTCGTATTTGTTGTTTCCCAAATGGGGTCCCGTAAATGAGAGGGGAAGCCCCATCTGAACACCAGCGGGTCTGTCTGGGGTGAAGCCCAGCCCAAGTCCTGGCCTTCACAGAAGGGAGGAGAGGAAAGGAGACGGGGAGGGACAGCCACTCACCGCGGTGCACCCTGGGGCATCTGGTCCTTGACTCGGAGGTTTTTGGCCAGAATCTCCACCCTGGGGCCCTGGGAAGAAAGAACGGTGAGGCCCTGGGCTGCCTCCGCACGGAGTCCAGGGCGCTTGAGGAAGCATGTGGGTGTGGGTGGGCGTAACGGGAGCTGAAATCCTCAGCCCTCTAGATGGGGAGACGGGCAACAGCCCAGTCCCCAGATGGCCCCTCATCCCACCCGGGCTGTGAGTCCACCTCTCCCTGTGTCCACCGGGCCCGGATCTGGGTGCCCTGCACGCAGCCTGGTGGGGCCCCGGGGGATGGGTCCCCTCACCTGCTTCCGCATGATGTCCGTGGCCTGCATGATGCACTTGGGCAGCAGCCCGTGGCTCCGCGCCAGGATGGCCGCCTGCTCCAGGGAGAGGCTCAGGGTGCTCCTGCAGGGGGGGCGGCAACAGGGGTGGCAGGTGAGACGGGGGCGACGGCCTTCCCCCCCATGGCCCCCAAGGCCCCAATCAGAGCAGCAGGGACAGAGGACGGAAGTGAGAAAGCGTCCAGATCTGCGCCAACCAAGAGGCACGATCATTCCTGCTTATGTTGAATGGATGCTCCAGCAGAGCCAGGCTGCAGAGACGCTCAGTCACACCAACCAGGGTGAGAGAACCGGGAAACTCAGCAGCCCTCCAAGGACCACCTCCTCCCGAGGTCCCATTTCACAGCAGACAAACTGAGGCTCGGTGGGGGGTGGGGGCAGCCATGGCCTCGTCCGGGCTCAACAGGCAGCGGCAGAATCGGGATTCAAACCTGGCCTTCGTCCTCCCGTCCCGGGCCCCCAAACCGCCCAGAGGCCCGCCCCCGCTCAGGGCTCGCACACCTCTGCATGCCCGTGCCGCACATGGTCATCTGGCAGGCCCCCAGGCGGTAGCAGAGCTCGGAGGAGATGGGGATGAGGCCGGCGCCCAAGCTCCCAGTGGCACCGGGCTTGGGGTAGACGAAGGACTTCATGAGGCGGCAGAGCTCGTCCAGGGCATTGATGGGGCGGATCAGCTGCGAGGCACACACACCCGGACGGTCGGAGGAGGCCCCCACCTGTCCTTCCTCCCCGTCATCACCTCCAATCCAGCTCCATTACAGCAGCTGTCCTCTCGGCTCACCTCCTATGCTCACGAAATATCTCAGGCCTAACCCTCCCATCTAATTCTCTTCACCTGCCCAGGTGCGCCCACGACCAAGCCTCAGCGAACACCCACTCCTGTCCTCTCCAAATAGCAGCACCTCCCCAGGACCAGCCTTCCCTTCTGCTCTGCCCCACCTCCCCTTTCCTGCGTCGCCTGTGCAGACACAGAACACCGGCCAGTGCTTCCTGTGTCGGCTCAGGACTCTGCCGGCCAGACTATCATACAAACTCCCGAAGGGCTGTGCCCAGCCCTTCTCTCGGAGCTCAGCCTCGCGGTCCGAGGCCAGGAGCCCCCAAACCACTGTCAAAATCAAGACCTGACAGGGACTTCCCTGGTGGCCCAGGGGTAAAGAATCTGCCTTCCATTGCAGGGGACGCGGGTTCGATCCCTGGTCGGGGAACTAAGATCCCACACACCGCAGGGCAACTCAGCCTACGCGCCACGACTACTGAGCTCGCACGCCTCAACTGGAGCCCACATGCCGCAAACTACAGAGCCCACGCGCTCTGGAGCCCGCGCCACAATGAGAGAAGAGAAAACCCGCACGCCACAGCTAGAGAGAAGCCCGTGCGCCGCAACAAGCGCTGCAACGAAGATCCCGTGTGCCGCAGTGAAGAGCCAGTGCAGCCAAATAAATTAATTAATTTAAAAAAAAAGAAATCGAGGCCTGATAGAGTCTGGGCAGAGGGGGAAAGGCCTGCAGCATGCGGCGGGAGGGCGCACAGCCCCCCGCAAGGCCGAGTGCAACACGCAGGAATGTGGCCCAGACAGCCAGGTATTCCCACTGCTAAAGATAAACTAGAAGCCTCCGTTTTGCGGGAAATCTTTTGACTTTTAAATGCTGGCAACAAATTGGAAACACACAAAAAGAGCACTGCATGGCCGCATCTGGTGTGAGGCTCCAGCCTCAGAGAGATGCTGCAATGAACAAGGGAGATGTAAGAGGCACAGGTGAGTGGGTGCCAGTGAGAACACATCATCTAAGGAGCTCTGAAGCAGGTGGGGAAGATGTCAGGATTTCTCGAATGGGGAAGGAGTTATCACAGAAGACTTCCTGGAGGAGGGACGGCAGAGGCCTCTGGGGCATCTCGGCCAGGATTCTGGCTGGGGTGTGACCCTGGGCCCTGTCTGACCGCACGAACCCCCAGCCCTGCCCAAGCTCCACGGCAGGTGAGGGGAAGGAGGGCACACCTGGTCTATCTTCACCGCTGTGGTGCTGGCGTCCGTGGGCAGGTTAGACCGTTCCAGGTAAAATGCCCTGAGAGAGAAAGACGGGGGTGAGGGTAGGGCCGCCACGCCCACCGTCCTTCCAGCCCCTGCCCCACTGCAGCCGCAGCCTCTTTGCCCTCCAACAACTGGAGGAAACAAATCATTAAGAGCGGCTGGCACAGCTCTCCACACCCACAGTCACCTGTTCCTCCAACAGCCCTGGGGGAAGCAGGAAGGGGCCTCCCGGGCACTCCTCAAATGCCACCTCCCCCCGACTGGCCGTGGGAATCAGCACCGACAGCCCACTCTCTCTCCCATCCTGCTGTCTCTCTCCTCTGAGCACCCTCGTCAGTTGACACGTCACACTGCTCTGTTTACTGGGTTATTGCTTATCTCCCCTTCTAGAACAGCGCTCGGCCAACTTTTTTTGTAAAGGGCCAAAGAGTAAATATTTTAGACTGTGTAGACCAGTCTCTGTGAAGATGCTACTCAGCTCTGCTGTTGCAACACAAAAGCAGCCAGAGACGATACACACTTAGATGAACGTGGCTGTGTGCTAATAAAACTTTACTGACAAAACAGGGGGTGGGCCAGACCACAGCAGCTCTAGAATCTACCCTCCATGAAGAACAGGCTTTGTCTGGTCACTGTTGACTCCTAAGCGAGCACCCAGAACAGAACCTGGCCTATGGAAGGCCTTGAGTGACAGGGGCTGAATGAAAGAAGAGACGAATGAATGATTAGAGTGGTAATTTTTAAAATATTCAGCGAACAGCACAGAACAGATTGATGGCATCGAATGATCCAGAGAGATGCCAGTTATAATAATACAGGTAGATGTCTTCCCTGAACAGACATACGAAAGCATCATTCTCCCATTTCCAAATACTAAAGCCCTTACCACACCCTGAAACCCCGGTCTCCTAATTCTCAGCCCACCTTCTTCACGGAGGGAGAAGGTGAGGCAGAAGTAGGAACGGGCTGGGATGGGGGCAGCAGTAGTGGGAGCTGCCTCCTTGGGCCCCAGGCTTCCTCCTGGCGGATGTGACCCCTACTCTTTCTTCTCTCTGGGGGTCTCCCCTGAGCAGGGCCAAGGTTCTGGAGTCATGTCCCTCACTCACAGGCTCAAGAATCCCAGGGCCCCTGTCCCAGCTCCCCACCCCATGCAGAATGAAACAGGCATCTTCCCCCAGATGGAAGGACCTGCTTTGAAGCCAAGCAGACCCAGTCTAGCTGCGTGACTTGGGCAAGCTGGGTGTGCTCTCTGGGCATCAGTTTCCTCATCTTCAAAGTGGGTTAGAATGGCTGCCAGTGACTGCTGTGAGAATCTGATGAGCTCATGTAGGCAGAGGGCCTGGCGCACAGTAGATGCTCAAGAAAGGGCACTGCCCGCCCCCGCACTGGGAGCCCGTCCGGTGCCTTACACGCTAATGCTCACTCCCCGTGACAGTGTTCAGAATCCTGCCCCCATCATGTAGCCCATGCAGATACCTGAGTTTGCGGTAATACTGCTGAACCTTCTCCAGGGACTGGGCATTGATCTCCTGCTGCAAATCTTCCACCGTCTGGCTGCCTGGAGGAGGCGGTGCCTCCATGTTCTCCAGAGCTGTGAAGGAAGAAGAGCGAGGGCAGGTGCTTGGCTCCCGGTGTGCACGGCCATCCCCAGTGGGCCCCACTCAGCCCGTCCCCGCGGCTCACCTTTCGTGAAGAGCACGGTGTGCAGCCTTAGACTGGCCCCGCTCTCCAGGCGGGAGGGCAGCTTGGAGAAGTGATAGCTATCCAGGTAGAAGATAACCTTCAGTGCCTGCCGGCTGCCCTCGATGTGGTAGAAGACGTTGGTGTCTGGTGGGGGACGTGGTGGGGCACAGGGCTCACCATCAAGGCCGGAGGGGCACCACCCCACCTCCACGAGGGCAGCTACAGACCTCCTTCAGATCGCCACTGTGATGTCCCAGGACCTCCCTGTCTGCCCACCCCAGAGCCGCGGCTTCAGACCTTCCTGCCCTCCCACAGTCTCGGGGCACCTCAGATAGCCCCGTCCCCCTACCACTCAGAGGAGCAGCCTCTGACCTCCCTTTTCACCTCCCTTGACAGGTCCCAGTTTCTACTGCTTAATTCTTACACCTGACATTGATTCTGCCCAGCTGCGGAGTTGTCCCTGTTTCTCTTCAGAGCCTCACCAATGCTCCTTCTACCCCTCACCTGGTAGCCCAGGGCCTCTACCTGGCAAAAGCTACCCTCAAACAGCACCTGCATCTTATTTACACCCATAGCAAAGAGCTTGTGGCAGGGGTGGCACTAACACCCCATCCTGCTCCCATAGCAGACATCACTAATTGATGGATAATTCTCCCTGAGCCCAAGCTGGCCTACAGACAGGCAGCCACTGCCAACCAATTCCAATTGGTACTGAAATGAAACCCATTGTGCTTCTAGACTCTAGTTTACACATTCTCAACAGGGTGATATCACCTCCAAGGAGGTAAAAATTGGTTTTGGGGGCAAAGGCAAAAAAAAAAAAACACTTACTCTTTTTGTATGTAAATCACATATATACATATAGTACATAAACAGATATATAGTATATCCATGATATAAAAATTTCATGGGGGTGTGGGCGATTAGGAAAAAATTGTCTAAACAAGCTCCTTAGGGAGGTGATAATGAAAAACAACAACAGAAAAAGCAGGGGTTCTCAAACTAGCATGCTTCAAAATCACCGGGAGGGATTGCTGACACACATTTCTGGGCTCTGCTTCCAGTTTGGGATTCAGCAGGTCTGGGATGGGGCCTGAGAATTAGGCTAACAAGCTTCCAGGTGCCACTGGTCCAGGGATCACACTCAGAGAACCATGGCTCTAGAACCAAGCGCAGTGATTCTCAGTCCTGGCTATACACCAAAGTCACCTGGAAAGTTTATCTTGAATCCCAATGCCCAGGTTCCACCCCACAGGCCGAATCCAAATCACCAGGGCTGGGACTGGGACTGAGGCATCAGTGTCTGAAAAGCTCCCTGGGCGATCCCAGTGCAGCCAGGGCTGAGACCCACTGGACCACAACGTGAGCTCCAGGAGGGCAGAAACCATGACCGTATATCTCTCCACTGTGGCCCAGAACCTAAAACTGAGCCTGACACGTATCATGTGCTCGAAATTATGGGTATGTGGATAGATGGATGAGTGTGTGGGTGGATGGGTGATGGGTGGATGGATGAGTAGATGAATGAGTGAATGAGTGGGTAGGCGAGTGGAAAGATGGGTGGGAGGGAGGGAGAAAGAAAGGAAAGAAGAAAATTATGGTGTAAGTTCTTAGAAAATCTTAACACGTCTTCAACCCACCGAAGGTTATCTCTAGGAGTTTTAATAAGAACTGGGTACTGGCTGTTTTTCCCTCTTAAGCGCTCTTGGAGACGGCTGGGTTTATAAAAAAAGAGACCCTCTCCTTCCCTGTATGTTGGGAGCATGAGGTTTGAAAGCACTGGGTCCTGGGTCAACTTTAGGCAGCTGGCCTGGCGGCAGGGGGAGGGACAGGGTGACCCCAGAGCAGTCCCTTCCACCCCAGAACCCCGACTCTCACGGTGGGGGTGGGAGGAATCACTCACTGGCCACGTAGCTCTCGTCCAGCTGCTTGAAGGAGAAGGTGACATTGTCCAGTTCCGACAGGGTCACCCAGATGTCCTCCAACATGGTCCGTTCCTCTTTCTGCAAGAGCAAGACAGAGTGGAGGAGTCACAGGTGCCACCCCTGCCCCAGGTTTCACTTCAAGATACTGTGATTCAACTCTAGTTGACACACCAGGCTGTGGCGCTACCAGGCATGAGGTCTTGTGCAGGTCTCTCTGGGGCTGGACGTGAGATCATGTTTGCTCCAGGCCTGTCCTCCACCTCCCAGGTCAGAGCCCATCTCTGCTCTAACATGCTGGGTGGTCCTCTTACCCGGGTCAACCCACCAATCCCACTGAACCATTCCAACGCAGCACCCAGCTCAGAGCCTGCATATCCTGGCAACTGCTGAATTAACACACTGGGTCCCGGTGACCTCATCAGGGAAGAAAGTGAGGGCTGGGTGCTCAGTTCCAGAAACCAATGAGAGGGTGTCTCCCACCAGGCAGGCACCCGTCTGCAACATCGGCCAGCAGAGGGCGCACCACGGCCACTCTTTCCCAAACCGCCGCAGCTGTGGCTTCCTGTCCCGCCTAGGAAAATGTCTAGGAGGCTCAGGGCGGCAAGGTGTGGGGAGCTCAGGCCTGGGCACACGGGTGGAGGGGCAAACAGCACAGAGCAAGTGCTGCTGCCGGCTGGATTTCTGGGGGGGCATCGGCTCTGGGTACCAGTACCCTGAAATGCTGAGTCATTGGCTCTGCCTCCTCCCGGAGCTGGTAGCGGGACCCACCCTGATTCTGAGCCCTGCGAGTGGATGGACAGGGCACTCAGAGATAAAAGAGATGTGGAGAAGGCAGGGCAGTCTGGGGGAACCAGGTCTAGAGTCAGACTCCCAGGTTCACACAGGTTCCCTGGGCCTCAATGTCCTCATCCTTAAAAAGTGGGTGGTAAAGGACCTGCCTGGGGGCTACTGCAAGAACTAAACAAGGTGTCATTTGCATCAACAAAGTTCACCTGGATTACCACAAAAGCCTGCTCACTGGTCTCCCAGTTTCTGCCCTTGCCCCTCTACACTCTTCCCCACCCCGCAGCCTGGGTGATCCTTTAAGTATCAAAGTCAGATCCCGTCCCTCCTCTTCTCAAAACCCTCCCCTGACTGCCACCCACTCAGAGTAACAGCCAAAGTCCTACAAGAGCCTGCAAGACCCCGAACAGTCAGACCCCAGTTAATTCTCAGGACTCACCTCCCCCACCTTCCCCGGGCTCACGCACTCTATTCCAGCCGCACTGGGTACCTCGTTATATCTCAAACGCTGCGTGCATCCTCCCGCCTCAGGACCTTTGCACCTGCTGTTCTCTCTGCCTGGAGGGCTCCTCCCCAGTGTCCTCATGGCTCACCCCCTCCCCTCCTTCGGTTCTTAGGTCAGATGTCACCTCTCACTGAGGCCCTCAGTGGCTGCCTTATCAAAACTTTCAACTGCCACCACCCCAGACCTTCCCCTTAACCCTTAACACTATAAATGAGGGTGTCTCAACTGCAGCACTACTGACACTTGGGGCCAGATAATTCTCTGCTGGGGGGTGGGAACGGGGTGAGCATCCTGTGTATTGGAGGTTTAGCAGCCTCCCTGGCCTCTACACACCACATGCCAGTAGTACTTCCTCTTCCCTCAGTTGTGACAACCAAAGATGTCTCCAGAGATTGCCAAGTGTACCCTGGGGGCAAAACTGCCCTGGTGAGAACCACTGGTCTGTACCATCCCTGGTCCTTAGTTGTTTATGTCTATCTCCCCAAAATCAGGGTATAAGGTCCCTGAGTAAACGAACTCTCTGTTTTGTCCACTGCTGGGTCCCCAGTGCCTGTAACAGTGACACATAGTAGGTGCTCGATAAACAGCCGCTGAATGAATGAACGGGGTGAGCGACAGCCTGAGCAAGACCTCCCCCGCCCCCCACTCACCGCGGCCGGCGAGAGCAGGGACTGGCAGTGCAGGAGGACGCCAGTGGCCGCCACCTGCTCCAGCCACTTGCGGCTGGCGTCCCGGCTGCTCTCCTCGTACTCGCCGTTGTTGTTGTAGCGGTAGCTCAGGGCCGCCAGCAGCTGCTCGGAGAAGGTGCACACAGCGGCCACCAGTGCCTGGCAGAAGATGCTGTCCCTCCGCAGCTGCAGCTCCGTGTCTGCGGGCAGAGGGGATGGGGAGGGGGCTCCTGTGCCATCAGCAGGCCTGTACCCCACAGCCTGGGGCCCGGGACTAGCCTCCACTCCCCGACACGACCACCCATCCGGGGCCAACTGGCAGACAGAATTCATTCATCCCAGGCACCAAAGGCAACTCCACAAAACTCAACTCTCCAAAAGCCAAGCCAATCCATGGAAAAACTCAGCCCTCTCAATGACCCATCTCCCTACGTAAAACAACAGAACAACTTGTGATTTTCCAAAGGCTTTCCCCAAACCCTTACCCTCAGCTGTTCATTTATTAGGAAATTTCTCAGCATTCATTGAGAGTGATGATGCCAGCTCCATGTTTTAAGAAATGCAGTTTACCATTTTCTCTATTTTTGAGAAGTATGCCTTCTTCTTACCATCCCCCACCACCACTTCCTTGTCCCCTGCTTGTGATGTGATTTACAGAACTGGCCAATTTTGGGCAATCAGTCATTCAGGGTCCTAATATCCTGGAAGGGATTTTTTTCTTTTCTTTTGGCTGTGCCACGCAGCTTTCGGGATCTTAGTTCCCTGACCAGGGATCGAACCCGGGCCCCAGCCGTGAAAGCACCGAGTCCTAACCACCGGACCACCAGGGAATTCCCTGGAAGGGATTATTTTTGTTTGTTTGTTTTTGTTTTTGTTTTTGTTTTTGCGGTATGCGGGCCTGTCACTGTTGTGGCCTCTCCCGTTGCGGAGCACAGGCTCTGGACGCGCAGGCCCAGCGGCCATGGCTCACAGGCCCAGCCGCTCCGTGGCATGTGGGATCTTCCCGGACCGGGGCACGAACCTGTGTCCCCTGCATCGGCAGGTGGACTCTCAACCACTTGCGCCACCAGGGAAGCCCTGGAAGGGATTATTTTTGATGACTGGCTCTAGCCAATGGGTTTTCAGTGACCAATTTTGACCCAGATCCTATTCTAGCTGCCCCTTGGCTGAGAATTTCTGGAAGGAAGGGAGGGACAGAGAACACCTCCAAGATTCCCCTAGGCCCCCATCAGCCCCTCCTCCACCCCACTGTCTTTGGGGTAGGAAGCCCCAGGCTGGGGCTGAGGGCTCTACCGGCAAAGAGCCTCCCTAATTGTCAGTGCTCTATCCTGTGTCCTCGTCAAGATCAGCCCAGGCCTGGGAAGTGGCAAGAGACAGTGCTCCTGGCTCCAGGGCCCTGAGACTTGTCCCCCGGACACAAGAGGAAGAAGTGAGGTCTGAGTAGTTCTTGGAGGGGCTAGAGGCCATGGTGTTACCTCCCCCTGTGCAGACCCCGACGACCAGGGGAAAGTCAACCTTGGCCGGCAGAAGAGGCCTTCCCCGGGGTGCGGTCATGGGCACTGGCTGCCAGGGGAGCCTCTCCCGGATGCACCTGGGTGTGTGCAAATCACAGACAGCTGCCCCTTCGAAGCCCTCACCTGTGCATTTCAGCAAGGCCAGGAGCAGCTGGTTCTTTCCATCTGGAAGGAGAAGGAGATGGGCTGAGAGGGGTTAGCAGAAGCAGCAAGCCGAGCCAGGCCTCCCCACAGCCCAAGTGCCTGCCCCTTCTCGCAGTGACTGCCCCTTCTCGCGGCGAAGCTCTGGGCACACAGAGCCGCGCTCAAGAGCTTCGACTGAACGTTGAGCAGATTCCAGAAACCCTTGGATGTGCAGGGGATGAAACCCCCACTTTTAGCTGCACCCCAACTGTCTATACAGAGATTCAAACCAGCCCCTCCAACTAATGGGCCAGAGCCCCCAGCCCACACCTTGTACCTGTGCGTGGGCACACCCTGACACACGCGTGCATGTACATGTGGGAGCACACTCAGACCACGTACACTCACACGTGTACTCAGGTACTTACTCACACCGTCCTACACAGCCAAGCCCTGCCCACGTGTAGACAAAGCCCAGACCTTCCAGACACAGGCCTAACACCCTGCTCTCTTTCCGTCAAATAAAGGCTCTTGGGCCCAGAAGGGGCTTAAAAAAAAAATCTGAAAGGACCCTGGATTTGCCCTCTTGTGATACATTCTGTCCTGGGGAGGCACTAAGATGCAGGGCAGGTGGGGTAATAACACCAGCAAATGCTTACTGAGGGCTTACTGTGTGCCAGGCACTGCACCAAGTGCCTTGTTTGTACTGACGCGTTTATCCCTCACAACACCACTATGAACCCATTTTACACATGAAGAGACTGGAGCACAGAGAAGTCAAGGAACTTGCTAAGGTCGCACAGCCAATAAGTGGGAGAGCTGGGGTTCGAGCACTGGCCATCTGGCTCCAGAGTCCATGCTCTTCACCAGTCACAGTTTTGGAAGACAGGACAGCTCAGGGCCAACACAGACTCCCAAGTCAGAGGGTGCTGTTCCTGGGGTCATGACCCTGGGGCCAAGCACCTCCTGCTGTCCTGGTCAGATGTCTCCCTGGCCTGGGATCCTTCTAACCCAGGAGTCCCAGGCTCAAATGCTGCCAAGGGCCAGACAGGTAACATAAGGTGCATGAAGCAGACCCCAGGCCACAGGGCATGGTGGGATCCATGTGGACTGGAAGGCACCCCTCCCCCACCTAAAGAGGGTGGCCACCACTCATCTCCAGCCAAGTGGGGTCTCGGATTATAAATGCTGGCAGCAGGTTCACATTTTTTAATGCTGTAGCATCAAAAATTACCTGGCGGCCCAAGTCTGATCAGGACCCACCCACCCCCCAACTTGTAACCTGGTTAATAAACAAAAGGAACTGAACTACATCCACAATTTAGGAAGCTGAGAAGGAACAAGTTCAGCCTTCTTAGCCTCCTGACTCTGCAAGGAAGCCCCAGGCACCCCAAATCAGCAGTTCCTTGATCAAGTGTGTACTGTCCCAGGGCCTTGCCCAGGGCAGGACACAGCTGAGAAAGGGACACACTCTCTTCCTGTCCTCTCCCTGGGCCTGGAGAGACGTGGGGCACGGAGATGGACCCATTCCTGATCCTTCCACGTTGCCCATCAAGAACCAAAGGCCACAAAACCTCCACATCACAGCCTTCCCTGCCCAACTGACCTTCCACGTATCTCTGAATGTTGTCCACCAGGGTCTTGATGGAATTGGGGAGGTTCCAGGGGTCCTCCTGGATGCTGATCTGGATCAAGCTGCGGCCACGAATTGTACACTCCTCCTTCTGTTTGAACTCTGGGGCAGAAAGTGACATGAGGGCAGGAAAGGGACAATTAGATAGCTTTGGAAAATGGGGGCACAAAGGCCTCTGTACCATCACTAGATTCCAAAGCTCAGAATCTTAGGTCAAGGATGCTGGCAGGACTCTAGGGCACGATCTGGTTCATGGAAGGCAAACACATGGTAAGTGTGCTACGAATTCATAGTATCACACTCATGGCAGACACTGCTGATCAATCTCAGCACTCCTTCCCGCTCGTCTGAGGCCGAGACTCCTCACAGGTGCAACAAATCCAATGCAGACATCACCAATCAATCAGGGCATGCTTGTCTCCTAAGCCTGGATGTAGTCACGGAAGGATTCTCGGGTACTACCTCCTCACAGCCACAACCAATCGAGCTGGCACGTGAGTTGTAACCTAGCGTAACCTTTTCCCTACACAGAGGAGGAAGTCCAGGCACAGAGTGGAAAAGTGACTTGCCTCAAGTCACACAGCAGGGTAGTGACAGAAAAGGGACTTGAACCTGGCCCCAGACAAGCAAACACAGGTCCCCGCTCCTTTGGCCTCTTCCCTGCTACAAAGTCCCAGGTTTCTGAGATATGTGTGGTTTTGTTTCCTCTGAGTTTGACATTTCTTCTTTCTAAGGTCCATCCCAGCGAGAGATGATCCTGAGACAGCAGGAGGGAGAGCTGAGCTAGGGCACCCCAACTTCTCACCACTTCCGACCCTCACTTAGGAGCAACTGCCTGTTTCTTTTCCCATCTCCTGAACTCTACTGGAAGCTCCTTGAGGTCAGAGGCAGTGTCACCTTCATCTGATGGGCCCCAGAGCCCAGCACAAGGCCTGACACAAGCTGGTTCTTGGAAAGTATTTACTGGATGTATGAATGCATGGATGCATGGAGTAGACAGATGGGTGGATGAGTGGGTAGGTGGATGGGTGGATGGACGGATGGATAGATGAATGGATGGATGGATGATGGATGGATGGATGGATGGACAGATGGGTGGATAGATAAATAGGTGGGTGGATGGGTAAATGGGAGGAGAAGTAAATAGAGGGACATAAAAGTCAATCTTTTTCTCTCAAGCATTTCAAGAAGAAGGTCTCAGTTTGGTGCTGGTAAGTCCTTAACACTTCTTTAACTCACTAATCCCCCTCAGGAATAAAGAACAAAGAGCTCTGGGCAGGCAACAGTGCCTAACTACAGTACAGTGACATTTTTTGTTGCTGTTTCCATTGGATTTATCATTATTTTATGACATTTTATACTGGTTTTCCATTTACAGGGAGTTAAATAAGGTCCTTTCAAAATTGAATTTTTTAAAGGGAGACAGTTTGATCTATCAATAATATGGGCAGCAAATGAATATGGTTTAAAAAATGTAAAGATGTTGGCAGATTCTGTGAATATGTCTAAAATGATGAAGGGGCTGTGGGGGTGTCTGAGGTTTGGCAAATCGTGCTCCAGTCCTTCCCCTCATGTTATAAACAGGCAGACGGAGGCCCAGAAAGGCTCAGGGACCAGCCCAGCGGTCCACACACTTTTTCTGTAAAGAGTCAGATAGGAACTGATTTAGGCTTTGCAGGGCATACAGTCTCTGTCACGTATTCTTTCTTTCGTTCCGTTTTAACAATCCATTATAAATGAAAACTCATTCTGAGCTCACAGTCTGTACAAAAACAGGCCATGGGCTGGATCTGCTGACTGCCCCTGGACTGACCCACGGCCATTCAACAGGTGAGGGGCAAAGCTGAGAACGTGGCCCAGGTGGCCTGACGCCTGTCCAGCACACGTCACCCATTGCAGCCCGTCTCCCCGACGGATGCTGGATGTCATCCCTCGCCCTGCCTGGGGACTCTTCTCTGCTCACCTTGTAAGCTGTGGTCCATGGGGAAATGCCTGGTCTCTTCAAAAGCTCTGCTCATGACTGGCCCCTTGAGGAGTGCATGGATGGAGTCCACCTGGGTGGCGGGAAGCTCTGGGTTAGTTTGGCCCACAGGGCCCTCCAAGTTGCAGGGACTCATTACTCATAGCCCCTGCCCCGGCTCCTGGCTTATGGGTTCTTACCAGGGCTGATGGGAAGAACTCAAGGTCAGGCCGGAGTTGGGACAAAGGTCCTACCTGGTTAAAGAGGTGCTCCAGGCAGCCATGAAGCTTGTCCTGCTTGTCTGACGGGATCCTCATGTCACAGGGCAGCTCGTCCCCTTGCAGAAGGAAGAAACCACAGCCATCAACTATTCCTGCCCCATCTCACACCTGCCCAGCCTCTTTCTCAAGAAAGCAATGTAGCTACAGAGCTCCAAAACCCACAGTGGACTTGGAGTCTGATAGACCCGGGTCCTGGCTGTGTGACACTGTACAAATCACTTGACCTCTCTGCACCTCGGTTTCTTCATCTGCAAAATGGGCAACAGGAACTAAAACATTACACAATTGTAAGTCAATGTTATTAGTTTTCACTCTGCAGACGAGGAGACAGAAAGTCAGATATAAGGAACCGGATCCCAGTCTCCTGATTCATCCTCCAGCCATTTCATTTAAATCAGCTGCCACATGTAAGTGCCTTCCTAAAACCTCCCCAGGGATAGATTTTGCAGCTGAATATCTTATGTGATGAAATATTTACCTAAAGTTCAGAAATATCTCTGATCTTACGTGAGCTTCTTTTTCTTCTGTTAAACTGAAGTAAAATTAAAATTGAATTTTTATGCACAGATACTACCTCTGGAAGGACACATAGGGCAGTAGTGACAGCGGGAGCTTGGGAACCGGGAGGCCGGGTAACAAGGGTGGGAGGGAGGTTTGTCACTACCCACCCTCTCATGCCTTTTGAATTATGAACCATGTGGATGTCTGTCTTATTCACAAAATAAAAATTTTAAAGGCTGAAATCAATAAAACTAAAATAAAAACAAATTTCCGTCTTTCAGTAAAAATTCCAAGTAACATAGAATCTAATTTATAAAATCTTATTTATGTCTGTCTGTCCCTCCAGCCATCCACCCACATTTCTCCACATCTGTGCAGAAATACATGTTCACCAGCAATCCCCAAATATAATCAATAGTCATTTCTGGGGGAGAGGTTGAGATTCTGACTTATTTCCATGTATTTCTTTTGAACTTCCCTGTGTCATCTGAATTTTTGGTTTGAGCATGTGTCATTCACGGAAACCATCAGGTCGCCCTATTCTAGTAACGTTGGAGCCCTCACCACAACATGTAACTGCATCGTGTATGTTTTTATTTGTCCCGTGTCCGTGGCGTTCACGGAGAACGTGAGGGCCGGGATCTATGTCTTTTCATTCACTGCCGTGGTCCCAGCACATAACTGGTGCGCAATAAATGTTTGCTAAAGGACTGAAGGAGAACCACTAGCACACCATGCAAAGTAATAGAAGACAATATAACATGGAACGAAGCATAACAAACTAAAAATAAAACAGAATCGCGCTGGGGGACCCCTCTCCTGGAGCACGAGCCTCAGCACTCACCAGACCCCATCTCGTCGCTGCCCAGGTAGGAGCTGTTACTTCTCACGCTGGTGTAAGACAGGACGGAGTCCCGATTACTGTTACACTCACTGCAAAGCAGCAGAGACGAAGGCATGAGTCACCCTCCCACTCACAGCCTCTGGTCCCAGCACCCGGAACCCACTTTCTTGGGTGGACGATTGGCCCAGAGAAGGCACCGTGGGCCAACCGCCAGAGCCATAGACGGGCAGGGTTGTCCTGGTGCGTTTTCTAGGTCTGACACTGGGGAAACATTTCCAGGCCTCAGTACAGAAGTGGTAGGTGGATAATGAATCATTTTCGTTTGGGTGTAACTCCTGTCACTGTCTTCGTGGGACAGCCTTGTCCCTGGACACACCTGCATTCGCCACACTTGGCCACATGGTTCCATATTTTGTCTCCCCAGCCTGGCTAGAAACCTCCTAAGAACAAAGACTGTGTTTGCTTGGCTTGTATCCCAGGAACTCAGAAGGCATGGGGAATTAAAAACCACAACCCTGAAATTCTTTCCTTCACCTTTCTGACAATTAAAGGAAAAATCGGAGGACCCAAAAATGTCAGAATGGAAACCCAGAGAGATGGAGAGATCTTGGTCTGTGGACAAGAGGCTCCAAGAACACACGGTACCCAGTCAGCCAGACCATTTCGTAATACAGACACCAAGAAACACCGACCAATCTGGTCCCTTGAAGACTGAAAGGATATAAAAGCTGGAAGGATGGGGACCAAAGCCTTTCTTGCCAAATTCTATCAGTTCAGTATTTTGCCCACGAACAACTGAAGTGCCCCTCCAAGATTCTACTTTAACCACAATGGTCAGATGTTATGTAACCTTTCACTGGAGGCTATGGTGCTTGTTTATTTGTGGTAAGGAATTCCATTCACTCACTCTATGGTTTATTACAGGAAATTGGGGTTTCAGTCTGTTTAACCCACTAATTCAAACTTCACTGATCTTGTTAATAATTAACTTAACCAGGAGAAAACAATTCAGATCCTCTGAGTCAGCAGGGGAAAAAATGGTCTTACTCCCTGGATCAAGTAAAAATAGTGTTTGTTGCAGAAACCAGAGAGGTCTTAACGTTGATTTTAAAACACACTGCAGATCTTGACTTTTCCTTGGACCACATTCCATCAACGTGCACAGAGTGTAACGAAGGCAGAAAGGATGGGTGGTGTCCACCAGGGGCAGGGGAGCCGAAGGGGGCATCTGGGGCGTGCTGGGGGGCGCAGCCTAACCCCCCAGGACCACATAGCTAGGCGACAGTGCCCCATCCCACTGCTTCCTGGGAAATGTCCTCTGACTCTGACTTTCCCACGGCGGGGGCCTCAACTGTGCCACTGGCCATTCACAGCAAACCCCACGAGAGCACCGCTTGCCCTCACCTGTAGGAGTCCCGGTAGCTCATGGTGTCATGACCCGAGTCCTCCTGATCGTCCTCTGACACCTTGAAGCACACTTTCTTGCTGCCCCCGTGATCGGCCCTGTCCATCTCGCTCTCTTCGCTGACCAGTTGGGGGGATGAGGTCTCCTCGGCCGAGGGTGGATCGCAGGACCCACCCGAGGTGGGCTCCGTGATGGTGGACAGCAGCCTGCAGGAGCAAAGACTTTGAACTTAAAGGCAGAGGCCCGTGGCTCCACTTGCCTCCATGGAGGCCCCAGGCAAGGCTCTGACCTCAGGCCTCACTTTTTTTTTGCGGTACGCAGGCCTCTCACTGTCGTGGCCTCTCCCATGGCGGAGCACAGGCTCCTGACGCGCAGGCTCAGTGGCCATGGCTCACGGGCCCAGCCGCTCCGTGGCATGTGGTATCTTCCCAGACCGGGGCATGAACCCGTGTCCCCTGCATCAGCAGGCGGACTCTCAACCACTGCGCCACCAGGGAAGCTCAGGCCTCACCTTTGATCCTAAGTAGAGGGAGCCATCAAATGCTCTGTGTCCCTTCCCTGAAAATCCCACCAGCAGGACTTCCCTGGTGGCGCAGTGGTTAAGAATCCGCCTGCCAATGCAGGGGACATGGGTTCGATCCCTGGTCCGGGAAAATCCCACATACCGCGGAGCAATTAAGCCCGTGCGCCACAACTACTGAGCCTGCGCTCTAGAGCCCGTGAGCCACAACCACTGAGCCCTTATGACACGACTACTGAAGCCCGCGCACCTAGAGCCCGTGCTCTGTAACAAGAGAAGCCACCGCAATGAGAAGCCTGCGCACCGCAACGACGAGTAGCCCCCGCTGCCCACAACTAGAGAAAGCCTGCACAGCAACGAAGACCCAACGCAGCCATAAATAAATAAATAAATAAATAAAAAGAAAATCCCACCAGCAACTCTGCAGATGTGAATACATTGTCCCTCCTGTAGGGGGCGTGACATATGGATACTCCTTATTTCACAGCCAAGCTACACACAGGCTCCAGAGAAAAGAAGGCAACTGGGAAACATGGTCTATAAGGGCCATATGGTCTCAGTTACAACCATACACTCAACTCTGCTGCTGTACTGTGACAGCACCATAGACAACATGTAAAGAAATGGGCACGGCTGTGCTCCAATAAGCCTTTATTTTTTTTAAAAAAAGCAGTGGGCTGGATTTGGCCCATAGGCCGTAGTGTGTCAATCCCTGGCATAGAGTATAATTGTTAAGACTATAGGTTTTTAAGACAGACAGAGCCCAGGTTCAAATCCCAATGCTATCATTTCCTAGTTCAGAGACCTAAAGCTAATTATTAAACCTCTCTGAGACTCGGTTTCCTCATCTGGAGTAATATCACTATCTATGTCCTAAGCTGCTGTAAAGATTAAGGGAGTTAAAATATGTAAAGTGCTTAGAAGAGTGGTGCCTTGTAAGTGATCAGTAAACCCTGGCTGATATAATCCTACCACATCTCAATGAGGTCAGTATTATGATTAGCCCCATTTTAACAGGTGAGACCATCAAGGCTCAGAGAGGTTAAGTGACTTGCCTAAGGTCACACAGCTAATAAGTGGCAGGGCCAGGATCAAACCCAGGCCTCCTGCCTCCAGACCCTACATTATTTTTCCTATTCTGATTGACAATTTCTATCATACACAAAAGGAGAGGGACCAGTATGATGGACCCCAGGTAACCAGCTGCCAGCTTCAACAGTGGAAACTCAGGATCCACTTTTCTTTCCTCCATCTTTCCTGTTGCTTTTTCTTTTTCTGGAGTGTTTAAAACAAACCTAAGATATCATATAATTTCCCCTATAAACACTTCCATATGTGTCTCTAGCACATAAGGATTTATTTTTAAAGCAACGGTTCTCAACTGAGGGTGCTTTCTGTCCCCCACTCCCCCACTCCAGGAAACGGTTAGCAATTTAGCAAGTTCCCTCAGGCGCAAACATTTAGCAACGTCCAGAGACATTTTTAGTTGTCACAACTGAAGCAGGGCAGGGAGGGGTGGGCTAGCTACTGGCATCCAAGGAGTAGAGGCCAGGAATGCCACTAAGTATCCCACAACAAAGAATTATCGGGCCCAAAATGTCAACCGTACTGAGGCTGAGAAACACTGTTGTAGACACAACCAGTCACTATTACCACACCTAACAAAATCAATCATTCCATAATACCATCTAGTTCCCAGACCACGGGATCCCGGATGCTCCCCAAAGTGTCTTCTCACAGATGGTATGTTAGAAACAGAACCCGAACCAGGTCCAGACACTGTATTTGGTTGATGTGTCTCTCAAGCCTCTTCCCTAACAGTTCCTCCTCCCCCGCCTCCCTGTACCTGCTTCCCCTCCAATCATTTATTTGTTAAAGAAACTGGGTCATTCGTCATCTAGAATCACCCACCCTCTGAATTTAACCAACTGCGTCCCTGAGGTGGCATTTCATCCTCCCTTAAAACCCAGTCCTCTAGCTGAGTAGTGAGACCTAGAACTTTGATCAGAGAACGGTGCGACTTGTGCTGGCAAGAACGCTTTGTAGGTGATGCGGTGCATGTGTCCTGCTGCTTCGCACCAAAAGGGACATCACGTCTAGCCATCTCGCTTTCTGCGACATTAAAATGATAAAGTTCCCCCCAAACCTCTCAACAAATAGTTTCAGCCTCTACTGATGATGCTGCCCACATCCATCCTTTCATTAGATCAGTGGTTCTCAATCAGGGGTGATTTTGCCCCCCAGAGGGCATTTGACAATGTCTGAAGACATTTGTGATTGTCACAACTGGGGAAGGGGGTGCTACTGGTATCTAGTGGGTAGAAGGCAGGGATACCACTAATAGCCTATAATGTACAGGACAGCCCCCAACTCCGAAGAATGATCCTACCCAAAATGTTGATGCCGCTGATGTTGAGAAATCCTGACCCTGACACTCAGGCCATTCTCTCCGGGGCCCAGGGCTCACCTGTTGATCTGGGTAACATACTGCTTCATCTCCTTCAGGGCCACATCCAGTCTGGTAAAGAGCTGCAGGTAGGCATCCTGGATCTCACGGTCCTCCTGCTTGAGTAGGAAGCTCAAACCCCGGTGCTCCTGGCCAAGGGTTCCATTGGCTGACCCAAAGCTGCTGTCGTTGGGACCCTGGCTTTGGGGGTCCCCATCCGCAGCAGGTAGGCACTTCCAGGATGGGGCAGCCATGGTGGTGATGCAGTGTTGGGTGTAGGACATGGGGTTCAGGTGACCTACAGTGGAGGGAGGGAGAGTTCACTTGGAAACAGCCCCCAGACACCCACAAGCCCCTTAGACAGAGGTATACGAATTCATTTTAAGGATCCCAATGAATGGGAAATATTTCTCTTTTAAATATTCTTTTAATACATTGAATTACTTCAAAAAGCAAGTTTCGGTTTGGTGCTAATATACTTTTAACTACTGTGATCTTTTTCCTGCCTGGAATGTAGACATGATGGCTGGTCCTCCAGCAGCCATTCTATATACCATGAGGCATCCTTCAGGATAAAAGCAACATCTAGAGATGGTGGCACAGAAAGATAGAAGGAGCCTGGATCCCTGATGACCGTGGAGCTATCAATCCAGCTCTGGACTGCTGGCCTTCAGACATGCTTCTGTTTAAGTATCTGTAGTGTAAGATCTGGACACAGTTTTTGACAGACACACACAGTTACCTTGCTCTGGGTCAAGGCCGATGAGGGAGGGTTTGCGACCAAAGCGGATGCTGAAGGACCTGCCAACCGAGGGAGTAGTCTTGGGGTAGGACACTTCCATGAGGTTGACGTGGCAATTGGTGGGGCAAAAGTCCAGGCCACACAGCGGATGGGGTTCCAGGGGTGCTTGTTTGAAGGGCGGGCTGACCCTGCTCTTTAGCTGAGCTGCAAACTGAGAAGGGTGGGGGACATGGAGTCATGATACAGGGGTCTGGAAATTCTGACCCACCGCCAGTACCCACTTTATCCTGGCCTAGGTCAGACAATCCAAAATTGGACAATATGTCAATAGTTCCAAATGGCAAAGTAAATTCCCCTGCAGTGCCTTTTACTGGACCCAGATTTCAGGGAAGGCCTGGAGAAACGTTAGGCCTCCAAGTACCTACCCACGTTCATTTCTCCATTTTAGCTGCACCTGAGCTGTCCTTGAGGAACATCTCTCCCTGACCCACAGTCCGTGAGGTTCAGGTAAGGCTACCTCCCCATCCTTGCAGAGACTGGTACAGGCCTAGGCAAGGGACCCAAGCCAAGTCAACAAAAGCTCTCTTCGAGTTCCTTTTCTACTGGGGTTGCTAAGGTTAGAGCCATTGGGGGCCATGTTGTCACCACATGAAAAGGAACTGCCTGAGAGCAAAGCCAAGACAGAAAAATAAAGTCAAGAGAAAGAGAGAGGCCCTGTTCTTGTCATAGTGTGATGTTTGAGTGCCTGGATACAACCATGCCTGAAGCTCACCTCTGGATGCTTCAGTAATATAAACCAATAAATTCTCCTGTTTAAGCTAAACTGGGCTGGGTTTTGACTTTTACAACCAAAATACCCCAAGTTAAGACCCTGTAGGGTGCAGGCACCTCCTGGTACAAGGCGATCCTCTGGCCGATGCTCTCCAGCTTGGTGTCACAGATGTTGCGGAACTCATAGTGGGACATGGTCCTTATGTTGTTGCTCAGGGCCATAAGCCGCCCACAGTTCTGCACAAAGACACTGTCATCGGTGGCAAAGGCCTCAAGGATCTGCAGAAATATTAACAGCTACTGAGCACTCGCTGTGCACCTGGGAGGGTCTTAATGGGTTTATCTGGGGTGACTACTATATGCCTCATAATACGTGTGTGAGGTCAGCTCTATTACTGGCCCGTTTAGCAGATGAGTAAACTGAGGCTAAGAGATAACAAGTCAGTCTCCTAAGCCCCACAGCTACCGAGTCGAGGGGGAGGAACTAGGATGCAGGTCTCCAGGCTAACTCTGAGGACATGGGAATCAGGCTGCCCCACCTCTCAGGGCAGGGCAGCACCCAGCAAGACCTTGGCAGTGAGGCCGAAGCAGCCACGGGGCTCCACGATCTTCTCCAGCACGTGACACTTGATGCCCGCTGTGCTCACGTACTCGTACACCACGCCATGCTCCAGGTGCACGTTGTCCACCGTCAGGCTGACCACAGGGCTGTCCTCGTGCAGGCTCAGCTGGGGACCCAGGGACAGCAGGGGGAAGGCTGGAAGCCAGAGGGACAGGCAACCCTGAGGAGGGGGCACCACCCCACACCAAGCCAGCCTCCTGACCCAGCACCGCAGATGGCTTGTGTTGGACGGATGGGGGGACTAAAGTGCTGCAGCTCTGTTCATTTTTGCCAGCCCGCTATCGTTCACCTCTTGTTCTAGAAGACTGTCCTTCTAGGAATCTACCCTTGAGCCCCTTTCTCAGTCTTTGTGGCTCAGAAAAGGGCTCCCCCCAACCACACCCTCCCCCAGAGGCAAAGGCCTGGCCAATCAGCATGTTTGATTTCCTCTATTCATAGTGATTGGTTCAGGAGTGAGCACGTGACCCAAGCTGAGTCAATGAGAGTAAAGTCTGGCACTTCTGTTGGATCTGCAAAGAGAAGAAGACATTCTCTTTTTCAACTGGATCCCAAGTTACTAGAGCCACCAGGTGGGAAAAACAGCATGTAAGAGGGAAACCAACACAGAGGGAGCAGAGCTGAGAACTGGAGAAAAAGCAAGAGCCTCCTCACTATATAAAGTGCTGGATTGAGCCAGACCTGAAGCTTGCTGACCCTACTCAGACATTTTAGTTTGCTGAGCCAATGTTTTTATGTAGCTCAGTTTCAGTCCTGATTAATATGGGCCCGGAGAGGCTGTGACTCCTCAGAGCCACACAGCTAGGCAGTGATGTATCTAAGGAGAAAGTAGACACTTTATTGGCGTGAACTGCTTTCCTCCCCACCTGCTCCAAAGAGGACCTCTCAACACACAGCCCATCACTCTTTCTCCCCTCGCCCTCATACTGTGTCACCACTTGTCAGGTTTTTTGTTCTTTTGTTCACTGTCTGGCTCCCCTCACATCCGTGTCCTGAGGGCAGGGGCCCTGTCTGCCTTGCTCACTCGTGTCTCCCAGCTCCTAGAACAGAACCTGGCACATAGTAGGTGCTTCTACTTGTTGAACAGAAGAGTAGAAACCACCAACTCCTCTCAGCGTGGTTTACGGTCATCATCAGGGGTCGCCCACATGTTGGGGAAGGAGGCCCACAGCCCATTCCTCTCAGAGGGGCACAAACTGAGCTCACACCTGCCAGCTGGCCTCTCCCCCCTCCCCACCAGCCTGTCCCCTTTAGGACCCCTCTGCCAGGCTGTGGGTGTTTCAGCAGTGCAGGATAGCTCCCCAGCCAACCCCATAAACCCTGGTTCTTTTCTGACCCCAAAGTCCCCAGCCAGGAGCCCAGAGCTGTTGGACACAGAGGCACCCAAACCCCTGGTCTACCCATGGCATCTGCCCCCACCCCCAGCCCAGCAGAAGTACGGGGCAGAGTCCAGAGAAGCAACCGGAGAGGAGGGGCTATTATTCAAACTACAAGTATTCACTCAGTGCCTACTATGCGCCAGGCACAGTTCAAGGCTCGGAGCATACAGCAAGGAATAAAACAAACAAAATCCCTGCCCTCGGGGAGCTTACGCTAGTGGGGAAAACAAAGAAAAGCAATAAATAACTGTATGATATATGTCAACTAATACACATGGTGAAGAAAAATAAAACAGGATAAGGAGACACTGAGGGACAGAAAGGGCTTATTTAATTACAGCACTCAAGGTGGCCTCTCTGAGGAGGTGACATTTGAGCAGAGAGTTGAGTGAGGCGAGGAGCATGGGTAAGAAGTACTCAGGGGGAGAGCATTCCAGGCGGAGGGAACTGCAAGTGCAAAGGCCCTGGGGCAGGAGTCCATTTGGTATTTAAGAACAAGAGGCTGGAGTGGATGGAGCAGCGAGGGCAAGTGGGAAAGTGATGAGAGGTGAGGCTGGGAAGCAAGGCTGGGCCTGGAAGACCATGACAAGGACTTGGTCTTTGCCCTGCATAGGGTGGAAGCCACTGGAAGGTTCTGTTCTATTTTTTGAGACTAGCCTACAGGAGGAGAGGTAAGGCAGGGCAGGGAGGAGAGTGAGCAGGCCATTACAATAGTCCTGGTGAGAAATGATGGTGGCTCGGACCAGGCAGCGATGGAGGTGGTGATTCTGGTTGCAAGGGGAAGGTACAGGCAATGAGCCTGGATGCTGGAAGCAAGGTGGCAGGATACAGGAGAAAGAACAGTCAGGGAGAACTCTGAGTTTGGGGCCTGAGAATCTGGAAGGATGGAGAGGGGACCCTGAGGGGAGGAACAAGCTTCAGAGGAAGGTCAGGAGTTCAATTTTGGCCATGATGCCTGTCAGACATCCGGGGATGTCAGGTAGAATGACAGGTCTGGGGGTCCAGGGCTGAGGCTGGGCAGAGAGAAAAACATGGGAGCCCATGGTGGACAGAATAACAGCCCCTGGGGCTTCCCTGGTGGCGCAGTGGTTAAGAATCTGCCTGCCAATGCAGGGGACATGGGTTCGAGCCCTGGTCCAGGAAGATCCCACATGCTGTGGAGCAACTAAGTCCGTGTACCACAACTACTGAGCCTGCACTCTATAGAGTCCACGAGCCACAACTACTGAAGCCCGCGTGCCTAGAGCCCACGCTCCGCAACAAGAGAAGCCACCGCAATGAGAAGCCCGTGCACTGCGACAAAGAGTAGCCCCCTCTCGCCGCAACTAGAGAAAGCCCGCGTGCAGCAATGAAGACCCAACGCAGCCAAAAATAAAATAAATAAATTTATAAAACAAAACACTGCAACAAAATATTAGAAGAAAAAGAATAACAACCCCTAAAAAAATACCCACATCCCATCCCTGGGCCCTGTGCATACGCTACGTTACCCGGCGAGGAGGAACTGGGGCTGCAGCTGGAAGTAGGGCTGCTAGTCAGCTGACTTTACAGTAAGATTATTCCAGATGATCCAGCTGAACCCAGTGTAATCACAGCGTTCTTAAATGGGGAAGATGGAGCCAGGAGAGTTAGAATTAGGGAGGTGGCAGTGTGAGAAGGACGCAGGCCAACACTGCTGGCTCTGAAGATGGAGGAAGGGGGCCACGAGCCAAGCTTCTAGAACCTGAAACAGGCAAGTGAATGGATTCTCCCATAGAGCCACAGAAAGGAAGCAGCCCTGCTGACACCCTGATTATAGCCTGGTGAGTCTCACTTCGGACTCCTGACCTCCAGAACTGTAACATAATAAATGCGTGTTGTTTTTTTTTTTTTTTTTTTGCGGTACGCGGGCCTCTCACTGTTGTGGCCTCTCCCGCTGCGGAGCACAGGCTCCGGACGCGCAGGCTCAGCGGCCTTGGCTCACGGGCCCAGCCGCTCCGCGGCATGTGGGATCCTCCCGGACCGGGGCAGGAACCCGCGTCCCCCGCATCGGCAGGCGGACTCTCAACCACTGCGCCACCAGGGAAGCCCCGAGTGCGTGTTGTTTTATACCACCAGGTTTGCGGTACTTTGTTACAGCAGCGGTCAGAGGCCAACACAGAACCCGTGGCGTCGAGATGGACCGGATGGGTCGGGAGGACTGTGCACACAGAGGAGGACCCAGTCCCTGCTGGCACCTCCGTCACACGGCCCACCTGTCCTGTTACCTGAGTTGGACTGGTCTTCCTCTCGGGCCCCCTCGCCACTAGGGTCCTCGCTGGGGGCCTCCCGGGCCTCCTGGGCATCCTCGTGGGTGTGGTAGACCCACTGGTACAGGCCCTGTGCAGGGAGCAGAGTAAGAGGGGCGGCCACGACGCCAGGAGCCCAGGGAGGAAGGGAAGGGGCCAAGGTGCACACTGTTCCCTAATTCCAAAGCTCAGGCTTTTAGCCTGTCGGCAACACCACCTTCAGAGAGCCCTCCCAGACTTCACTCTGGAACCTTCCTGAGGGACCTGCAGTCACACTCAGCCGTCACTGTCTACAGTCTGTGCTCCACACAGAAGCCAGGGAAGGAGGAGCCTTAGGAAATGTAAGTCAGCTCCACGGGAGCAGGAACCTTGTCTCTCCCGTGGCCCCAGGGCCTCGAAACATGCCAGGCACACAGCAGGTGCTCAATAAACACTTAGTAAATGAACCAATGAATTAGGATCACCCTCCACAGAACTCTGGTCCCCAACCCAAGTAGAACATCAATTTTTTACCACTGACGTGATTATTTGCCCAACGTGCCCACATGGTAAGAAAAGAGGGTCTTATCACACCCGTTTCACAGCTGTGAAAACCAAGGCCATGAGGTTTAGGAAGCAGAGAGGTCCTAGAGTCCAAGCCCAGCTCAGCCCTGCCAGGTAGGCAGCCCCACCCCACCTCACCCCACCCAAAACGCTGTGGTGCCTTCAGGCTTTTCCCCAGAGAAGGGAACGTGGTCCTCACCCCCACGCCAATGAGCAGGGCTTCCCCGATCCCCTTAGCTGCCAGGTGGCTCACCAGGGCCTCTTCTCGGTGGCTCCGGAAAGCCTGGAAGTGCTCCAGCACCTCTGGGGCTCCACCGTTCATCACGTTGTTGCCATTAACCTTCAGGATGCACTGGCCGGCACAGAGGCCTGCGGCCACGGCCTCAGAGCCTAAGGGGGACAAGAGTGCTCGAGGCTGGATGCCAGGCGAAGAGAGCCCGGGGCAGTGCCAGGCAAGGGCAAGTAGCCAGATGAACCTGTCCCCCGCCCCACCCACCACCCCAACTCCCCCAAACGCCATCTCCATCCCCCGCACCCTGCAGCCACTCTCCACCCCATGCCAGTGGGTGGGACAGGGACTGGCATTCCCATTTTGCAGAAGAAGAGACTGAGGTTCAGAGAAGTAGCAGCTAGTCCAAGGTCACGCAGCAAGGGAGGATGGACTTGAATCCAGAAACGTTTCACTCTAGAGCTTCATCTCCTTTAAAGTCCCACTACAACCCATGATACTGGGGCCGGGATCAGCCCCGTTTTGCAGACAGGGAGACAGAGGCTCGGAGAGGCAAAGTGACTCTCTCAAGGTCACGTGCCTAGGATAAGGCAGGTTTCGAACCCAGGTCTACCAGACTCTAAGGGCATGTTTTCTCAGCTACACCACAATTCCCAAATGGCAGGGCTTGGACCCCAGGGTTTTGTGTGGTTAATATGAAGGGTCTAGAAATGCAAGTGAATGTCAAGCTTTGTACACGGGAAAAAATCAGGCCTGCGTGGTGTGATGGGGACAAGTACAGGCCTGGACCCCAGGCTCTGTCATTGACCAACTGTGGGACCTCAGGCAAGTTCCATAACCTCTCTGTGCCTTGGCTGCCTCATCTGTAAAATGAAGACACTAATAATATCTACTCATAGGGTTCTTGAGAGATTCGGTGAGTTGAAACATGTTAAACATTTAGCTCCGTACCTGGCTCTTATTAAGGACTCAAGAAATGTCAGCTGTCTTACTATTTTTGCCTAGTTTGCCTATAAACACCTATTCTGCTCTAAGGCAGGGTTTCTCAACACTACTGACCTTCTGGGCTGCATACTTCTCTGTGGGGAGCTGTCCTGGGCACTGTAGGATATTCAGCACCATCCCTGGTCTCTACCCATGAGATGCCAGTAGCACCCGCACCCCAAGGTATAACAACCAAAGATGTCTCCAGACACTGTCAGATGTCTCTGGAGAGTGAAACTGCCCCCAGGTGAGAACCACTGCTTTAGGGATAAATCAAATTAAAACCTACTTGAAGATACTAACAAATTCTCCGTAGCTTTCTATCGTGACATGCATTTTCGATCAATACATATTAAAAGTACAACTATGACCACAAGGTCAACAGTTGGGCAGTGAATGTTTAAACTTTAAAAGCGGGGCCCTCAGATGCAAAGAGGGCTGGGAATCCCGTATCTCAGGTCAATCTGGTTTCATCTCCTGGACAGAGTAACCTCTTAAACAGCACACCAAGGAGAAGGCAATAAGAAATCAGAGGTCTCAAACTGCTGGCCTATGGCCTGGATCTATCTGGCCACAGAAGTGTGGCCAAATGCCTATTTCTGGTTTCTTTAAAAAAAATCAAATCTGGCAGGAGGAGGTCCACATTCCTGCCTGGCAATAATGAGCTTCAGCTGAAGAAAAACTGCCCCTTTTCGAGTGAACATGTATTTTTCTCACTTTGCCATAGTCCTCGCCACTCCCTAGTGCCTTCATTTTAGTTGCCCATTTGTAACTGCCTGACCCCCCTCCACAAGCGTTTGCAAGCCTTGGCTTCAAGCAAAGAAGGTAAGTACTAATGGTGCACTAAGAAGCACAGGCCTGGAGGTAATGGTTTGGGGGCCTCTGAACTCCTTCCACACACACACGAACCCATCTCCCAAAGCTCCCCTCTCCACCTCTTAGGCTCCCGCTCACCTCTCCCCACAGCATAGACGTACGGCGGGGCAGCTCCACGGATCTGGAAGCACAGAACCTCTGGGCGATCGGGGACTTTGATGATCCTGCACCAAGCAAAAGCAGCCATAAGGTAAAGCAGTACCGCTCCCGACAGCCCAGGGGGTCGCCCTGGGAGCCCCTGCCCCCCAGGCTTTTGGGAAATCAAACCCCAAATAGCAGTAGCACCACGCTGTCCAAATGTATAGAGAAACCTCGTCGACCAAAGCCCACGGCAGCAGGATCTTTGATTGATCAGAACCGGCTGGCCCACCCTTGGAGATTCAGTCCATGCACAGAAATTCCCACTCACCCTCCTACCCCTTCTCCATCATTCTCTTGGTGAGAGGAGGCCTCGTGGCAGCCAGACCAGCACCTTGGCCAGTGAACATTTTATTCTTGGTGCTGACTCTAGAAAAATGCCCACGTGTCCCCCAGAGAGCATGATTTGAAAGCCCAGGTGTTGGCCATTCTGCAGTGGGTCACCAGGGCAGAGTGGGCAACACCTTCCGGGGTCATACAGCAGGTGTCATTAATCCAGGGGCTCCCCTACCAAGGGCGTGCCCCCTACATTGGGCCTTGGATCGTCCCCACCTGCCAGATAAGGCCGTCTTGAGAGCCTGTTCTCAAACACCAGGTATTTCTGGAACTTGCAGCAGGAACGTTCCACCTTGGTGATTTCTGCCACTTCTACATACCAACCAAACTATCAATCATTTTCCCTAAACTGACAGGTCTTTTTACTGAAATAATCCTATTTAAAACTTTCCATCACTCTCATCAATAGAAAACCGGGAGCATCTGCCTTAAATAGAAGGGAGAAGTGAAAACCAAATCCGCAGGTTATAAAACAGAAAATGCTTCTCCCTGTACCTATATCTGGTACCCGACCACTTCTCTCCACCCCACCATTGCCACGCGGGGCTGGGCCACCAGCCTCCTTACCACTCCCCCTGCTTCCACCTCTGCCCCTGACAATCTCTTCTCCACCTGCAGCCAGAGAGATTCGGCCAGAACCTACATCAGATCATGCCACCCCTCTGCTCAGAACCTTCCAGTAGCTCCATGGTCCTTACCGTGGGCACAGGCCCTATAGGGCCTGGCTGACCTCATTATCCACCCCTCTTTCTCATTCACTCTCTTCCAGCCCCATCAGCTTCCTCATTGTTCTTCAAACACACCAGCCACAGTTCCACCCCAGGGCCTTTGCACTCGCTGTTTCCTCTGCCTGGAACCCTCTTCCTCCAGAAGTCCCCTTGACTCGCTCCCTTACCTCCTTCAGGTCTTCACCTCAGTTCTCAGGGGCATCTCTCTGACCACCAGCCCTCCACACAGTCCGTCTCCTGTCCCAGCTTTATAGACTGGTCCACGCTCACTACTACCTGAACTACCTGGCTCAGTATGTCTCTTACTTTTCTGCTTTGTTTCTTGTCTGTCTCCTGCTCTACCCTCCAAACAGACTGAGATCTACGAGGGTAGAAATGAATCCATCCAGACGGGGCTGCATCCTCAGAGCCTGACACACCAGTGGGCACACAGCAGGCGCTCAAACATCTGTCGACTGAACAAAGGCAGCACCACTGTGTCACGTGCCTGCAGAAGGAGCCCGAAGCACGGGGAATCGGGACGGCTCGGGCCCCCAGCAACACCTCTAGGACTCGGGCAACTCCTCAACCTGAGAAGAAGGTCACCAGACACCCCACCCGGGGGAGACACTCACTCTTTGGCCTTGGTGGCTACCAGGAGACGCAGCGGGCGGCGGGAGCAGAAGGACTGGCTGAGGATGGACTCCACCTCTGCGAAGGGCCGCAGGAACACCAGGTCCTCGTTGACGGAGTAGATCTTCCTCCCCACCTGCAGGCCGGCCATCTGGGCGGGGGTGGGGCGGGAGACAAGCACACCAGGTAACTGGCCCCTCCCCTCCCTTCTCCTCCTCACTAAGGAGCCTTGAATGCATTCAGGCAGCACGGAGCCGGCACCAGGCACCGAGCGCAACCAGCGGGAGCCCCCCAGGGCTGCCCCGCTCCCCTCTGTGGTAAGCAGTTAGGGCGCTGGGGAGACCCGTTCTGGCCAACGAGCTATGGAGGGAGGCCTACAGGGGGCGCTAACGGGAAAGACGCTTTTCCCCTGAGGAAGAGCTGTCAGTGCTTCCCGCCCAGCCGTGTGAGGACACAAGGCTGGGGCAGCCACCTTGTGACCACGAGGGCTTGGCCAGGAAAGTCAAAGAGACATCGACCCCGAACCAAGACACAACCACCTCCTTCTCACTGCTTATGTTATTAGAAAAACGAAGCCCCGCGGTTCCTGCCACCGAGGCATGTGGCTACTTGCAGCCGTACACATTGCTAATCGCTACGAGGAAGCAACCAGAGCACCCGGACAAAGCGGCAGGTGCCTCTCTCCCACCCACCTTCACAACCTCTGGGAACAGCTGAGAGGACCCGGGGCTGAATCCTTGGCTGTCCTGCTCCAGACCCTGTATCCATGTCACAGCAACCCCGGATATTTGTTCCATAATCGGAGCGGATTCAGACCCTCGGGTCGTTTTCATGCACCACCCCGTACGGCCAGCAGGGGGAGCTGGTGGCACATGCTGGGAGGGCAGCCCCAAGCCGTGGGTTCTGCAGACAAGACTGCCCCACCCTCGGTTTCCCCACCAGGGCAATGAACAAGGAGGGACCACTGACATCCCAGGGCTTTCTGAGCCGGCCTGCCTCAAGAAACGAGGAGAGATGCCCCACTTTCCCATCCGCACCCAGCCCGAGCCAGGGCGGCCCCTCTGAGCGGCCTCACCTCCGCCAGCGAGCCCCTCTGGACTGACTTCACCACCACGGCCTTGTTCTTCTCCTCGATGTCGAAGCCATAGTCGTCCTCCTGGGGCAGGATCTGAGGGTCCAAGGCAGGAGAGATGGTGAGGCAGGGAGGGGGGCCTGGAGCCAACCCCACCTTGGCCCGCATGGTGAGAACCGTGATCCTGCCAGCTCTTCGTGCCCCAGATCTACTCAGGGTACAGACTGGGGGGTGGGGTGCGGCAGGATGGTGCCGGGACGCAGAAGATGCTCAATACGTATCTGTCACGTGAAGGCCCGCCACTGCGCTCGTGCTTCAGCCTGCTGCTGACCACACGTATTAGTTTACTTTTCATTGCCTGTCTCCCCTTCCTCTCCCCAACCTGAGGACAGAGCCTCCTTATTTATGCACCACTGTCTCCCCATCTGCTGGCATACAGTAGGTGCTCAATAACAACTTACTGACTTAATGAATAAAATGGATCCAAAGGTATCCGGCCACCAAGAACGTGGGGACAGGAAGGGGGTTTAGGGAGGAGCCGTCCCTCCCCATCACAGGATGACAGGCAGGTTGGTGGGTTCGGGGGGCGGGGGTCAGTGGTGGTGGGGATACAGGGAAATGCATTTATTCGTTCAATAAATATGTGTTGAGCTGCTGCCTGTTGTATGGGCCAGGTACTTTACTGTTCCAGAAACAGCACTGAACAAGACAGACGGTTCCTGCCCTCATGCAGCTGACTATCTACCGGGGGAGACAGACTACAAACAAAGAACTATAGAATGTGGTGCAGGGAGTGCATGTAGTTTGAATTAACAAATGACTTAAAGGGACAGGAAGTGGTGTGGCAGCGGGGCCAGAGAAGGTGATATCTGAGCTGAGACCTGAATAAAGCGAGGAACAGAAGTTTATAAAGGGTGGAGAAAAGTGCTTCAGGAGGAGGGCACAGCATGTGCAAAGGCCCTGAGTCAGGCTCCAAGGTACTGGAGGATAAGAAAGAAGATCAGGGTGGCTGGAGTGGCTGGGGTGGGTGGGATGAAGAAGGGGAGAGCACAGGAGATGAAGCTGGAGAGGCATGACGAGTCTTGAAGGCCATGGTGAGAGACTGGATTTATCCTAAGTGTGATTGGGAGTACTGGAGGGCTTTGTTGTGCAATAAATGGGAATTGGAACAGCAGCCCCCATAAGTACTATAGGAAAGAAGCTAATGGAGCTGCCTTCCCATCAGGTGGACTTCAGCCTCAACTCTGGCAACGACAAGAGACCTAACCTCTCCAAGCCTCTCTCCCAGTTGCCTGCTCTGGGCCAGGCCTTAAGATGGAGGCCGCTGCTCACCAGTGGGAGAGAAACAGGATTTGGTGGGCTAGGCTAGTAAAACATCTGAACAGGCTGGTAAATATTCTACCTTAACTGCAAGGCTATTTACAGCAACTGAACAAGGACAGGGTGACAGCCCAGAAGACACAAGATTTTCGTGTGCAGGAAGAGTCCTGCAGGACTCAGGAGGCCATCCTCCCTGCACAAGGCTAGGCTGGGGTGTGGGGCAGACAAGGGGAGATGGGAGGGAAAAGAAAAGGAGCCCAGCGAGCCCAATCTCATCTGTCAAGAGGGTAGTCTGTCCAGTAAAGCAACCTGGCCTCCGGGCAGCGTTGCCAGCCACCACCTAGAATCCCCCGTACTCTTGGGTACTCCAAGTTGACCTCAACTTCTCCAGCCATAACCTGAAGTTTGCCCAGTTCCCGGGCCTGCAGGCGGGTCTGGGAAGGAAGATGCAGCGGCACAGCTCTGCTCCTACCAGCAGGCGCTTGGCCAGAATGTTCTCCACCAGCTTGAAGTCGCTGCGAAGCTGTTTGTTCTTGCTGCTGGTTCCCTCCATCTCCTCGTCTGCGTGGAAACGGAAGTACTGGGACTCATCCTTGAACTCGCTCTTCTCCAGCACTGTGAACCCACAGACGTGCAAGCGCAAGGTCAGGCTCACATGGGAAGCTTTCAGGAGCATCTGCCAACTGGCAGCCACGGGCCAGAATCAGCCGCTGGACAAGTTTGGTTTGGCCAGCACGGTGCTCTATTAAGTAAAATCCTGTGCCAATACTAACATATTAGGATATTCAACATAAAAGCCCGGCTTTCTGACTTCCCTTGAAAAAGCTGAACTCGCCCCACTGCTATAAAGGCATATTACAAAGCCATGGTAACAAAACCTGTGTGGAACCACAGTAGAAGCAGGTGAAAAGCCAGCGGAAGAGAACAGCAATCACATAAGAGGACGCTGTGCTTATGGGGACTCAGCGTGTGATGGGTGCTGAACGATCACTGGAGATGGTACAGGGAAAACTGACTCACGGGAAAAAAATAAAACCGGATCCCTGCCTCATACCGTATATAACAATAAACTCCTTTTGGATTAAAGACCTACATAGGAACAGAACAGCCAAAGCTCACCAAACAAGATGCAGGAGAATATCTCTGTCCTAGAGCAGAAAAGGAGTTCATATACGAGACCCCCCAAAAAGCACTATGATAAAATTAAGGGCTTCTTCCATTCAGTAGGAAGGCCATAGGCAGGCCGCAGATTCAAAACTAATTGTACTGTCTAAAACCAGCAAAGAATAAATACCTAGAACATATAGGAAACTCCAACAAATCAACCAGAGAAAGCTGGGAAACTCATCGATAAAAGGGCAAAGGATATGAATGGGCAACTAACATATGGGAAAATCTAAATGGGCGGCAATTGTATGAAAAGGAACTCACCCTCACTGACAATCAGAAAGAGACCACAGTGAAACCCTTTGGACCAGGGACTAACACACTCAGTCCCTGTGGGCCAAATGTGGCCCACTCCTGCTTTTTAGAAACAGTTTTGTTGGGACACAGCCACACCCATTTATTGACATATTGTCTGGGGGATGCTTTGGGGCCACAATGACAGAATTAAATAATTGCAAGAGTCTGTATGGTCCACAAAATCTAAAATATTTACTATCTGGGCCTTTACAGAAAAAGTCTCCTGACCTCTGTTCTAAGACAAGTCGCAGGAAAATGAATAAAAAGAACCAGTAACAATCAGCATGTGATGTGGTCCCTGCGGATTACAATTTAACTAAATACCTTCTCGTGCAGGGCACGCCGGGGACACAGGCTTAAGTTCACTTACTCCGCGGACAAAGAAGGACCTGCTGCACCCCTTTTAAAGACAGGAAGACTGAAGCCCAGAGGCGCTAAATAAACTGCCCAAGGTCACAGAGCCCAGGCTCCTCCTCTTCACCATACTGCCCAGCCTGGCCTGATAGATGGGGGCGAGGACAAATTAAATAAAGGGGAGAAATCGAGGCAGTCGTCTGAAGCCAGCGAGCCCCTGAAAGAAGGACAAGCAGCTGCCTTAGCTTCGCGACGTCCCCGCCATCCCCGAAGACCTTTGGTGACGTGGAAAGCATCAGGAGCCCTTCCTTCCTGTCTCCTTCCTTTCCCGGGACAGCTCGCTGTTTGTGAGCACCGTTCTCAGGCCACCTCTATCACCTCCTTGGAGACAACAGACACACAAATTGCTGCTCTCCCCAGAGCTGGGAGCCAGGCCCCAGGAGGCCGGCTGGCTTCCCCTCCGCTGTAAACACGAGGCTAAAAGACTCAGGGAGTGGGAAGAGGAAGCACCGTGTTGTGTCTCGTGTCTCGGCTGAAATATGTGGGGAAACATCTGGAATCCCGGAGTCCGGGAGCTCAGCCAGGTGAGAGCCAACCACTCCCGACTTCCAGTCGAGGCCACTGGCCAGGCTTCATGAGACGGGCACAGATCCACATTCAAACCCCTGCCCGGCCCCTCCCAACTTCACGGCCGTTTAGCCTCTCTGAGCCTCAGGTTCCTCATCTGTGGGGATAATAACGGCACCAACTTCCCGGGGTGGCTGCAAGGATTAAATGGGGAGCCTCAGTTTCCCTGTATGTGCCCAAGGCACTGGACCGCTGGCCTCTGGGTCCCTCCCCGGGGACACCTCAGAGCCCCGGGAGCTCGGGTCGGATGCCACGGGAGGCGCCACACGGGCCCTGCCCCACGCCCCACCCTGCACCCTAGCCTGCGTTCTGCAGCGGCCACAACCCTCGGATCTGGCCCTTTCCTCTTTCAGCCTATTTTTGAGTTCGTGGCAGGAACAAGGGAGCAAGGACCGCGCCCTGCAATTTCTCTCCCTGAGCGACCCTGAGGGTGTTGCTGTTGCCTGGGATCACCCCCTCCACAATGTCCTCAGCTAGCTGCCTTCCCAAAATAGTAGCTGGGGTGGACCCCTAATTACTCTCACCCACAAATGAGAGGCTCTGCCCAGCTGACGGGAGGGGGGGAATGGAGCTGCGAGGGCCCCCGCAGGGAACAGAGCGGCTTTCGGGAATGACCGAGGCTGCCGGGCTCCCGACCTGCCCCGGAGTGAGTCCCAACCCCACAGAGCCGTGGCCACGCTGAGCTCAGATGGGAAGGGAAAGATGGGGAAACTGAGGCCGGGGAGGAGCAGGGCTTTGCCGGCAGTCCGCCGAGTCAGGCCCAAAACCGGGCCTGCCGGCTACGAGGCAGGGGGCAAATCTGATGACCTGTCACCCCAGCGGTGCCTCTCTCTCCCTGCTGAAGGGAGAGTAAATCCAGCAGCTAGACCAGGGGTAGAAAACTTGTTTTGCTAAATGAAGTTTTACTGGCTCAGAGCCACACCCACTTGTTTACACATCCCCCTGCAGCTGCTTTTAGGCTACAGGGGCAGAGCTGGGCTGTGACAGAGACCGTGTGGCCTCCAAGGACGAAGATATTTACTGTCTGACCCTCTGCAGACAGAGTCTGCCAACCCCTGAGCTGGAGCACAGAGCAGACGCTGGGAGGAGGAACGGCCAGAAGCCCTTCCCGAGTCTCAGGCCCCCGCTGCCACCGCGTGCATCCAAGCAGCGTGGTCCCTCCTCTGGACTATGACAGCCGCCTCCTCCCTGGCCTCCCTGCTTCTGCCCCCACCCTCACAGACACCCTCCGCAGGCAGCCAGAGGGGACCTGCAGAAGCCCAGCCAGGCACGTCCTTCCCCTGCTCAGAAGCCTCCGGGACGCCCAGCTCACTAGAGTAAGAGCCAAAGTCCTCCTCACACACTCACAAGAGTCCAGAAAATGTGCTTATTTACTGTCGTGTGATTCGCACACGCGCACATGCGCGTACGGGCACACGAGGGCAAGACTTGCATCCATCGTGCTCACCCCGGTCCCCAGGGCCTAGCACAGTGCCTGCTCGCAGGAGGCGGCCTCTGGAAGATGGCAGGATGAGCAAAGACGGAGGGGAGGTGTGGAATCGGCCTCGCAGGGACAGAGCAGCTCCAGGGAGAAAAGCGAATCTGAGCTGGTCCAGGGGGGGAGGAAAGAGAGGAGCCATCCTAGCAGGTGGCCAGGTGACCTCGCTGGGGAGGCACGAATTGAGCAGAAACACTGAAGAAGTGAGGGGGTGAGGCAGGGAGGGAGGGACACCCGGGCGAGAGAAACTGCAAGTGACAAGGCCCTGGGGAGTGTTCTGGAAACAGGAGAAAGGCTCCTCAGTGGAGGTTCAAAGTTCACTCGTCCCAAATGGGTGGGAGCCTCAGGGCTCCCCAAGGGCCACAAGGACAGGCCACAGAGCTCAGTGGTTGACATGTGGCCTGCGACGCCAGCCTGCCTGGGTTCAAATCCCAGCCCCTCCTTGTCAGGTGACCTTGAGCAAGTGTCCCAGCTGCCTGAGCTTCCATTCCTCCTTTACAGACGGGGGATGACATTCATACCAACATCAAAGGATCGATCGCCCCAAGGACGAAACTCATTACTACATGGAGAGTTCTTAGGAGGAGGCCGGGCATGCAGAGTATCACTTCTGTGTTAACTGAAAATGGTGTCAATGGAACCATTTTCTCCCTCCGTCTCCCCAGCTTCCTGCCCCAGGACCATCTCGGACCGTCCGCCTCTCTCCCTCTTAGGTGCTTCCTCCTGTGTGGGGAGGAGTGAGGCATCTGAGGGGCGAGGCCCCGCCTGGCCTCCTTTCTCTCATGCTCACAACCAGCCCGTCCTCTGTCCCCACGGACCCCTCTCCTCTCCTCTCCTCTCCTCTCTTCCCCGGATGCCCGTGGGCCAGGTCCGCATCGTCCACCCTCACTGCCCACCCTGGGAGGCCACATCCCATGAGGGAGGAAGGGCTTAGGAAGCCCATGGATTTGACCTCACATCCGGTCTGTGTTTTGCAGCCAATCTTTACCAGCCACCTTGGTCCCCACTGGCCACCTGAAGTGATGTCCCCATCAGTGAAGAACGGGGTGGGTGGGGTGGGGAAGGGCAGCACAGACCCACTCAGCATCCAGCCCGGGCTCACCCACGGGCACGCTGGGCAGCCGCCAGCCCACCACTTGCTCTCTCTGGGCCTCAGTTTCCCCCCGCCATAAAATGCACCAGGGACCAGGGTCCCTGCCAGCTCTTCTGTTCCAGGACAGGACCCCCACCCCACCCCAGGGAGGCTGGGCTGAAGGGGAAGGGGCGGATTACCGTGGTGCATGAAGCCATTGTTACACAGGCCCACACCAAGCGCCACCGCCTCCTCGCGTGTCTGGCAATCGCCCTGGAACAGAACAAGAAGCAGAGGGTGTTAGGTGGACCCGCTGAGCCAAGGGGCTGAGCCAGGCTGGGAGAAAGCCCACCACCACCGGGAATGGAGACTCCACAAGGGCAGGGATGTGTGTCTGTCTTGTTTACTGTGGTATCCCCCAACCATGTCTGTGACTGTTATTAATAAACACCAAACAAGAGAAGTATTTAATTGCATGTTAATTATTTACATGTGAGAAATGCATGGTGTGCCATAAACACCACAAACGAGAAATGGCGATTTTATGTGGCAGACACTGCTGGCTGCCCAGCAACAACCCTCCCCGGCCCCATCCCACCCTAGTACTGAAACCCTCACTCTTACAGACAGCAATTCATCTACCTAGACAACCACAGATCCCAGCCTCCTTTACAGCTAGAGGTGGCCAATGAGATATAAGCAGAAACCACTGATAGGGAGCTCTGGCAAAACACTCTTTGTCCCCGGTCATTCCTTTCTCTTCCTCCTGCCTGGAACAAAGGTGCGATGGCTGGAGCTCCTGCAGTCACCCTAGAGCACAATGTGACCTCAAAAATAGAAACATACTAAGGATGGCAGAGCAAAAAGAAAGAGCAGGCGTGGGCTTCAAAGATATCATGAGATGGTACTAGCAGCTCTGGACCACCAACCTCCGGGCTTCTCTCATACCAAAGAAAAATAAACCCCTAATTTGTTTCAGCCTCTGTAGTTGGCTCTCTGATACTAGAAATCAAGTTCAACTCCTAACTGACCTGGCTCCTCCCTGAGCAGAGGAACCCAAGGTCAGGGAACAGCTGGTGCCGATTCTCCCCGAGAGTGTGCCCTGGAGACGGTGCCCCTCTGTGCCTGCTCCCGAGAGGCTGGGAGTCTCCTGGTGCCAGTTCCTCCTAGGACCTGGCTCCTGGGTCTCCCCCTGACTCTGTGGGTGCTCTGTGGACTTCTCAATAAGTCACCTTCTCTTTTTTACTTTCCTTGTTAGCCAGATACTGTTTCTGTTTCTTGCAACCCAAATCATCTCAGTATATCCAGGCAAAGTATGTGAGTTGTGTGTGTACGTAGGGGAAGTGACAGGCCAAGGAAACAGCACGGACAGAGGTCCAGAGGTGGACAAAGCTTAGAGTACAGAAAATAACATGGCCGGCGAAAGCAGGGTGAGTGAGAAGGTCAGCTCTAAGGAAAAGGCCTTTGATCTATTGTGTTCCCTGCTGAATCCTAAGTGCTTAGAACAGAGCCTGGCATGCAGTAGGTGCTCAGTACATACTTGCTGATTGAATAAAGACATTGTCAGCAGGGACTAACTCATGCATTAGTCTGTAGCCAGGTCAATGAGCTTCGCTCCGCTCAGCCGGCCTCTCGTTTAAAATACTGCCCAAGTGAGAAGTTATTCCAAGAGGCGCTGGCCGGACAGAGCCAGGCCAGAGGCCTCCACTGTTGGTGTATCCCCTCCAGGCCCCTGCCAGCAGCGGAGGGGCCAGGGAGGGAATTCCTCAGCTACAGGAGAAATGAATTCAGAGCTGCAGGCCTCAGCCTGCCAAGGCCCCAGAGCAGAGCCTGGAGGAGCCACTGGCCTCAGCTGCTCTAGCTGCCCCAGGCTGACTCAGAGATGACAAATCTGTTCTGTGGGACCGCGGGCCAGCGGCTGGAGAGCCAGCACGCTCACAGCCCTGCCAGCAGGGCGGCCATCCATGCAACAGGCCACATCCGGAGCAGCCGCCCCCAGCTGTGAGGGGCCCAGGGGGCGGGCAGGCCCAGCCCTGCAGCCCAGGGGGCCCGGGCAGGCGTCTGGAGCCCACCTAGCTTTCCGAAGCTCTCACAACCTGGGCTCCCAGCCCATCCCAGCCCGTCCCGGCCTCTCTTCTCTCCAAAGGGCCCTGGGGTGACCCACGGGGTGGCTCCCAAAGTGAGAACAGCACAGGGATTCTGTGGTCAAGAGTGAAATATGCCAACGCTGGATGTGTCCACCGCCTGAAAAGCAAGCCCCCACCCCACATCCTGCCAGCCGTGGGGAAACCGAAAGTCATCCAGTCCCCATCTTCTCCCCTCCCAGAGGAAGGCACAGGCACACACGGCCCCGTGCAATCAACCTCAGCAGCACACTTCCCCTTCAGCCCCCACTCACCCACCAGCCCCCCTCACTGGGGGCTCCATCCGCCACGGCCTCCTTGCTGCTCCTTCCACACACGACACGTGACCCCACCTCAGGGCCTTTGCACCTACTCCTTCCTCCCCCTGGAATGCCCTGCCCTGGCTTTTCAGGTCTCGGTGCCCGTGTCAGCTCCTCCTAACTACCTAGATGGTCAACCCAGAGGCAATCGCTCTTATTAACCCCATTTGACAGATGAAGAAATTGAGGCACAGACAGGCTTGGCACTTGCCCAAGTTTACAGCATGAGAATGGAATCCTTTTACAGCCGGACCTTCCCTCCAAGTTACAAAAAGGGAAACTGAGGCTCCAAGAGGGGAGGAGAGTTACCCAGCATTACGGCCAGGGCTCCTGTCCTGTCCTTGTTTATCCTTTGTTGCCTCTGCTGGTGCCTTGAGCTGCCGGCCTGGCCCTTTGCCTGCTCACCCACCCCAGCCTTGCCACCCCACCCCAGATGCTAGAAACCCTGCCGCCGTCAGCACTGCCATCTGCCTGAGCATGGAGGTCAGCGTAGCGGGCGCTCAGGGCACATTTCTGCGGAGCCGGAACAGGAGCCAGCAGATATGAGCCCTCCCGCACCTGGCTCCTGGCCTGTCCCTGCTCTCTCCTGCCCCAGCCCACCGACCCCCGCCCTCCTTTTGACGGCCACAGCCTAGGGCATCCTGGAGCCCAGGCAGGACAGACCAAAAAACCATGAGCAAAGAGGTGAGGAGAGCAAACCCTGGAGCTGGATCCCCCGGGTTCAAACCCCTGTTTGGCCAACCGTGACCGTGGGGAATTCCTTAACCTCTCTGACTTTCATTTACTCACTTGTACTTTTTATCCCCAGATTTGCCCTTGACTTTCCAAGGCCTCTGCCACCTCTCAGTGGTATTCCCCACTCAGACTCCACAGTACAAGCTATAATCAATACAGAGGATTATTATTACAATTTCTATTATTATTGACTACCAAGGCGTCATGAAGGCCCCCCACCACACACAATCTTATAGGAGTACCTCGTTTCTGTGTATCCTGAGGCAAGTTACATAATCTGAGCCTCAGTTTCCTCATCAGTACGATGGGGACAACTGTTTTCTGAAGATTAAATGAGATAATACACACAGAAGATCAGAAGTGATACAGTACATAGCTTGTCAATCAAATGACTAATACCCTCCTTATCCTCTGAGCTAAAAGAACTCTCGTTCATCTGAGTAGTTGGTAGGGAGCCCTTCCCCCAGCCTCAAGGGATGAATTCTGAGGAATTCTAAGGCACTCTCAGCAATCCTTATTGTTTTCCCCAGGGAGTGGTTTAGGGGTACATGAGGGACCCACCTGGCCATGAGACCTAAGGGGAAGACCACTGGGCAAGGGAGGGGACTGGGGGAAGTTTCCTCTCCTAATAAACATAGTGAGAAAGCTCCTTCCAAATGCCCCTGCTGCCTGCCTTTGGCCATAGGTCTACATAGATGTGATACCTGGAGCTGTGGCAGCTGTCTTATGACAATGAGGCAGCTGGCAAGATGGCAGAACAAAAAGACGGAAAGAGCATGGGTATAAATGGCATTGTTGAGCTCTAGGACCATGAACTCTGGACGCCTAGTTATATGAGCAAAAAATGTCTTTACTGTATAATTTAGATTTCCTATTATGTGAAAGAAAAATGTCTTGACTGTGTAAGTCAGGTTTCCTACTATGGGCAGCCAAAAGTATCTCTAGCTGATCTAAGGGGTTTCAATCAACATTTTGTTTCAAGGGGCAGAATGACCTAGAGTTAGAAATGAACATGTGTTCAAAGCAAAACAACCCTGCTGAACTACACAATTACATGTTTTCTTCTTGACTTGCCTGCTAAAGTGCAGGTGGGGATGACGCTTGAAATCAAGACCTGCTGTAAGCAGTCTTCAAGGCCACATCCTCATCACCAACCTCTCCCCCACAGAGAGACCCACACGCACACCGTCCCCCCCCTTTCCCTGACCCGGAGCCAGATGCCAGCTGTCGTTCGGTCAATCGCATGGAAGCCATCCTATGTCAACTCCAATTAGCTTCCCTGTGTCCCCAGACCAGGCCAAGCCATGCGAGGCCTGCTGAAGTGGACAGAGGGTCAGCTGCAACCTTCACTCCACCGTCTGCCCCCTGCCTCCACTGTGACTGTATGCTGGGGGATGGCAGCAGGGGGCGGGGAGGGGGGTCCTCTGGACCAACTGACAATGACTCAGGCTACTCCACGGGGCCTTTGGCCAGGATCACAGCTAATCTGACAGCACGGGCCACAAGCAGGCCCCTGCCGTGCCCAACACCGATCATAAAGAGAAACCAACAGAGGCCACTGCTCTGGCCGGTTCTCCTCCTTGCCGGGGTGCTCCAGGGCGCATTCTTGAGCCTCCCAGCTCAGCCAAGGGCCTTGCAGTCATTCAAGACTCCTGTGTCTCTCACCACTGCCGCCCACTCCGTCCATTCAACAGCAGACTCTGTTAGGTCTCCCTTCAAAGAATCCCAAACCTGACCACTCTTGTCCCCTCCCCCGCGGCCACCCGGTTCTCAGCCACCACGCTCCCCACCTGCAGTTCTGAAGCCGCCTCCTCACTGGTCTCCCGATTGCCAACCTCGTCCCCCGACAGCCCGAGCATCTTATCCCACCGAAGTCAGATGCTGTCCCATCTGTGCTCAGAGCCCTGCAGTGGCCCAAATCCTCCCAAGAGCTCACAAGGCCCCTTGGGGCTGGCTGCCCACCAGCTTCCCCATCACCCTTCCTCTCGCTCATGCCATTCCAGCCACACTGGCCTCTCCCCACCCCCAGACCCTCCAAGCTCATCCCACTCAGAGCCTCCGAGCTGCTGTCCGCTCAGAGAAAGCTCCGGCCCCAGATGGCCCCCTGGCTCGTTCCCCACCTCCCTCCGGTCTCTAGTCAAAGGTCCTGCTCAAAACACCACCTTCTCTGCCGCCTGTGAACAGTCACACCCCCACCCACCCACGTGAAAGGTCGACTCCCGCCAGTAGCTCCCACCGAGCTGGCACCTAGCACCAGCTAACGAAGTATTTTACTACTTTTCCTTGTTTATTAAACGCCTCTCCTACCCCTCACCAGAATTTAACATCCACGAGGGCGGGAGCGTTGTCTGTCTTGTCCACTGCTGTCCGCCCAGAACCTACAACAGTGCCTTATACACAGCAGGTGTTAGGAGGAAAAAAGGGATGAGCCCATGAGCCCTCTTGTCGGATTTTTCTACACTCTCTTCTGCCCCCTCATTGTAAACACCACCCAGGAGCTGACAACGAACAGAGTATCTGCGGTAGAGATGCCTCCTGAGCAGCAGGTGTGCAAAGCCTGCCCCTCCCCCGCCCACCTCCTCCACTCCACTAGGGAGTACAGTGGGCACCCCAAAGGCAGCGCCTTTCCACGGCCAAGGAGAATGCTCAACTTCTCCCTCCCAACACCGTGAACGAAGGGAAAACCCACCGCGCCAAAACCCCAGGACCCATCCGTGACCCCTTCCCAGCCCCAGAGCGGTGCATCCTCTGGTTCCATCTCCAGGTATTTCCCAGGTTCACTGGCTTCTCATCAGCTCGGTAACCCACCCCACTCCCAGCGCAGGCCTGGGATTCGCCACTTAAGGCAAAGTCCACATCGCGCTTTGAAACCAACAGTCAGCCGTGGAGCTCAGGAAACATGAGGCCACAAAGGTCCAAGGTGGGGAGAAGCAGCGTTTCAGAGAGCCCTACACCCCGGCATGTCTGGGGTCTGAACGAAGAACTTAAACCACAAGATAAATCACCCCCCACCCCCGTCATAGCCCACTCAGAAGATGGGACCCCAAACAGATTGCCCCTCGGCTCTCCCCAGCCGTCTGTTCCTGCACCCCCAAGTCCCTCTGTAATCTCTTCAGCCTTCCTTCCACACTGCGTGGAATTTTGAGGCACCCTGAATCCTTTGGGAAGGAAATGAGGAATTATTATAATAACAGTTCCATTTACTAAGCAATTACTCTGTACCAGGCACTGTTCTAATAAGCACTTTAGGTGATTAACTCACTGAATCCTCAAAATAATCTAAAGGGGAAGGTATTGTTTTGAGCTTCATTTTACTGGTGTGGGAACTGAGGCACAGAGAGGTTAAGCGGCTTGTCCAAGATCACTCAGCTGAGAAGTGGCAGTGCTGAGATTTGAACCCAGGTCTGCCTGGCTATAAATAAAGCGCATGCTCTGAGCTGGCTTCAGGGGATCCTAAGGAGGGGGCAGTGTGTAGTGTAGTGCAATGGTTAGCACCTGTGTGCTTCCCAGCTGTGCAAATCTGAATTCAAATCCAAGGTCATTTTAAGACCTCCTACGTCTTAGGGCCCCACATCATACATTAAATACATTTTGGGGACTTGAAAATTTTTTCTCAAGAATTTTTCTAAACTTGATTTTGAAGTTATCTGACGCCAAGAAGCATTTACTTTACATAGATTGGCTATGATTTCTAGGCAATCATCAGGAATTTGTTCGACATGAGAAAATCCAGGCAACAAATTGTTTTTGAATGGAATGAAGTTTCTATGAATGCTAAACTTAACAATTAATAAGGCTGCCATAAAGCTGCACTCCATGAAAGTTTAAACATTCAGATTTCACAGTTGTCTTCTTGTCTTTGGAGACATTACGCTCTTCTTATAGACTATGAATGAACATTCTTGCAGGCTCCCTGAAAAGTTTGCAGAAATGAGGCCTAAGTACGTACGATGCACCCATCCGATTCCCAGCTTTACTGCTGCCAGGCTGTGTGCCCTTGAACCAGGCACTTGGCCTCTCTGGGCCCCAGTTCCCTGTCTGGAAATGGGTTGGAGGACTCAACGAGATACTGCACCAAGTCCAGACAGGGCCTGGCCCAGAGTAAGTGCCCTGCAAGCAGAAGCCATAAGGTATAAGAGGCAGGTAGGTAAGAGTGTCCATGGCACCTCGACGGAACAATAACCTTTGGGAAGGTGCAGCGAAGTCAGCCCAGAGATTTTTCCAAGACTCTGCCCGGCCCCCACTCACTGGGAACCTAGGATAAGGGAATAACTTGGCAAGCCCTATATGGAGGCTCCGGTTTGATGGCAGGATGAGACCAACTTGTCCCAGTTTGCCCGGGACCGTCCCACTTTTAAAAAGGAAAGCCTCAAGGTGGCAGCCACCCAAGTGTCCCTTAACTGATAGATAAATAAAATGTGCTCTATCCTCAAAAGAGAATATTATTCAGCCTTTAAAAGGAAGGAAATTCTGATACGGACTACAACGTGGATGAACCCTGAAGACATTATACTGAGTGAAACAAGCCAGACACAGAAGTACAAACACTGCATGATTCCACCTACACAGGGCACCTACAGCCGGCCAACTCAGAGAGCGAAAGTGGAAGGACGGCTGCCAGGGGCCAGGGGGAGGGAGGAATGGGAAGTTACTATTTAATGGGGACAGAGTTTCAGTTCTGCAAGATGGAAAGAGCTCTGGAAGTGCATGGGGGTGATGGCTGCGTAATAATGGAAATGGACTTAGGGCTACTGGACTGTACACTTAAAAATGGTTAAGATGATCAATGTTATATTATGTGTATTTTACCGCAATTAAAAAAATAATTTAAAAACAATTTTTTTTAAACCTCAAAGGCCAACATCCTGGTTAGCCCCTCAGGCCTGGGCAGAGGGGGACGACGGGTCACATTTGCTCGGAGGAACTCTCACCTGGGCCAGCAGCCAGTCCACCAGCTTGCTCCCGGGCAGCACCGACTTGTACGTCTTCAGGTGGTAATCGCGGTCCCTGTGGAGAGGAAGCAGGCCATGAGCAGATCAGGGAGGAGGGAGGGGAAATAGTCCCAATGCCCCTACTCAAAGAGCTCGGGGTCTGAGGATTTCCAGGCTCTCCAGCCACGGGTCAGAGGCAGGGGGGCCGGGGAGAGCAGCAGGCAGGGAGTCCAGCCCTGACTCCACACCTCACTCTCAGTGTCACTGAGGGCAGGTCTGTCCCAACCCAGGGCCCCATCCTCACCAACAGCATCAAGTGGCAGGAGTAGGTGACTCTAAGGCTCTGGAAGCTTCCCCCAGCCTGGGGCTCTCAAGCAGGGATGGCTATGCCCCCCAAGGAACACTTGGCTGTGTCTAGTGACATTTTTGGCTGCCATGACCTGGCTGGGGGGTGGAGTGCGGAGGTACTACCAGCAACCAGCAGAGAGACACCAGGATGCTGTTAAACATTCAAAACTGCCCAGAACAGCCCCCAAACAATTACCCAGACCAAAACGTCAAAAACGCTGAGCCTACAGAACCCTGATTTACTCTGAGTAATGAGAAAAACTTCCAATTCTTTCCTTTTGTTTTGCTGTTAACATTCGTGTGTCTAAGGGTAACAAAACAATACCGACATGGAAACGCTTCTCCCTGGGCTGGTGTGGGCGGTCAGGACAGAGCAGAAGGCAGGGGGCTGTCACGGTCCTGGTTCTTTGCTTTGACCTGTTGTAGCATCTAATTCCTGCCAAGTCTTGGTACAAAGGGTTGTGCGGACCTTGCCGCCAAACTGCAACAATTTCTCAGCCTTTGAAGCTGACGAGAATGAGTTTCTGCGGCCGGCCCCTGTCGGGGCTGAGAAAGGCCGGTTGGGGAGCTCTTCTCACGCTTTCAGGAACTGAGGAGCCCAGCAGGTCACGTGCGCGGTAACTGGGGACCCGCTGCCAGCCCAGCCACTTCCTCCTCTAGGGGCCGATAGAGAGGCCTCTCCGGCAAGGGCCAAGGCTGGACCGGGGCGGCCCGCCTGCCTCCTGGGCCTGCACAAAGGCAGCAGGGGAGGAGCCAGCGGGGCAGGTCTGGAGGTGAAAGGGGCTCCCTGGGCCTGGCCTCCAGCGAATGCTGGGAAAAGACCCTTCTTCTCCGCTCCTGAGAGGTGACAAGAGCTGTCAAGACAGAGGGCAGAGGCCTCTGCAGCTGGTAAGGACCAGGTCACCCTCCCTGTGCCTTCGTCCACAGCCACAAGCTTCACGGTAAAGACAACCACCAATCACTGGCACTGACAGAGCCTTCACTGTGTGCCAGGCGCCAGTCAAATTTAATCTTCATGATCAGCCAAGGGGTGTGAGCTATTCTTATGCCCATTTCACAGATGCAGAAACAGAGGCAAAAGAAGTTAATTACCTTTCAACAATCACTCAACAAACATTTACTGAGGGCTCCTTTGCCCTGGACTGCATTCTCCAGTACATGGCGGTTTTTCAACCAATTAATGTTAAATCAGAGTTAAGATTACACTCTTCAGTCTCAAGAGTGTGAAACCCACGTGTGACTAGTGGCTACTGCATTGGACAGCACAGGCACAGAGCATCTCTATCAGTGCGGGAAGTTCTACTGGCCAGCACCGCTCTAGGTGTTGTCAAGGGTCTGGGGACAGAGCAGTGAGCAAATTCCCTGCCCTTGGTGAGTGTACAATTCCCTGGGGTACAGACAGTATACAGACTAAGAAATAAATATATAGTATGTCAGCTACTGACAAGCTTCAAGAAGAAAACCAAAGTGAAGTAAGGAGGGTAGCGTGTTCCAGACGGTGATGTTTTAGACACATGGTCAGGGAGAGCCCCTCTGACTTGGAGACATTTGAAGTAAGTAAGGAAGCAGATATGCAGATATGTAGGGGAAGAACACCCCAGGCAGAGGAAACAGCAAGTGCAAAGGCCCTGAGGTGTATCCTATTATTATCCCCATTCCACAGAGGGAAAAGTTGAGACCCCAGCAGGTTAAATAACTGCCCAAGAGCACACAGCTGCTGACTAGCAGGCTGAGATCCAGAACTAACACCCTTCACCACCACACTGCAGTGTTTCCCACAAATTTACTCACTTGACCCTCATGACAAACCTACAGGGTAGGTACAGTTATTAGCCCCATTTGATGGAGAAGGAGACTGAGGCTCAGACAGGTTAAGTTATTGGCCCAAGGCCACACAGCTGGGAAGAGACAGAGGTGAAACTGAAGCTTGGAGAGAGTAACTTACTTGATCACAGGAGTGTAGAGGCTGTGAAGACGGCAGTAAAGCCTCACACCCTGAAAGAGAAAAAACGGGAGTCTGTGATCAGGCCACATCCTTCAGGGGCCTCCAAATCCAGGCTGCTGGGAGAGAGGGTGGGGGGAGAGGGGAGACTGGTGAGGGCAGTGGAGAACAGGCCACTGGGGCAGAGGCCTGCTCTGCGGTGACTGTGGGGTCAAGGTCATGGGGTCAGGGTGGAGGGGTTCCCACCTTGGACATGATGTCCTCCAGTTCACTCCGGGCCTTGTAGGTACCGTCGTCGTAGCGGAAGCGGTACATCACCTGCTCGTTCTTGAACTGGTGCTTGTCAGAGACTGGAGGGACCCCAGGGCTGGTGAGGCTGGGCACCCCCTCAGCCCCTCCTGACCCACGCCCACCATCCTCACCCTCCACTCGGCCAGGCTCCATGCCAAGCACAATTTCTCCAAAGCCCCTGCCCACATTCCAGGTCCTCCGGCTATGTGCAGGGCCCACTGAGACCCACAGCTGGGGGCTGGGGCATTTGCCGGTCTCATGAGAGGCCCAGAAATGCCCGCTCCAGTCTGCCCTGAGGCCCACCTGCCCAGCATCTCCCTAGAGCTAGATCACGAAGCAGGCTGGGGTGTGAGACCCCACCGTCAAGATTTATGAACCCATCTCTACACAATGGCCCCGAGTCGCCCCTAGCGCTTCCCTGTCTCACTCTCCACTTTGGATCCAGCAGCTGATCCTGTAGGCTCTTCCTTCAAACCATGAGGGAACAGCTGGCCACACAGAAGTGTAGAAATGGCCTCTGAGTTAGTGGAAACACAGCACTGTTGAGCTCTGACCTGGTCCTACCGTTCGGCCCCCCAGACCTAGCCTGCACTCACCATGGTGGATGATACCGTTCTCCAGCAAGGCCTGGCCCAGGTTCACGCCTTCTTCCGTCTTGCTGATTTCGCCAATTTCCAGGAGCCAGGCAACAAACTCACTGCCAGGAACATAACATGCGGTTGAGAGGATCTCCCCAGTCCTGAGGCCACAGGGGCCAGCACTGAACTGGCCTGGCCCCCCCGACTCCCAGGGGTGACAGCCAGAACTGCCCATAGGAAAGCAGAGCTTAGGACACCACAGGCCTGGGGGTCGTGCTGAGGCCAGATGCTTTTCCCCAAGACCAATGGCAGAGAGGCGGGTGTGAGCAGACCCAGGCCCCGCCTCAGGCTCACTGGATGGATGGATGGATGGATGGATGGATGGGAGGATGCATGAGAGAGACAAAGAGAGGGGATGGACACATGAGTGGATACATGAATGAAAAGTGAGCAGATGACTGGATGATCTGACAGACAGATAAATGACTAGGTGGCTGGGAAAATTAGTGGGTAGGTGGGTGGGGAGGGGAACAGATGGGTGGGTGATAAGTGGAGAGATTACTGGGTAGATGAGTGGGGAGATGGATGATGGCTGGCTGGCTGGATGAACAGACAGAAGGAATGAAGAAACCAATAAGCGGGAAGAAATAAGGACCCAGAAAGATGATTGTGGAGAGTCAGAAGAGCTAAGGGTGATCAAGTCATCTCATTCTCCCACTTAAAACCCTCCGGTGGGCTTCCTGGTTACTCTCAGAAAAACATCCAAACTCTGCCCACATGATGGCAAGGCCCTGACATGATGAACTGCCCCTTCCTCATCTTCTATACCTTTCACTTATTCTGCTCTAGTCTCACCCACCATCTTCCCCTACTTAAAAAAACTGCCAGACTCCTGCCTGCCTCAGGGCCTTTGCACTTGCTGTTCCCACTGCCTAGAAACACCCTTCCCCAGCTCTTCACAAAGCCTTTCTCTTTCATCTTTAGGTCTCAGCTCAACTATCACCTCCTCGGAGAAGTCTTCCCTGACCACCTCATCAAGACACCCCACACCCACACAAACCATCCCCATCTTTCCGTTTTACTTCCTTTTTACCACTTATCACTGGATTTGTATTATACTATTTACAGATTTATTTATGTGTTTATCAACCATCTCCCTGAACCAGAATGTCACCTCCATGCTGATGGGGAGCTTTGTCCGATTCACAGCTCTACACCCCCCGCACCTGGAAGATGGTCCAAAGCACAGGAAGGCTCAATAATCTTTTGAACAAATAAAGGAATGAACCATCAAACAAGAAGGAATGTTCTGGGGTAAGCAGGAAGGTCTCAGTAAGAAAGAAGTGCTCAAAAGCCCAGAGAAAATGAGGCAAATCCAACGTGACTACCCAGAGGGGCAGAGGCTCAGCCAGAGCCCACGTCCTGGTTCTCGGAGTAGAGTTTGGGCTCCATGCAGAGCTCAACCCACTGGAAGTCAGCGGGCCAGGGGAGAGCTGGGGATGTGGTCATTCTGTTCTCAATGAAAGCGGGTGGCAGCTGGCCAGAGTGGGGAGCTTATCAAAACCAGCTGTCCTGCCTCCAATTACAGGGCCAGAGGGGGGCAGGGCTATTTTTAGCTTTGCAGTGTTTGACTGAGCAAAGACCTGCCCCGTGTGTAGGTAGCAGTGTGTGCCGAGGCATTCAGGGAACCCCAGTGAGAGCCGGGGGTGGGGGGCGTAGAAGAAATGGATCTATTCTGTGGAGCGGGAGCCCCGAGTGGGGAAGAGATGGTGCTGTCCTCCCCCAGGTCTATTCTTGAAGTCCCAAAAATCAGAGGCAGAAAGAAAGCTGCCGGCAGCTGGGGGAGGTGAACAGATGTTGAGTGCCCACTCTCGGAAGCTGGAGACTCGGCCTCTGGCTGCCCACCAGCTGTCCCATCGGGGGCCACCTCTGGCACGGACCGGCAGCCCTGTGGGGGGGTCCCAACAGGGACCACAGCAGGTCCAAACAGGGTGACAGGAAGTTGCCCACAGCAGCTGCAAGGGCAGAAAAATGCAGCCCAGAGGACAGCAGCTGTGACCCAGGTTTCTGCCCTGAGCTGAGTCTTGAGCCTTTTTGAGGATCAATTTACTGGGCAAATTTGGGCAAACTGCTGTCCCTCTCTGGGCCTCAGCCAGGTCCATCTGGCAAGGGGTTCATTCAGGGGTCTTCTGGATTTAGTCGGTAACTTTCAAATCATGTTGAGAGTCCTAAGCTGGGATCCAGCCTACAAAACCAGACAAAATTCACCTCTGCTGCAGGGACCTTAAACGCTCATAAATGAGTAAAACGGGCCAGGTGGAAACTCTGCTGAACCAGCCAGCGTTTCTGAAGACGGCAGCCACTCAACTGCGGCCAACTGTGGCCGCATGGGAAGACTAAAGCATCTTACGACTTTTCAAGAGAAGCTGGAAACCCAGCATTTCCTGTGAAATCTCCCAACTGTTAAATGTTGATATTGAATCCAAAATTTTCTGAAAGCACCGTGTGGCCCAGGGAAAACACATCTGCGAACCACACTGTGTCAGTGGGGCGCCATGTGCTACCGCTGGGTGCAAGGAAATGTGTTACAGGCAGGAGGGTCAGCATATACGAAGGCCCTGAGTAAGAAGGTTAGGGAACCAGCAATCTGCCAGTTGGTGGGGGTGGGGGCAAAGAGGAGCGAGATCCAGTCTTCCAGAAAGACCTAACCGGGAGCAGGGTGACGTACGCTGCGGACACAGGGAGCAGGTCAGCCTGCTTTGGCGGGGAGTCTGAGATTCAGGGAATGGGGGACTAGTTGAGAGTTAGCATGTGTCAGCTAACGGCAGCATCCCTCTTCCTTCCTGCCCCCCAGTATCGTGCACCCAGTAAACATGAATTTTAAGTGTCAAGTCCAAGGCTAGGCACAGGGGACACACAGGTACACTCTGGCAGTCTTCCCGGGAGAGCCCCCAAGCTGAGATCCAATGTCTACTCATCCCCAATACAAGAATCCCATTTCTCTTGCCCGTCTCCTCCATGGCCTTGAGCTCCACAAGGGTAGGAACTGGGGGTTTTATGTTCATCCCTGTGACTCCACTGCCTGAGATGCTTCCGGATGGTGTCTGCAGCAATGCCTGACGAATCATTATTGATCAGCTATTACACGCTAATACCGTGTACCTGTGCCCACAGGTGGATGAGACAGTGTGGCCTCTTGCACCTGGGTGCTCCCATTCTGGCAGACTTCAATTAATGAATGACATCTAACTCTGTCTAGAGTATAACCAAAGGCCCTCTTCTTCCAGGAAGCCTTCCCTGACTGCCCTGCCAGACAGACCACCACACCTTGTGCCCTGAGTTCTTAAAGCTCTGACAGTGCCCTCATCCCAGGCCTGTATAATGAGTTCATCCTCGCTCGCCTCACTCTCCCACGTAAACTCTTTCAATGGATTCCCAGAGCACCTGGGATAGAATCTGAACCCCTCACCCCTTACCTGCCTGATTTGGCCCCTGCTACCCCCTGTGGCCTCATCTCGACACCCCCCAGCCACTCCCTCCAGCCACGCTGGCCTCCTCGCTGTTCCTCAATTTACTCAAGGCTCATTGCAGCCTTGGGGCTTTCGCACCTGCTAATCCCTCTGCCAGGAATGCTGTTCCCCCAGATCTTCTCACGGTTGGCTCTTGCTTGTCATCCAGATCTTGGTTAAAATGTCACCTCCCCCAAGAGGCCCTTCCTGACCACCCTGGCTGAAACCACACCCCCTTTCCTCACCTCCTCACATCAACCCACTTATTTCCTTAAAGCACTCATCAAGTCACTGAAATTCCCTTCCTTATTTGTATTTATCTAGTTTCTGATTCCCCTACTGGCCTGTTGTCTCCACGAGGGCAGGGGTTTCCTCTGTCCTGTTCACTGCTTGCACACAGTAAGGGCTCAATAAACAATGACTGGGATAGATGAAGGAATCAATTTTGTCTCCCTAGAATCCAAGGATCCTAGAGGGCAAACGCCATGTTCCTCCCATGAAGCCTCAACAAAAATACACAGATTTCATTCCTTGGTTTTTCTTCACACGGCTTCCATGAGCTTTGTCTCTGATGAGGGCAGAAACAGGCCACTCCTTAAGCTCCATCACATTTCCATCACTCTTGCCCACAATGTGCTGAGCATGTCACATGTGTTTTCTCTCTGTATCCTCCGACAATCCGACAAGGCAAACATTTCATTCTCTCTCATTAATTGGTCATTTACTGAGGCTCAGAGAGGTTAAGAAACTTACCCAAAGTCACACAGCTAGAAGGCAGGGGAAGCAGGACTTGAGTCCAAGTCTGATTCAAAGCCTAACCCTTGAAGGTTATAAAGATAAATCAGACACTTTTTGTATCCCTGGAGTCCCCCATCTAGTAGAGACAGGTAACGATCAAGGAAAAATGAAATGTGCTGAATAGACATAAAAATGGATAAACGCAGCAGTGTGGTGAGAGAAAGTACTGGGTTCAAATCCCAGCCCCCAATTTGTGCCCATGTGACCTTGTGCAGGACCTTTTCCCTCTCTGTGCCTCAGTGTCCTCACCCTTAAAATGGGAACAATGGCAGTAAACTGCCTCACAGTGTCACACAAAGATTAAAAGCCACGGCCACATGGCAGCACCTGGAGCAGAGAAAGGCTCCGGGATTGTGTCTCTGTGGCTGCTGGTTCCTTCCACTGGAGGGGGCCCGGGTGCTCCTGGAGGAGGAGCTGGGCCCTGACCAGGAAGGAGGAGGACCACGAGCCCGGCGCTGTGTGCAGAGCAAAGCCACACAAGGAGAGTTTTTATCAGCACGATCTCCTGCAGGAAGTCTGGTCCTTGAGGGCCCAATGATTGCCAAACAAGCTTCAATCCTGGCCCTGTTTCAAATGGGCAGTAAAAGAAATCTCCCCTAATCCTTCCTGAGGAGACAGAACACCCTGCTGAAGCCCTAATCACAGACAGGTTAGCCCATCCAGCTGGACTAAGCTCTCCAAAGGGTTTGGCAAGAGGCGGGGTGTGGGGGTGGGGGGAGGTCCTCTGACCCTGGGGGGGCCGGAAGCAAACCCCTCCTCGAGAGAAACCTCCTTTCTGCCCAGGGATTAGGAATTAGCTGATGGAGACCAGCCCGGCTGCCCCCTCCCTGCTTCCCACAGGTCTGGGGCCCACAGCCTCCCCTCCACAGACCCTCCCAGGGAACATGGAGCTGGGGTCAACTAACCCTGAGGGCAAAAGGGCAGCCTGACTCCAAGGCATCCAGGCCAACTCCAGGGGCCCAAACACCCCCCAAATCCCCTGCCTGCTGCCCCAAGCCATGACCAATCAGCTCCCCCTGCCCCCTGCCCCCGGCTTCACACTGGTCTCCAGCTGCCCATCCAACATCTGTTCAATATGCGAACGTCTCCTGGGCATCTCGACCTTAACACGTGCAAACGGGCTCTGCGTCTTCCCTCAGCTGGCTTCCAGATCACTGCACTCGCCAGCATGCCTCCCACCCCTCTGCCCGCTCCCTCTCAGTCTCCTTTGCTGCTTCCTCCTCCTCCCCAGAGCCCAGTCTCTGCCTCATCCCTCTCTCTACCCATCCCCCTGCAGATTTCATTCAGTCTCATGGCTTTGAAAACCATCTAAATGCCCACATCCCCTGCACTTAGGTCTCCAAGCCAGAACTTTTCTCCCCGGGTCAAGATTTCATATCCAACTAACAAGTCGACATCTCTGTCCGGGAGCCTGTCTCAGTGTAGGCATCCAAGTGGAGCCTCTGGGCTCTACTCCCACCCTCTGAAACCTGCCTCTGTCTCCCCTTTCACAGCAATCAGCACTCCAGCCCTTCCAGGTGCTCAAGATCCTTAATTCCCTTTTTCTTCACCCCATCAGCCAATGCTGTCACCTTCCACATGATCCAGAATGCAACTACTTGCCCCCATCTCCACGGTGACTACCCTAGTCCATGGCACCTCTCACCTGGTCTACGGCAATATAATAATTACAGCCGCTTACCCCAGGACTCTTCAAAATCTTTTGGGAAGTGCGTGGGGTGTAAGTTAATAAATTTAATAAAGTTAATAAATAAAGTTAATAAAGTTAATAAATTCTCAACAAAATCCCAGCCTCACAGGCAAGCTTCTCTCCCCACAAGCTTTGTGCGGTCAGGAGCCCTGGGCATTCTTCTACCCTCTCCAGAGCACCGACCACTAGGTCTAACACATGGTAGGGCCTGGAAACAGCCTGATGGTTTTACAAGGAATGCATTTCTCCTGCTTCTCCCAATCCCCAGCCCCCTCCCCCAGGTGAATGAGATTTAAACCTGGGTTTAGGATCCAATCCCACCTCACCTGTGCTCTGATCCTTTGATCCTTGGTTATAAAATAGGGGTGGGGGGTAATAATGTTTTATTATTAGGAAATAATGTAATTCCCAGACAGAGAAATTGGAAGCCCTAAGTACTGAAACCATATGGACCTCCCCTTCCCCTTGTGTATCTCAGGAAGGGAGGCCTCACCAGACACCAACCCAGCCAACATCTTGATCTCAGACTTCTAGCCTCTAGAACTATGAGAAAATAAATTTCTATTGTTTAAGCTGCCAAGACGGTGATACTTTGTTATGACAGTCCAAAAAGGCTAATTCAAAGGTCTACATTTGCTCTTCCAAAACCTTTGAAATCAACTCCCTGCATTAAATACCTTTCTGCTTGACATATCTATAGGGGCTTCTCTTTGCTTGAATGCTAGAGCAGCGTTTTTCAATCCATGGTGGAAAACCCACTCACAGTTTGTGAAATCAATTTCATGGGTTTCACTCAGCACTATTTTTGAAATGAATGAAGAAATGAGTAGAATAGAATAGAATAGAACAGAATAGACAGGTATTTTCAGAGTGTAACAAGCACAGTAAGTTTTGTGAAACTTCGGCTTCAGTCATAGATTACATGAACGTGTGTACCAGGTCACAATATAAAACTTACATTTTGCAGTGAGTTGTGGTCAAAACATTTGAAAGCCCTGATAGGGGCACCCCACTATCCTTGATCTCCAAGGACTGTTCCACAAGGATTCGAGGTGCTTTAGTGGCTCTGCCCATGGCGGAAGGGGCAGGGCTGGGAAAAGCCACGTGGGTGCGGATGGTCTGCCCACCTCCAGCCTCCAGCCAAGACCCAGGGACACAGCGGAGGCCAGGATGGGGTCACTCACTTGCCAAGGAAGCACTTGGGGACGGTGCTCAGCTTTCTCCGACGGTCCTTGATCAGGTTCACCTTCTTGTTCATCATCATGTGGTAAAGCTTCTCCCCCTTCTCCGCGATCATGACGTACGCATCCCGTTCCATGCCCAGCTTCAGGCCTGCGGAGGGGACACGGTCAGCACCAGCGCTGGGGAGCAGAGCAGGCAGGCATGTGGTTCCTGAAAGCCTTTCCCCCAGCTGCCCCCAACTATGGCCATAGCCAGTGGCCACCCACAGAGCACTCCCTGCATATCGGACACTGTCCTAGGCACCTGCCAGTGACCCCACACAAGACCCTGTAGAGGAGGGTGGGTAAGTCCCCCATTTCACAGATTGCAAAGCTGAGGTCCAGAGAGGCTAAGTCCCAGGGTAATAAGCAGTCGACCCTTCAACCTGAGAATGGGTTTCCAAATTCTGACGTTATGAGAAAACCTATTGAGACCTTCCTTCCAGGCCAGGGATGGAAATTTCACCGTTTCTCTAGACAATACACACAGAACTATGATCCCAATCACTGCCCCATATTTTCTACCTGGACCCCGTCCAATCCTGACAATAAGAGTAGTGACAAATAATGATAGCAAATGCTTTTATAGTGCCTACTCTATGCCACTTAATCCTCACAGGAAACCTACAAGGCAAGTTCCATTATCCCCATTTTACAGCTGAAGAAACTGAGGTCCATAGAAATTAAGTTCCTGTCCAAGGTTGCCCGTCTAGAAGTAGTGGAACCAGGATTTAGACCCTCAAGCTTGGCTCCAGATCTGTGCTCTTGACCACAGCATGTACCACGCCTGGAAACTCAGCCCTGAGCTCAGGGTTTGGGTGATACCCCGATTCTAACAACCAAGGCCTACTCAGGCCACACTCCACTCATGAGCACATATGTCTAGCACTGACCACAGCCATCCATTCCGACCACAAAGATACTGATCAGCCCCACCCAGGCCAGGCCACACCCCTGACCCCCATCCCCAGTCCTGACCACACACCCAGCCCTGATCCGTGTCAGAAGTCATAAACCTGCCCCAGCAGGGGCTAAGTTCAGTTGTTTACCTGGCCTAATGGCATTTTAATAAATTTTGATGCAACATTTAAAATCAAGACATGTCACCTAAAAATCCTGATGTCTAACTTCTCAAAAAAAAAAAAAAAATTCAATGGACCTGGCCATGCTGGGCCCATACTCATTCCTGAGAGATGATGGTGACTTGTACTTGGGTGGAAGCAGAGAGAGGACAGAAGTGGATGGACTTGGCATGTAAGTGGAAGGCAGAATTAAAGGGACTGGATCTACTGAGTTTGGGGAGTCGGCAGACATCAGGGTGACACCAACAGTTTCAATCTGAGCTCCTGGATGACTGAAGGAGTCACTTACTGAGATGGGGAAGTCCAGGGAATGAGTGGGTTTGGGGCAGAAGACAGGGTGGAAATTAAGAATTCTGACTAGACATGGTAAGTGTGAGATGTCCACGACACATCCAAGTAGGGATTTCAAGAGAACAGAATATAGATATGGAGGAAACCGGGCCTCTGTTTTCTCCTCTGTAAAGCTGGGCGGCAGGTACCATTTTTAGGATTATGAATCAAATCTGCAAGTATTTATCATCAAATCCCAACCTCATCTAGCAGCATTACAACCCTCTGCGGCACGAGCTTTATCCCCATTTACCAGGCCACATCACTGAGGTCTAGAAAGCGGAAGCAACTCACCCCCAAACACACCATGGCCTCCCCTTCCAAGCACGGCGGTCTCTGTACAGCAGTTCAGAGTTTCCCACCCCCAAACTGCACCCAACTATCACCCAGCTCTGCACTTCCTAACGCAAGGGGCCTCAGAAGTGCCTGGGCCCAAGCATTCATGACGAGTTAGGGGCAGCCCCCAGGACCCTCCTCCCAAAGACTTGGTGAATGTCAAACAAAAAGAACCCCAGGTGAAGGGAACAGAACCGTGGAGGGGACAGAGGCACGTAGGGAGCATCTTGACTACTAACCCTCAAGGCTGAAGGAAGCAAAGAATCTCAGGATGATCAACGACACTGGCATGACCTTGGGCAATTCCCTTCCATGGGGCCTCAGTTTCCCCATCTGTCTGGTGGGCTAAACCAGATGAGCTGAGATCTCACCAAGTTCTAACAGTCCCAGAGCTCTCTGCCCCTTCAAAGACCTGTTTTCTGTAGCTCTGACCTTTCTGGAAAGGATCCTACACCCCTCCCCTAGACACAGCTCACTCTACAGAAGGGACGAGGTTGCAGGAAGCCGTATACGCCCCAGGGATCTGGGGAAGCCCCCAGCCACTCACTCTCGCGTTGCTCCCGCTCACGGATGATGGCATCCAGCCACTTCTGCTTCTCCTCCGCTGTCTTGGCCATGCAGACAAACCACTTGTTCTTGGCCGTGTTGTGGATCTTCCAGCCGTTGGTGACGGTGTAGCCATTGCTGTGATAATCCGCTGGCAAGGGAAGGAGGCAAAGCGGGGTCAGCAAGAGCTCAGCCATACAACCCAACATTCATCATTATATGCTTACGAGTGAGGTCACAGGACCAGTCCTTCCTCCTCCAGAAAGACAGGGCAGCAGAGGCATCAATGGCATCAGGATTTGGGAGTTGAACTTACCATCCTCCAGATGCTCCCTCTCCTATCTATTCTCTGGTGGGCAACAAAGACCTCAAGCAAAGAGCCTCCCAACCCCTCGATTGCAAAGAGAGACACCTTATGCCTCCTTGCCCATCTCATTCTGGCACTTGGGCTACATAAAACCCTAGTGTAAGCCTGATGATGCCAAGTCACGGGCCCTTACAGAGTGTTGGCTGGGATGGGAATTGGCAAACCTCTCTGAAAACAGGCTGACGTTATCCAGGAATGTTGCAGCCAGCTATACCCTGAATCTGAGGAGGGGTCCACAGGTTTCGTGAGACTGCCAAAGGGGTCTGTGGCTCAAAAACCAATTCAGAACCCCTGTCCTGGACAAGCTCAAGGACAAATACACCAAGAGGTGTACACACGAGAATGCTCATAGCATCACTGTTTGTAACGGTAAACAACAGAAACAACCCACATGTCCCTCACAAAAGGAATGGGCAAACGGGGGACTATCTGTGCAAGAGAAAACTGTACAGCAACGGAAACCAGCAAGCTACGGAGAGCGACACGCAGGGACACGGATGGCTCTCGCCGCCATGGGGTTGAGCGAAAGAATATGCAGTATACTTCATGACCATTTATATCATATAGAGAACTAGTGGTTACCAGTGGGGAGAGGGAAGGGGGAAGGGACACGATAGGGGTATGGGATTAAGAGATACAGACGACTACGTATAAAATAGATAAGCAACACGGATATATTGTACAGCACAGGGGAACACAGCCACTATTTCGTAGTAACTAAATGGACTACAATCGATACAAATATTCAATCACTATGTTGGACACCTGAAACTAATCGAATGTTGTAAATCAACTAAACCTCAATTTAAAAAAGAAAAAAAAGAGAATCCACACTCTGGGCCAGTGCTACCCAGAGAAACACAGTGAGAAGCAATAATAATAAGAAATACATATATATAATTTTATATGTATTTGTAATCATATAACCATTTAAATAAGGTTTGAAAACAGAAATTTTAATTAAAATGTTTAGCAATGCATATTTAGGAGGTAAAAATGTGTTTAAAAAGCAAGAAAATCATCATCACAAAATTCAGAGAGTGGTTACTTCTGGGGGGAAGGAGGCACTGTGGCCAGGGAGGGGCGTGTGAGGGGCTTCTGGGGTGCAGGTAGCAGTTTATTTCTTAACCTGAATGGTGACCACCCAGGGGTTAGCTTTATGTGCATATGTTTTAGGCACTTTTCTGTGGACAGGTTATCTTTCCCGATCAAAGGAAAACACTGATGAACCGCAGCAGAGACTGTGCTGTAGAGCAGGGGGGCTGGGCTCGGGCAGGGCATGGGTGGGGACCTACCTGTCCCATCCTCCACGTTCTCCACTTCCATGACTTCAGTGTTGATTCGACCCCGGAAGATATACAGGGAGCCGTTGATGGATTTGGTCCTCTTGGTGGATTTCTTGCTCCCAGTGACCCTGAAAGACAGTGGGAAGTCAATGTCCCCTATGCCTCCTCTCCTTGGGGCTCAACCGTCTTCAACAGAGCAAAGGGAAGCAAGGCAGTAACACAGAAGGGCGCCCGGGGACAGGAGAAGTGCGGGAACCAGGTCAGAAGTATGGCATTTTGGCTGGTGGTTGGGTGACTTGAGCAAGTCACTTTTCCACTCTCAGCCACAGCTTCCTCATCTGGAAAATGGGTTAATAGCCTTGCTGGCCTCCCAGAGCTACTTCTGAGCCAACAGGAGATGTGGATGTGAAACCAACAAGAAGCAACAGAAACCCACTCTTCTAGGCTAGAAAATGGGTAGAGACTCTCAGGGTGTCTAACAAACAGGAACTTCCTGAAATAAAACCAGAATGGAAAGGAACTTGGAGTAGGAAGTCCATCCATCCATCCACTTACATCTACCTACCCACCATTCATTCATTCATTCTTGCTCACCCATTTAGTCACTCAACAAACAATCTGACCAGTGCTTCGTATGGGAAGGATACCAAGTTGGGACCAGGGGAGTCACTCACCCATGCATTCAACAGGCACTCAAGAAAATACCTGCTGGGCACCAAGCACTATTCTAGGTGCTAGGGCCGCAGCAGGGAACAAAACAAAGTCTCTGAGAATATACCTTCCAGTACAGGAGGGCAGAAGGTACCCCAAAAGCCCTCCATCACGCCCCCTTCTGGTCACTACCCCCTGCAAGGGTAACCACTACCCTGACGTCTAAACTCATGGATTCACTCTGCCTGTTTTAGAACTTCACATACGTGGAATCACACAGGGTGATGGTGATGGACATTTGGGTTGCTTCCAGTTTGGTGCTGCTGTGAATGTTCTGGGACATGTCTTATGAAGAACATACGTGAGCATTTCTTCGGGTTGAAGAAATGCTCAGTTATAAGGAATGCATACGATCGGCTTTGGTAGATACTGCCAAGCCGTATCAATTCTCCCACCCCTAGCGGCACAGGGACATTCCAGTTGCTCCACATCCTCCATAACTGGTATTTAATTTCTCATTTGGGCCATTCTGGCAGCAGAAAGGAGTGTCTCTAATAAAGATTTCATCTGTATTTCCCTGATGAATAATGAGACCGAGCACTTTTTCATGTTTATTGGCCATCTGGTGTCTTCCACTTGTGAAATGACTGTCCCTTGACCATTTTTCTGTTGGGTTGTCTGTCTTTTTCTTAAAGATTTATAGCAGGGCTCGGCAAATTTCGTCTGAAAAAGGGCCAGAGAGTAAACATTTTCAATTGTGTGGGCCATATGGTCTCTGTTACAACTACTTAACTCAGCCCTTGAGGCATGAGAGCATCCACAGACAACACAAAAATGAATGGGCATGGCTGTGTGCCAATAAAACTTTATTTATAAAAATAGGCAGAGGGCCAAATTTGGCCTATATATTTTGGATATGAGTCCTTTGCAAAGTGGATTGCAAAGATCTTCTCCTCCTCTGTGGCTTGCCTTTTTACTCTCATCTTGGTGTCTTTTGATGAATGGAAGTTCTTAATTTTAAGGTAGTCTGATAAATCTATTTTTCCTTTATAATTATACTTTCTGTCCAATTTAAGAAATCTTTGCTTACCCCCAGATCATGAAGATAGCCTCCTATGCCTTCTTCTAGAAGCTTTATTGTTTTATCTTTCACAGTTAAATCAATAATCCAACTGAGGATGACTTCTGTATACCGTGTGAAGGGTTCAAGACTCATTTTTCCCACTGGATATCAAACTGACCAAGCACCATTTATTGCACCTCATTGGTGCTTCTGTTGAAATTCAAATGACTGCTTACATGTACGTCTGCTTCTGGACTCACTACTCCATTCCATTAATCTTTCTGTCTGTTTTTACACCAATACTACGTTGTCTTAATTACTATAGCTTTATAGTGAGCCGTGGTATCAGTAATAAAAGTCCTCCAGCTTTGTTCTTCTTCAAAACTGTCTTTAGCTATTTTTGTCTCTTTCTGTTCCCATGTAAATTTTAAAATCATTTACGTACATATACACACAACCTCCCTCCTGGAATTTTTATCATAATTACACTGAGGTTCTGACCAACGTTTGATGAGAGAACGCAAAGCACTTGCTGGTGATGGGGGGTGAGGCAGGTCAGAATCAAGGACAACTAAAACTCTGGCCTGAGATCCTAGGTAAATGATGGTGCCATTTACTGGGAACGACGACGACTCAAGGAGGAAAAGGTCTGGAGCAGGAGTTACAATGAAAATGAAGAGTCTTGTTTTAGACCCAAGTTAAGTGTAAGCTGTCTGTGACACACCCAAGGGAAGATACAGATTTAGATTTCTTCTACCTTACATACCATGTGCCAGGCATCATTCTAACCACGTTACATGTTTTATCTTAATCTATAAAAAACACCTCATGAGATGGAGACTGCTTTCAGCCCCATTAAACAGACAGGAAAACAGAGGCACAAAGAGCTGACATAACTTGCCCAAGGTCACACAGCTTGCAAGCAGCAGCGTCTCTGAGTCTTTAACCACTACACGCTGCTGACGCCTCTAAGATGTTAAACAAGCAGTCGAGATACATGAGACTTAGCTCTTCTGTATCTCAGTTTCACCTTCTGAAGAATGGGGAGGTGCGTTTTTAAAAACTCTCCCTTCCACTTCTGACATCCAAGGAGCCTCTGCTTTTGAATCAAACCAGAAGCACTCTGAGTCAGAGACCTCCCCCGACCCACAACCCGGAGAGGCAGTGCCTGGCATGGCCCAGGCAAAGACATGACCGTAGACAGACACCTACCAGCATCAGGCGTTTCCTGTGACTACATCAGAGCCACGCTGCGAGTTCCATCCACCAATGCCCAATCCCTCTGAGACCTCTCGGAGCCCAGCCCTCTGGCTCCTGACCCAGAGCAGGGGTGGAGGACGCCTGCCAGGTTATCCCAGGCGACAGATGTGCCCTCTCCTTCTAGCCAGCCCAGCTCATTTGCAGGCCTGAGACAGAAAACAGCCTTACAACAGTGCGTGTGCCCTAGACGACCCACTGGGTGTCCAGTACAATCGGCGTCAGCTGCTACTGCTCCAGTGGAGGAAGGGCCCACGACAGGGTGACTGAAGGCTGAGCAAACGTGGCCCAGGCTGGGAGGTCACAGAGGCCTGAAGGGACATTCTGCTTTCTAAACCCCAGTGTTCTGGGAGAAGTGCCTGCTTCAGACAGCCCACGGCGGGTGGTGGGGAAGGGCTAGGGGTGGACGCTGGCAGTGGCCTTGGCATTGTCGAAGAAGGACTCTCAGGATGGCTCCAGTGAGAACAGGCAGGAAGCAAGGAGGAAGGAGAAGGGGGCATTGATGGGGGGATAGGAGGACATGAGACAGATGCAGACAGACTAACGGGAATAAAATATCAAATGAGAAAGAGACACACTGACCCAGCCACTCAGAGACGGTGAAAGAGGGAGATGGAGGCCTCTGACCAGAAGGACCAAGTCCCAGAACAGGGAGGAAAGGGGGGAAGGGGAGGGGCCTGTGGCTAAAGCACCTACTATGTGCCAGGTGCTGCACCCGTGGGATCGCACTGAATAGGAACACATCACATGTGGAGGTAAGTTAACAGTAATGGCAGCTACTCCTTATTCTGGGCACTTACTATGTGCCAGGCACACTTAACATGTTCGCCCTTGTACACGGTACAAGATACATGATAATTCATCCTAGCTAACAGATGAGAAAACTGAAGCAAAGAGAGGCAAAGTCACAGAGCTAGAGAAATGGCTGAGCAGGGATTCAACAGTTGCTCTTAAGCAAACACTACTGTAAGAAGGGGTTTATCAACCTCATTTTACAGAAGAGAAAACTGAGGCTCAGAGAGGTCAGGCTGGAGGAGGAAGACAATGAGAAGCTTCCCCACACTCACACGGAAAGCCCTCATTCATCCTGTGGCAAGGTTCCTCACCACCACCTTAGGAGGCCAGCAGAATCAGACAAGGAAAACGAGGCTCAGACAGACAGTAAGTGACAAGCCCAGAGCCACAATGGAAGTTGGAGGTGATGCTGACAGTAGGACCCAGGATCTGGACCTCCCCTCAGCCCTAACTTGCTAGATAAAAGAGTAAAGAAGCCTCTGGAAAGTCACCATTTCATCCTTAAAACAAAATAACAGGAAGCTTAATTCAAAAAGGGCTGCACCGGTCAGTTGTCCTCTACCTCCTCAGCGAGAAAACTGAAAGGCAAGAATTCTCTTGGTCCACCAATCTACCCACCCACTCATGCATCCAACCATCCACTCGTGCCCCTACCCCTCCGTCTCCTAACTTTCCGTCTCTCCAATCATTCATCCACCTATCCATCAACTCAACCATCCTATCAACCAACCTCCCGTACCAGAGTCCAACCACCCTGGCAACTATCAACCAATCATCCTTCAACACACCCATCCAACCGATCATCCATCCACTAATCTCCAAACCTCCACCACCCACTCAGCCTCCCAAGTTTATGACCATCCAACCATCCATCCATCTACCCATTCACTCAACAAACCATACATAAAGACCCCAACACACCTTTCATTTAAATACAGCTCTCCTAGGGACTTCCACAGTAGTGCAGTGGTTAAGACTCTGCGCTCCCAATGCAGGGGGCCTGGGTTCAATCCCTGGTCAGGGAACTAGATCCCACAACTAAGGAGCCCACGAGCCGTAACTAAGACCTGGCACAACCAAATAAAAATAAATAAATAAATAAATAAATACAACCTCTGCTGGCTCATCATGTCTTCATTTCCATTTCTCCAACTACCCAAACATTCACAGATTCCCCCAACTTTCTATCTACCCCTCCATCCAGCCATCTCCTAAACCTCCAACCACCTGACTGCTCACTCATTCATCTACTCGTTCATCCATCCACGAATCAATTCATACACACATAGGCAATCACTCCCATTCATCTGCCAAACCTGCAACTACCCATCTATCCCTCCTCCCATTTGCCCACACATCCAACCATACATATATCCGCATCAGTCTACCACTCATCCACCCATCCATTCACTCTACAAAGTTTAAGACGCTCCAGTGAAAGACACAAAGATGACAAAGATACTATCTTTCCCTCAAAAAACTTAACAGGAGAGGACTTCCCTCCCCTCAAACCATCTACCTTTGGACCTTAGAATCACAGGATTCTGGTGGCACAAAGACTCTCCAAACTTCCATGATCGTCTCGACCTACACTGTCCACTGTGGCAGCCACAGCCACAGGCGGCTACTGAACACTTAAAGGGTGCCTAGTACAAACTGAGATGTGCTATAAGTGTAACATACAGACTAGATTTTGAAGCTTTAGTGTACATTTTTTAAAAGAATGCAAAATACCTATTTAATACATTTTTAAGTTAAGTTGAAATAATAATATTTGGGCACATATTGGGGTAAATGAAATGTTATTTAAATTCATTCCACCTATTTCTTTTGCTCTTTTTAACGTGATTACCAGAAAATTTTAAATAACCTATGTTCTTGAATAGTGCTGATCTAGAACAAATCCCTGAACTCAGAAGAGAAAAGGGAGGCCTAGAGAGGGAAGTGACTAAGCGTATGTCAAGAGTTCAACCCAATCCCAGCCTCCCGGCCCACCCGGGCAGCCCTGTCCCAGTCTCCCCAGCAACTCACCTGGATTTCCGCTTGCAATAGACAAGGAGGTTGTCAAAGAGGAAGAAGGCTCTCTCCTGGATATTGCCCGCGGAGATTTTTAACAAAGTCCCTTGCAGGAGGAGCTGGGTGCAGATGTCCGTGAGGTTGGAGCCCTGGGAGAGCGATGAGGGGTTGCGGTGCATGAGCTGGCAAATGCAGGAGCTCCCTTGGGAAAGCCCCCCTTCCTTCCCACAGACAGAGCCTGCACCTGCCTCCCTCGCACCCCCAAAATCTCAATGCACCACTGGAGGCACATCTGTGAGCAGACAGAAACCCAACACAGCCTGATCGATGGCTTCCCTCTGGTGAGTGTGCCAGAAAAATGCTGGCAGGAGCATACACAGATGACCGTTTCACAGAACAGGCGCTTGGGGCTCAGCGAGGTGAAAGGACTCACTCAGCTCACACGGCCCTAGCTGACATCTGGTTTTGTTATGGGTTTTGTTTGGTTGGGTTTTTGCCTCTCTCCTCCTCCCCTTATTTATTCGTGTCTTGACTTGTTACTTTATCTCCTCCACAAGAATGCCACTTCCATAAGGACAGGAAGCGTTATCAAGCATCTCTCAAGCATTTGCCACGGTATTCCCAGCACCTACTGCACTCTCTGGCACACAGTAGGTGCTCAATAAATGCTTGCAGAACAGGTGACCAATGCAATGTGAGCTCCACCAGGGGCAGAGGATTCTGAGAGCACCCTCTCTAGCTCAGGACGTGAGAATAGACGGGAACAGTTCCCAAATTCTACCTGGTCATCTATGCTAAACGACCAAGATGTTAGGTGTGCATGACGTTCACTGAACCTCCATGGGGTTCAGGGCAATGTGGTCAGGAAAGGCACCGGGGAGGAGCAAGATGGGCCTGGGAGGATGGCGAAGATAAAGAGTCTGAGGATAGGGATAGGCAAGGTCCCTGCTGGGAGGAGTCCTCAGAGCCAGGGACCACACAGGTCCATCTGGAACTCTGGGGGGACCAAGGCAGGGGCAGAGAGATCCCAAAGTGCTAACAGAGAGGAAGCTGGAAAGAGACCTTGGAGGGCACAGAATGCCGGCTAAGGAAGCCCCCGGAGGGTCCCCAAATCCGTGCTCCTCTTCCGTCATAGGCATGGAGTTTCAGCTGGCACATGGCTGCCCAACCACAGACTCCACTTCCCAGCATCCCTTGTGCCAGGCGTGGTCACGTGACCACATTATGGCCAGTATGCCTCACTTCTATATCATTTCCTTGAGAAAACTGCCTCCCTCCCTTTCCTCTCTTCCCTCCTCTTGCCATAGGCTGGAAGATGGCCACGGTAGTGGAATACAACGTAGCAAAGGACGGAGGAAGGCGTTGGAAGGGACCAGAGTCCGAATGGAGCAGAGGTGCCCCACCCCAAGCCTGCATCACTACTGAGAAATAAACTTTTATCTCATTTAAGCCACTGAAGTCTCTCTTTCTTACAGCCGCCAACTTTAAATACTTGATGTACTTTTAAATACATCAAGATAAGGTTGGAGGCCCCATCCACAGGTGGGCAAGGGGGTGCCTCTGACATTTAGGCCCAGGGGGTATTATGCAAAAGTGGTATTTTAGGGGAAATTCATTTCACCAACCTGCAGATCACAACAAAGAGACATGATGCTACCTCTGCCTGGAAAGGAACCTGGGGAGGAAAGAAGGAGAATTCTTCATAGAATCTCCTTCCCCAGACACTCAACGCCCAGAAGTGACAAGGCGTTCATACCCCAGAAAGATCTGCTGACTCAATTATTTCTGATACCCAGTATGGGAAACTGGTTTTGGCAACTCAGAAATCAGGCTGTTTTCTAACTGCCCACTGCAGTCTCCCCAACTGCTGTCAGAGTCGGTTTGCTCTGTGCCCACAGGCCGGCTAGAAGCAGCAAATCCATTTGCCCAATGGTGCCAGAGACCCTCTCTGGGGCCCACTCGGGGTCCTGGGAAACCAGCTTCTTTGCAATCAAGAGCTGTGCAGCCCAGGACAGAAGCACACACCCGTTAACAGAAATCACAGCCTGGACGCTTGCGTGCCACAGGCAGATATGTGATGCCCACAGCACAGCGACCCAGCGAGGTAGCACCCCTGCTGCCCTGGGGCTAGGGGATGAAGAGCCCCTTGGAGCCCCAGTATCCTTGCAAGCAGGGAGAGTGCGAGTCCCTGGTAGATAAGACTCCATCAGTGGCCCATGGGCCAGCTCAGAGCACAGAGCAACTCGACAGTTCCTTCGAGACCATGTGCTTCCTGTCTCCTCCACCTCACTCATGTCCACTCACCAGCCCTTCCAGGCTCCAAAGGGAGATTTTGGCTGCTTGTACAGTAAGTCTCCTACATACGAATCTTCAAGTTGCGAACTTTCAAAGATGCGAACATGTGTTTGCATGTCCAATCACATAACTTAGTTTTCGTGTCTGGCGTTATCTGTAAAAGTTGGGTACCGGGCTTCCCTGGTGGCGCAGGGGTTAGGAATACGCCTGCCAGTGCAGGGGACACGGGTTCAAGCCCTGGTCTGGGAAGATCCCACATACCGCGGAGCAACTAAGCCCGTGCGCCACAACTACTGAGCCTGCGCTCTAGAGCCCGTGCTCCGCAACAAGAGAAGCCACCGCAATGAGAAGCCCGCACACCGCAAGGAAGAGTAGACCCCATTCTCTGCAACTAGAGAAAGCCCGCGCGCAGCAATGAAGACCCAACGCAGCCAAAAATAAATAAATTAAAAAAAAAAAAAGTTGGGTACCTAGGCTAACTTTGTTGGACTCATGAACAAACTGGACTTACAAACACACTCTTGGAATGGAACTCGTTCGTATGTACTGTATATGAACCTAGTACCTGGCCCAGCTGTAGGGCCCAAGAGCCTGGAGGTCACACAGACCTAGACCAATGTCAGGGGATGGCAGAGAAGAAGCACACCCGGCCTGGGAAGCTGCCTCCCTGGTCTTGGCCAAGGACCACCCAGCAAACTGCATCTGAAATGCCAAGGACACTACAGGGGGAGGCCCCTTCCACCCCAGGCCTGCTAAGAAGCCCAGCTGACACTCGGTTTCCCCAGAATCCTTGAACCCAGGTCAGGGGTGGTGCTAGGGATCAGATACACAGGGAAGAGGCTGAGCACCAAGGTGTCCACCAGTCAGGGCTGGAGTCCTCTTTCAGACGGTGCAGAACTGAAGTGGTGACATTCAGAGAAGATGACAAAAGCTAACACAGGCACAGGGCTCACCACCCACCAACTCCAGTTCTAAGGATCTTACAAAACTCCATTAATCCTCACAACTCTCATTTTACAGAGGAGGAAGCTGAGGCACAGGGCAGTGAAGTGACTTGTTCAAGGTCATAGAGATGGTCAGTGAGTGAGCTGGGACCTGAACCCAGACAGGTGGTCCCACCATCCTATCCACTCACCTCTACTACCCTGTGCCGCCTCCTAGAAGGTAACCTGAAGGTGTTTTTATGCAGCTGTTGGTCTAGAGCAGGGGTCTTCGACGGGGCGAGAGCACAAGGCATCCCAGGGAGGGTGGGAAGAACATACAAGAACTTCTGTTTATGGTCCTTGTTTTTAACGGTCTTATGTCTCCTCACCCCTATTTCCTTCTGTCCCTCGTGGGTGAGTGCAGTTGATGGTCTCTTAAAGCAGGGCTTCCAGAGCCAGCAAGAGTGGTGTGTTCTATTTCTTTCTTATTAAGAACATGCACTTCTTTTTATGACAGTGAGCTTCTCACGAAAGTCTGCGGGGCCCAACGTCCGGAGTGTCCCTCTGCAGGAGGGTCAGCCCACACTGGTATGAGCCCTAGGCAAAGTTGCATGATGTTTTCTCATCTAAAAAAAAATGAAGAAACAAGTCCTGCTTTGCTGCCACGGCTCCTTCTGACGTTTATTGAGCGTTTACTCTGATCCAATAAAGAAAGCACCGTTCTGAGCGCTTTGCATGTATCCACTCCCTGAATCCTCAAGTGACCCGTGGGACATCCTGCCATTAGCCAGACTGTACAGATGAGGAAACTGAGGCAAAGGTACCCCACCAAGCAGAGGGGGTGGGCTCATACACTCACATCCACAGTATGGCAACATACTCCCATTTACTTGTGCTCAGTAAAATGGATTTATGGATTAACTTATCCGGTTTTAACTAAACCAGTCCCACAACTAAAAAGGACAATTGGCTTACAGAGGATCAGGCCAAAAAAAAAAAAAACAACCCAGAGATTGGAGATCAAACTAATGATGCAAGCCCAAGCGCACAGCAAGAAAGTGGCCAAGAAAAGACTCCCCCTCCTCCAGAAATAAGTCCCTTGTCAGCCATATTCCAAGAGAGATGACAGCCCTCTAATCAGATTGGCAAGAGGTCAAACAAAAAGATTAGAAAGCGGGCTTCCTGGTGGCGCAGTGGTTGGGAGTCCGCCTGCCGATGCAGGGGACGCGGGTTCGTGCCCTGGCCTGGCCTGAGGTTCTAACTACTGAGGGCATGAAGCTATTACAAGCAGCTTCACTGTTAAACAACATTTTTTCTAGCTAGAATGTATTATTTTCCCAAGTCATCTTGAGGATTAAACTTAAAAACCTTTCTACTATACAGAAAACCATTTCACATTTTCCAAAGAACATTCATGTTCTACCCTTCGCTTGACCCTCACAATGACGCCAGGAGATAACTTCAGAGATTTCTGAAATTAGACAAGTAGGGGAAAATGAGGCCAGGAGAGTAGGACAAGCTTGCATAAGGCAGGATAATCTGTAAGTTAAAAGGCTGGGGGCTTCCCTGGTGGCACAGTGGTTAAGAATCCGCCTACCAATGCAGGGGACACAGGTTCGAGCCCTGGTCCGGGAAGATCTCACATGCCACGGAGCAACTAAGCCTGTGCGCCACAACTGCTGAGCCTGTGCTCTAGAGCCTGCAAGCTACAACTACTGAGCCCATGTGCCACAAGTACTGAAGCCTGCGTGCCTCAAGTCTGTGCTCCACAACAACAGAAGCCACTGAAATGAGAAGCCCATGCACCGCAACAAAGAGTAGCCCCTGCTCGCCGCAACTAGAGAAAGCCCACGTGCAGCAATGAAGACCCAATGCAGACAAAAATAAATTAATTAATTAAATAAATTAAAAAAAAGAAAAAGGCTGGGCACCAAAGCCAGGACCCTGCACGTCAGTTTTCTCACCTGTAAAATAGGGATAACAACTGCCCTCTCTTCCAGCGTTGAAAATGTGTAATAGGTGCTCAGTAAATTGTCAGCAATTCTTACTCTACGTCACTTTATTTCCTACTTTACCCAGCGACAGAGATCAAAACAAGGGCCACTCTCAAACTGCAGATAGTTCAGGGTCAACAAGGACCCCAAAGACCCTTAGTTCCTATTTCCCTAGGCCCTTACCAGGAGGCATCTGGAAATCACTTCTGCTCTGGCTGCCAAATCGCTTGCTTAATACTCTCTCCACAGGGGCTCACGTGAGAAATTTCCCTTCTAGCTGGATGCCAGGAAACTCTGTCACCCAGAAGAACTGCTCAGCTTGTTCCTTTTTTCACAATGAATGTTGAGTAACTTCGGTGTCTTGCTCTTTTTACCTTGGCTGCCAGGAAGCTCAAAGCCCAAACAGGCAGATGTTTAAACGTGTCCACTCTATGTGCTCTTTAGGTCAGCATATTTGCTGAAAGTGACCAAGTTGACGCACTTCTGGCCAATGAGTTGGAAAGGTCTCTGGGAAAGGTTTTCCTCCACTAGGGAGGAGAGCTCCCCCTCACTGCCCTGGCCGAGCCCCTGTCTCCTCCTACTTTGGAACACATGATGCCTGGAGCTGCTGCCATCATGGAACCATAGAGGGGAAGGCTGAGAGGATCACAAGAAACCAAATCAGAGCTCTGACATCATGAAGGTGAAATGTGATTCCTTAGAGGACACATCCTGACACAATTTTCAGGTGCAGGAACAGAAACCAAGCTATGCATTTTAAGCAGAAAGAAATGAGGGCCTTATCCAATCCTTGGAGGGGTTAGAAGAGCCTAGAATCACAGCTGCCAGAAAAACCAAGAACACTGTAGAACTGGCCCTCCAGGGAAGCCAGTTCTCCTCCAGGAGAATCAGACCACCACCTGTCCGAGCTGATATTCTAGGGAAATGCTGCCCAAGCTGCTTCCAGGCCCTCAGAAGCTGTTGCCTCAACTCTCAGCTACAAAGCCACCCCATCCTGCTAGATACACACCACCAACAACACAATGGATGCCCTTCCTCTTGACACTCAGAAGCTGGAAACTGGGCCCTCTGCAAATGCTATCACAGAAAGTCAAACACAACCACGGCTGTGCTTTGCTGCACCAACAGCACAAGGGTGGCCTCCGTCCCACTCCTGCTTTCCAAATCTCGAGCAGCTGGATCTGATCTTGGCCAATCATATGCCAAACCTGAGCTACAAAGGAGTCTGAGAAATGCAACTATTTGTTCTCCAGCCGGGCGGGAAGGCCAGGTAGAGGAGAGTGGGTACATGCCAAACACTAATCCACAACACCCACCTCCTCCAGAGCACAGGTCCCTCCCCTCTGCAGCCATACCCTCAACCTCGCAGCTATACAGTCGCATTTAGGACTCCCCAACACAGGGAGATGAAGCGGAAATCCCAAATGCAAACAGTGCCAGCACACCCAAAGGATCTAAGGCAGATGATTCAGAGAATTATCTGCGTCCAAGAGTCGTTCCTCTTTAGTCTTCATCTCCCATTCCAGCTGTACTTACTCGGATATTGACTTTTTTATTGATTCAGATTTTCCCATTTCATTCTACAGATTTTTTAGGACAGCTCTAATAATTTAAGGAAGACACAACAGAAGATCTCAAGAATTCCATCCCTTAATAATCATCATCATAGTAATATCCATACCTATCACTTATTGAGTACCGACTATATGCAGGTATAGATAAGGAAACCGAAGTTCAGAGAAGTTAAGACATTTGCCTACAGTTACCCAGTAAGGGAGTGTCAAAGCCAGAATTCTATCCTGGAGTGAACCCTTAAAAGTTACCCTTGACCTTGGCATCAAAAGCTCAAGGGACACCAGGCAGACAGGCAACATGTGAAGGAAAGTGACTGGGGAGTGGTGGGGATGGAGGAAAACTAGAGGCTCCAGAGGCTGTTGCCATGGAAAATGGGGGCTCAGTGTTACCAATTTTTTAAGAGAAACTTTAAATCTAGACTTTTATGTGGACCTAATTGAAAAATAATTAAACTTTTTTTGTTTTTTGGCAAACACCATGGAGGCCAAACAAAATATGCTACAGGCCAAATCGGGGGCCCAGACCACAGTCTGAACCCAAGTTGTGCACCCCCCAGGCCCGTCCCCAGCCCAGAAGGTTCCTCCTGCCCCAGACACACCTCCCAGCCTTCGATGTGCGACTGCAGCTGCTCCAGGGCCTCCAGCTTCTCCATCTGCCTCTTGGTCTCGTTGATGTTGGAACAGACGGTCTTCATGGCCTGCAGGGCGCTCTGGACCGCGGGGTGGTCGGGGTGCTTGCCGGGGGTCCTCTTGGCGAGTTCCTAGGGTAGAGGAGAGGGCAGGAATGAGGGACATCAACCCAGAGGGCACCAAACAGCCTCCAGGACACCCGGGCCTGAACCAAGTCCCAGCTCTACTCTGGACAAAAGGTGTGATCTGGAGCTGGAGAACATCACTCATTCATTCATTCATTCATTCATTTAATAAATGTCCCCTGAGCAGCTCCTCCACAACAGGCAGTGTTCTGGAGTCTGTGGACAAATTTGTTAATAAAACAGAAAAATTCCTCATCTGGTGGCTATTACATTCTAATAAAGGAGGTGGGCCAAAATTAAGAAAAATCAGTGACAAATATTACAAAGACACATCAGAATGAGGGGCTAGAAGGTCTTGGGAAAGGAGGTGTTCTTTCAAATAGGGAGGTCAAGGAAGCCCCTCTGAGGGGGTGACATCTGAACAGAGAGTCTGGAGAAAGCAAGGGAGAGAGTCCTGCAAAAATCTGGGGGAAGGGCATGCCTGGTAACAGGAACAGCAAACGCAAAGGGGCATGGTGGGAGTGTATGGGGCCTGTAAGGGAAACAGCCAGGAGGCAGTGTGGCTGGAGGAGAGTAAATGCGAGAGAGGAGAAAGAAAGAGACAGAGACAGAGACCAGTTGGCCAGAGAGGTGGCCATAGACACTGCCTCTCCCTAGTCCCCAGTTTTTCTCATCTGTAAAATGGGTACAAAGAACCCCTTGCCTTCACAGGGACGTGGAGGAAACATGTAAAGAGGACAAAGACGCCAGTCGGGGGCTTAATCTGCAAGCCCCTCCCCCACTGTTTCTCACTCTCATCTCGCACCTCACCACCGGCACAGGCTGGGACACTCTAAAGGTCAGGCTGGTCTTAATCAAAGGGTTTCAGCCCCATAGTAAATGTGATGAGAAAGGAACTGAGACGGCAGAGACCAGCTGGGTCTCAAGATATCAGGGAAGATTTTCAGGCTGCGTCACTCAACCGACGCGCCGGCAGAGATAAGTTTCTCTAATCGTCTGGCCCTGACATGCCCGGGTGTTCCAGTATCTCTCCATCTCTCTGCTCCCTCAAAAAATCACAGATATGACACTCCAGTGGGCTGGTTCCCAGTACAGTCCCACATGGGTTCCAGGGCTAGCTCCGCCCCTGGGCGGCTGGGTGACCTCGGGCCAGATGCCCTCCATGCCAAGCCTCAGGTTCATGGACTGAAAACCAGTGATGTGGGGGAGGATGGTGACGATGAGCCTTTACTCTGTGCCTGGGAGGTAGGTTCTGTTATTATCCATTTAACAGAGGAGGAGATGCAGGCTCAGCGGGATGGTCCAAAGGCTCCAAGAAGTAGGAGGAGGAATGTGGATTTGAACCCGGCCATCTGGTTCCGCTCATGGTCATGGTGAGGGGTAAATCAGACACTGCAGGACAAGCAGCTCTGGGGGAAAGTACAGCCTCAGTGCGCACTCAGTCTACGCTGACCATCATCAGTCCTTCCGAAGGATGATACACGTTAGCAGGGCCCGCAGGCCGCAACGGGCCAGGCAGGTGTTGTTCTGAGAACGTCCTGCGGAGCACCAGCTCCAAAAATAGGTCTTCTCTAGTCACTTCACTTCTTCTCTGCCTTAACGTGAACAGCCTCTTTTCTGCAGAGAGGATCCTAATGGCCCAAGGACCAGATGTTCTGTAACATCAGGACCCTGTGGGTTTGCTGAGCACCTGCCTTGGGCCCAGGGACAGACCAGAAAGGAAGCAAGGGGTGGGGAAGGACGGAGCCCTCTCTCTGAAGGCAACTGAGCTGGGAAAGGTGCTCCCAGGGAAGGGGGAGGGAGGAATGGAGGGAGGAAGGAAGGGAGGAAGTGGGGGGTGGGCACAAATAACAGCCCCAAGTGGTGAAAGCGCTCGTGATAAATCAGAGAAGGGGAAGGACAGTGTGGCCGGAAAGCCTTCAAGGAGGAAGTAAGACAGAGGCAGGCCGGTCACTGAGGGTTGAGCTTTTTGTACAAAGGGGACGTATTTCCATTCACTCCTCACTCAACAAACACAGACTGAGCAACGGGTATGTGCCAGAGCACCGGGGTCTGGACAGAGACTGAGACGGCCCTCAGGGAGCTCACAGTCAAGAGAACAGTCCAGAAGTTGAGTATTACCACTAACAGTAATGACGTTAGCATTTAGTGAGTGCTTACACTTTTTGAGCTCACTCAATCCTCACATCAACCCTATGAGGTAGTTATTATTATCCTCACTTGACAGATTTGAGAACTGAGGCACAGAGAGGTCAGGTCATCTGCCTGAGGTCACGGAGCAGACTTGAGCCTGGCTCTGAGGTTAGTGCTCTGAACGTCTATACTATTTATAACCTTTCAGATAGTTAAATAGGAATACTTTCCTCTCTGGTAAATATAATTTATATTATTGATTAAGTGCTAGGTGAAACATCAGGCAAGTGAAGGGACAGAGGGTGAGGGAGGTGCACTGGTCCGAGAAGGTCTCTCTGAGGAGAAGGGCCTCAGGGTGGAGACCTGAATGAAGTAAGGGCACAGGCTACACAAACATCTGTGGGAACAGCACTCTAGGCAAGAGAAGAGCACAAGCAAAGGCCCTGAGGCAGTGAGAAACAGCAAGGAGGCCAGGGAAGCCGCAGCAGAGGGAGCAAGGAGAAGGATGGGTGCTGAGGTTGGATGCACACACCAGACACAGATCAGGTAAGGCCTGGGTGTGGTCTCTGGGTTTCATCCCAAGAGCCATGGGGAGGTGATGGGGGTTATAAGCTGAGGCCTAACACCATCCAATTTATTTAGCCTTTAAAAAACCCCTCTAGGGGCTTCCCTGGTGGCGCAGTGGTTGGCAGTCCGCCTGCCGATGCAGGGGACACGGGTTTGTGCCCCGGTCCAGGAGGATCCCACATACCGCGGAGCGGCTGGGCCCGTGAGCCATGGCCACTGGGCCTGCGCATTCGGAGCCTGTGCTCTGAGGCGGGAGAGGCCACAGGGGTGAGAGGCCCGCGTACCGGAAAAAAAAAAAAAAAAAAAAAAACTCTGACTGCCAAGTGGAAGATGCACTGGAGGGAACATAAAGTGAACGTAAAAGCAGGAAGACTGGCTAGTGGCTACTGCAATGGTCCAGGCAAGAGATGCTCAAGGCTGGAACCAGGAAGCTCTGTGCCCCATTCATCCATCCAGTGAGGCCTCCTGTGTACCTGGCCTCAGGCTGGGCCCTCTGTTGAGGACACAGATGACACAGACACTGCCCCAACTCTCCTGGAGCTTACGGCCTGCTTGTAGACATGTCCACAGACAAAACTACGATAGAAGCCTGTGACCTATGATGCGGAATTCAGTTGAACTCCCCAAAGCACCCCCAGCCCCATGCTCCAATGTAAGTAATTTTGAGCATCTGAACTTCTGTCAAGCCAGTCAAGGCACAAAAGGGGAGTGCAGACAGCCAGCTCCCTGTTTCCTCCGAGTGAGCAATGACAGAGGCTCAACCCGCCAAAGCAGATCCAGCAACCTCTCCTTCTAAAAGCAGGGGGTCAAATGAAAGCCTGCAGACCAAGTCCAACCCACCACCTGTCGCAATAAACGAAGCTTTACGCTCAGTCATTTCCCCGCTGTCCTCGCTTCTTTGTAGCCACAACATCAGAGTGGAATCGTTGCGACAGAGACCATACGGCCTGTGAAGCCTGTAATATTTACTATCTGGTCCTTTAAAGGAAAAGCTTGCTGATCCCTGGTCAAAAGCAACAGAACAGATTCTTAGCTGAGCACAAGGCCACCCGGAATAAAGGCAACATTCCCGTCCACCAGGACACAGGTTCTGATCACTGGGGTGTGTGCAGCTTCCGTTTTCCTTGCCTGTCTCCCCTTTCCCTGGGCTGGAACGTGGACACAGTGTGAACCTCTGAGAACCCAGGGGTGGAAGAACATAAACCCTGGACCGCCTTGTACAGAAATAAAATTACACGTTAAGTCACTGTTATTTCGGGTCTCCGTCACTGTAGCTAAAATATATCCTGATACATGTGACAGATGAGGAAGTTGAGGTGGACCCAGAGGCGAGGTCACTTGTCCAAGGTCGAAGATTGCTAAGGGGTGGAGCCAACATTCCAACCCATGCAGTTGAAGTCCAGAGCCCACGTTTTTAACCACTACTCCATGCTTCTCCAGCCTGTGTCCCTAGGATCCTACCTCCTCCCACCTCCCTCCACAAGTGCAAAGCCCTCAGCTCTCTTATTCTTGAGACTAAGAGCTTTAGGGCCTGTCACACCCTGGGAGGCACTGCCACCACATCCCAAACCCCTGGAAGTTGGAATTTCAGCAATCCTCTACTGATGGTTCCCTGAGGGGCTGCCAACACCCAGTAACTAGTAAAAATGAGAAAAAGGTTATTTCCCTCCTCCGTCTAGCTGCTCCCACCTCTCCTCCTGCCTGAGATCGCTGCTGGGCATGGAGAATTGAAACTGAGCAGGACCTTCTGGCTAGGCTCCTGGCTGGGCCAAAACTGAGGGGAAGGTATTGGCTTTGGTGTCTTGGTTCACAAGGGAGTGTTGACTCCGCTGTGCCCAGCCACAAACTCAGGGCCCATTCCTGCCTCTGGGCCTTTGCACTTGCTGTGCCCTTTACTGGCACACTCTTTCTCCAAATCGTAAGAGATGGTACAGTACTGGCATAAGGATAGGCATATAGGTCAATGGAAAAGAAGTCAGAGTCCAGAAAGAAATCCTTACATTTATAGTCAATAAATTTTTAACAAGGTGCTAAGACAATTAAATGGGGAAAGGACAGTCTTTTCAACAAATGCTGCTGGGAAAACTGGGTATCCACATGCAAAAGAATAAAATTGGACCCCTTCCTCACACTACACACAAAAATTAACTCGAAGTGGATCATAGGGACTTCCCTGGTGGCGTAGTGGTTAAGAATCCACCTGCCAATGCAGGGAACACAGGTTCGATCCCTGGTCTGGGAAGATCCCACATGCCATGGAGCAACTAAGCCCGTGTGCCACAACTACTGAGCCTGTGTGCCACAACTACTGAGCCTGCGTGCCACAACTCCTGATGCCCACACGCCTAGAGTCCGTGTTCCGCAACAAGAGAAGCCACCACAATGAGAAGCCCGTGCACCACGATAAAAAGTAGCCCCCGCTCGCCACAGCTAGAGAAAGCCCGTGCGCAGCAACGGAGACCCAACACAGACAAAAATAAATATTAAATGTAAGAGCTGAAACTATAAAACTGTTAGAAGAAAACAAAGGTGTAAATCTTTTTGACCTTGGGTTAGGCAAAGCATTACTAGATATGACACCAAATATATAGGCAACTAAAAATAAATTAGATAAACTGGACTTCAGCGAAATTTAAAACATTGTGCTTCAAAGACTATAAAGAAAGTGAAAAGACAATCTACAGAATATGTAAATTATATATATGACAAGGGACTTGCATCCAGTATATACAAAGAACTCTCACAACTTAACAAAAAGACAGCTCAGGGCTTCCCTGGTGGTACAGTGGTTAAGAATGCACCTGCCAATGCAGGGGACACAGGTTTGATCCCTGGTCCGGGAAGATCCCACATGCCATGGAGCAACTAAGCCTGTGCGCTGCAACTACTGAGCCTGCACTCTAGAGCCCGCGAGCCACAACTACTGAGCCCACATGCTGCAACTACTGAGCCCACGCACCTAGAGCCCGTGCTCCACAAGAGAAGCCACCGCAACGAGAAGCCCGCGTACCATAACAAAGGGTAGCCCTCTCTCGCTGCAACTAAAAGGAAGTCCACACACAGCAATGAGGACCCAACGCAGCCAAAAATTTAATTAATTAATTGATTGATTGATTAAAAAAAAAGACAACTCAATTAAAAAATAAGCAAAGGATTTAAACAGACATTTCTCCAAAGACGATACACAAATGGCCAATAAGCTCATGAAAAGATGCTCAATATCACTAGTCATTACAGAAATGCAAAGCAAAACCACAATGAGACACCACTTCACACCCCCCAAAATGGCTATAATCAAAAAGACAAACAATAACAAGTGTTCTTGAGGATGGAGAGAAACTGGAATGCTCACACAGTGCAGGAGAAAATATAAAATGGTGCGGCAGCTTTGGAAAAGAGTTCGGCAATTCCCTAACGACAGCCGGATTTAGCCACACCCGAAACCATCTAGCCACTTACTTTTCAGTTACATGGGCTCTTTTTTTTAAGCCTGTTTGAACTAGTTTTTCCATTCCTTGTATTTCAGAGTCTCTACTGCTTCACAATCCCAGAGAGACTGCAAGGACCTCGGAATCCCAAAGGTGTCCCCAGTCAGCCCCAGACAAGCATAAAATATGGGTATCTTCAAAATTAATGGAAGCTTGAGCTGCACTACAAAAGCCTCACATGTAAAAGGAGGGAGGTGAGGAGGCTCCTGCCCAGTTCAGAACTTAACACAATGTCTTAATAAGTTACAACAGAGTCAAGTTCAAAGGAGACAGACTATGGTGTTGAAAACCCTGGAATCCGCATCCAAGGTGGAACAGCTACATGAACTTACAGGGCTTGACCCTGAGAACAGTATTTCTGGAAGGAACCCAAAAGCTGCTTGTTAAGAATCTTGGGAGAACCACAAAACTAAGAAGAAACCCTCTGGACCTGCAAGACCTCAGAGGGTCCAAGTGGACCAAGTGTGCACATCTGTGAAATGGGATCACCATCAGATCCTAAGGTTGTTGTGTGGATCGAATGGAATGATGAATGTAAAAGTGTTGGTAATCAGTAAGGACACAGTATTTACCATCATCATAATCATTTCCATACTAATCATAGCTGTTACATTTACTATTATTTCTAGTAATAATAACAGTAAAAGCTGTAGTCATAGTAGTAATCATGATAGCTAGCACTTGAGCACTTAGTAAGTGTACCAAGCACTGTTCCAAACTTCAGTCTCTTAAGTCATTTCATCCTCAAATCATCCCAAAGAGGTAGGTACTGTTTTTATCTTCACTCTACAGGTGAGGAGACTGAGGCACAAAGAAGCAAGGCCTCTTGCCCAAGGCCACAGAGCCAGAAAGCAGGACCTGGTAGACACCTCACCACATCCACAGGCCCCTCCAGAAACAGTACCAGTAGGGCGTGAACACCCCCACAAGTAGGCTTTAGAACAAACACGAAATGTCCGAGCAGGGGCAGGCCCTGGGTATTCCTTAAAAACACTGAGGGCAGAGAAGGGAGGGGGAGTGCGGGGGTCACCCAGCGAATCAGCAGCGGAAGCCCCTCTAGAGCCAGGCTGGGTAACCTTTCCCCAACATCCGTCCTGTCAGCCCCGTGTGGTTTTGCAAGCAGGGCTCGAGGTGAGGGCTTCCTGGAAGAGAGGATGTCAGAGCACAGGAACCCACCACTTCCGCTCCCCTCCCATCACATTTACCAAAAGGGTGCCCGCTGGTGTCCGCTCTGTGCGGCCCCATCGTGTCCCCGGAGGTGTGGGCACTGGGCCTCAAACTCCAGGCCAAACCGGGCATCAAGGAAACGTAGCTGCAGCCAACTCCCCCTTTCTTGCTCTGCTTTGCTTGAGATTCAGAAAAGAACCAGGAGAAAAACACAGGGCCCAGAGGCAGAGGAAGACAGGTGTGCAGAGGACACGAGACAGGGAGGTGATGGGACCCCAGTTTTCCCCTGTCCTCTCTCCCGTCCTGGAGTCCAAGAGAGGCCACTCCCGACCAGCTCCCAGGGCGTGTTCGAGAGCCTTCCATCTCCCAGCCATAGCTACCGGCTCAAGAAGAGCCTAGTGGGGAACTCCGTGGCAGTCCAGTGGTTAGGACTCCATGCTTTCTGCTACGGTTGCGGGTTTGATCCCTGTGGGATCCGAGCTGACCCAACGAGCCCTGGGACATTCGGGAAAAACACACTCTCTTCTCCCTTGGCAGCCGTGCTCATCAGACACAGGCCTGAGGTTGCTGGAGGCCCATGCTGCCACCATGAGAAGGGAGCCTCCCAGGAATAAAGCTGACACAGAGGAAATCTGAGCCAGGAGATGGGAAGAGCCTGATTCTCGCTGGCATCATTTGAGCTCCTGGATGCAGCCATAAGGAGACGGATCCATAAAACCACAGAGTGAAAACACAGCTGGATTTGTCACTGGAAGAAGTGACAATACCCATTACTTGCTGTGACTTGGGGCTCCTGGAGGCTCAAAAGGAGACATGTGGTTAGAAAGTCATGTTGTCTTCTCTACAAAGAGAAAAAGGCAGCCTTGAGGATGGGAACGTCACCAATGGGGGCTGGATCCCATGGAGCACACCCACTTTCTGGGGACACCTCATCCAGCTCCAGGAGGGGCTGATCCTGCACCAGCTGTGGGTCTGTCCACAGACCTCTGTCCAAGGCACCACCATCAAAGCTCAGGAAGCCAAGCTCTGATCTCATTATCAAGACTTCCCAATATTTCAGTTCTGGGTCCCTGCATGCCCTGTCTAGGGTGACAGCAAGATGCAAATGAAGAGGCACTAGCAAGACCCACCACCACTTGAAAGAAGAAGAAAAAGAAAAAAGAAAAGAAAAGAAAAAAAAAACAAGAAACGAAAAACATCTGTAAGTCCATGAAAACCCAGAACTGAAAAGCTGCCCGGCACGGTAAAGAAAACCTCCATGCGTGCCAATTATATGAAATATATTTCATGACAATATATTTCCGATTTTAACAATTCCAGCCCCTGCTGCAGGTTGAAAATTGTAGCCCCTTGGATTAGGAATTAATGGGGGAAAGGAAATAATGCTCATGGGTCTTAAAAACTCCTTCCTTCCACTTGGAGAGATGGCGGGAGACAGCAGGAAGAGGGCTCAGTTCTGGGAGTTCACGTTCTGGCTTTGATGAGGACATGCCATGTGACCTTGGGCAAGTCTCATCCCCTTTCCGAGCCTTGGTCTCCTGGCTACGCAGTGCACGACTGGATCAGAGCCTGGGTCACAATCCAGACGCTGCGGGCCAAATGCTATTGCCAGGCTCTCTCAGCAAAGCAGAAGTTCTAGCCACCTTTGGTCTGTGTTTCCACCGGACAACAGCAATTGGCTGACCTGACTGGTGGCCAACCCCATAGACGGGACCTGTGTGCTATATAGTCTGTCACAATCCCCATCCCAACCCACTGGGTTACATCCAATCTACTCACTCACTTCTTTCACCTGCCCTGCAGGCACCTGTGTTTGACACCCTGGGTTGGTATCTACTGACATTCAGTGGTGGGGCTCCAACATGCAGTGACTCTATATCCAACTTCCAAAGGAGGTCCTAGCACACCTTACTGCAAAAGTCTACATCCTGCACTCCCAATTCCAGGTTCTAGAGAGGAGAGGGTAAAATTGGGAGAGATAATGATGGTGGTAGTGGTAGTTTTAAATTCCAATTTAGTAGAAGAAAAAAAAGAAAGGAAGGAAGGAAGGGGGTGAGGGAAGGAGAAAGGAAGAAAACAAGAGCAACTAAACCAAAAAAACTAAAACTATCCAAAATAAAGCAAGAAAGGTGGAAAAAAAGCATTAAAAAAGAGGACAAATTAAAAAATTTTATAAAGGTGGTAGAAACAAGATCAAATATATCAATAAATATAAGTAGACTAAATAAACTCTCCTGTTCAAAGATAGAGACTGACAGGACAGATTTTAAAACTTTAACTTCATACTGCTTACTAAAGAAGTATCTAAAATCTAAGGATATAATACAGATGGCCAACAAACACATGAAAAGATGCTCAACGTCACTAATTATTAGAGAAATGCAAATAAAATTATAATGAGGTATCACCTCACACCGGTCAGAATGGCCATCATCAAAAACTCTACAAACAATAAATGCCGGAGACGGTATGGAGAAAAGGGAACCCTCTTACGCTGTTGGTGGGAAGGTATCAATAAATTGATACAGCCACTAAGGAGAACAGTATGGAGGTTCGTTAAAAAACTAAAGACAGAACTACCAGAACTACTGTATGACCCAGCAATCCCACTCCTCGGCACACACCTGGAGAAAAACATAATTCAAAACGATACATGCGGGCTTCCCTGGTGGCGCAGTGGTTTAGAGTCCGCCTGCCTTACAGAGTGAAGTAAGTGAGAAAGAGAAAAACAAATATCGTACAATATCGCTTATACGTGGAATCTAGAAAAATGACAGAGATGAACTTATCTGCAAAGCAGAAATAGAGACACAGACGTAGAGAACAGATATACGGGTATGGGGATGGGGGTGGCAGTGGGGAAGGAGGGGTGGGATGAATTGGGAGATTGGGATTGACATATATACACTACTATGTATAAAATAACTAACTAATGAGAACCTACTGTAGAGCACAGGGAACTCTACTCAGTGCTCTGTGGCAACCTAAATGGGAAGGAAATCCAAAAAAGAGGGGATATATGTACGCATATAGCTGATTCACTCTGCTGTACAGCACACACTAACACAACATTGTAAAGCAACTATACTCCAGTAAAAATAAATTTTAAAAAAATCTCAGGGTACAGAATTGTTAATAGTAAGAGGATGTAATAAGATATATCATGAAAAGACTAATCAAAAGAAACCTATGGTAGCTTATTAATATTGAACAAAACAGACTTTGAGACAATAAAAATAGCTCATACTTACTAGTCACTTATAAGCCCTTTATAGGTATTATTTCATTTAATCTTCACAATAACCAATGATAAGGCACTGTTTGACAGAAGAGCAAACTGAGGCACAGAGAGTTTGTCATTTCTCAAAGAGGTAATACTAATAAGAGGAGGAGTTGGGATCAATAAAAATAAAAATCACTACATTATTAGAGTAGCTAACATTTACCAAGCATGACCGACTATACCTAGTAAAATGCAAAGTGCTCTCATGGGTTTTCTCAGGCATTGTCTCATTGATCTTTGCAGCAAGCCTGGGAGGTAGTGACTTTACAGATAGGGTAATGGGGGCACAGAGAGGTTCAGCAACTTGCCCTCAGTCACACAGCTAAGAAGAGGTGGAGCTGGATTTTCAAACTTAGACTCTTAACCATCACGCAGAGCATGGCAGAAAGCAGAATGCAGGCAGGACTCCGAGGAAGAGTGGTCTGGGAGGCTTTGGAGCTTGGCTTTGAAAGGGAGAGGAGAGAGCAGGTCCCCCACCCTGAGGGAGTCGAGCAGCCCGAGGCTATTGCTGCTCACCACACGGAAAGAGCCTGAATTGGGGCTGGTGCAGTCAGAGGTGCTGAAGCAGCTGTGGGCAAGGTGTCAGCGCTCAGCCCAAGAGGCAAGATGCAGGGCAGGCACTGTGGTTGGGGGGGAAGACGAGAGCGGGGGCAAAGGGGGCCACAGAAAAGAGACGTGTGACTTCCTGTGCCTTCTCGGCAAGACAGCAACAATGCCAGATCCCCAGCAGATTAGGAACTCACCTCGTAACATCAGGGTCAGAGAAGAATTCCAAAGAGATGACCCGAGGTAGCCAGAATGAAGAGAAAGAACTCCGGCAAATCAACACTAAAGACACCTATCCAACAGAACATGAGCAAATGACATGAAGAGGCGGTTCTCATAAAATGCCTCTGTCTCCACTGCTACCACCCTGGTCCAGTCACCTCCTGCCTGGACCACTCGTTCGTATCAATGCCTCCCTGGTCTCCCCACCCCTCGTCTCCACCCTCATCACCCCACAGCCCCTTCTCCACAAACAGCCTGAAGGATCCCGTGAGAACTAAGATCCTGTCCCTCCTCTGCTCAAAACCTTCCCACGGTGCCCACCTCACTCAGAGCAGACAAAGACCCTACAAGGCCCCACATAATCCGGGCCCACCACCTCTCTAACCTCACTCCCCGACTCTCTCCCTCAGGTCCTCCCCTCTGGTCACACAGGCCTCCTCACTGTTCCTCAGATGCACTCCTGCCTCAGGGCCTTTGCACTGGCTCACCCCTCTGTCTGGAAGACTCTTCCCCCAGGTACCTGTATAGCCCCCTTGCTCACCTCCTTGAGGTCTTGGCACAGATGTCACTTTCTCCATCCATCACTCCTGGACCTTACTAACCCTGATTTTCTTTTTTCATAGTATTCATGCCATCTAAACAAGTATACACATTTCCTATTCATTCATTTGTTGTCTGTTTCTACCCCCCCAGTAGAATGTCAGACCACAGAAGAAAGGGTCTGGGCAGTTTTTGTTCACTTTGTATCTCCAGCACCTACTATAATGCCTGACATACAATAGCTGCTCAATGGCTGGTGAATGAATGAACGGCTCCAAAAACCCTAGACAGTGCAGCACCCACTGTGGCTCCCCACCTGGAGATAATCAGGAAGACTGCAAGAGATCTGTTACAAAAGTACTAGTCTCACGGTGTGATTCACTGTGCTTGGTGTCATCTTCTCCCCTCTCCCACCACCCACCCCACGTAAAGTTTCCTCCTGTGCCACCTAAAACCCTTTGGTGAGCTGTGAGCGGTACATGTCCCACACCCTGGGAAACACACCACTCCCCAGTCATCCCCCTGCACCAAGAACTGATGCCGACACCTCCTTAGTGATGGACCACGGGCCATCCCCAGGGGCACCACACTCCTGACGGCCAAGGAGACAGAGGTAACAACCAAATGGCAAGGTCCTCACACTGTGTGTAGGTGACAGCTGCATCACCCACAGATAGACGTGGGAGGCACAGAAGACACTGGAGCCTATGCAGGGTCCCGAGGCTATACCCCGAGCAGAGATCCTGCAAAAGCATCCCTGACACAACCCCTCTGCAGCTGCTATCCCAGAAGATGGCTCCCAGGACGTGCCCAGTTTGGGCCCAGAATGTTTGATCTGGCCATCTACGGAGATGAGGGCGAGGCGGTAGGTGGGAGGGGAGACAGGTCTGGGGGAAGGGGAGAGCCAAGCATTTGCTTTGGGATATGGTGGGTAGAAGGTGCCTGTGAGACTTTCAAGCGGAGAAGTCAAGTGGGCAGGAGAACAAGACCAGGTTTAGGTGAGAGGTCCAGGCTGGAAGTCATCGGACAGAGATGGGGTCTAAAGCCATGGGAATGTCCACCTAGAAACTTCTACGTGGATGTTCACAGCAGCAGTATTCATAATCTCCAGAAAGTGGAAACAACCCAAGCGCCCATCAACTGATGAATGGATAAGCAAAACATGGTATACCCACACAATGGAAGATTATTCCGCCACAAAAAGGAATAAAGTGGTGATGTATACTACAACGTGGATGAACCTTGAAAACACTGTGCTAAGTGAAAGAAGCCAGACACAAAAAGCTACGTATTATATGATTCCACTCATATGAAATGCCCAGAGTAGGCAAATTCACAGAGACAGAAAGTAGATGAGTGCTTGCCGGGGGCTGCAGGAAGGAGGGAAAAGGGAAGCGGCTGTTCGTGGATCCAGAGTTTCTCTCGGGGGTGATGCAAATGTTCTAAAATTATTGTGGTGATGGTCGCACAACTTTGGAATATACGATAAAAGGGGGGTGGGGCATGGAATGGATGAGGCCACCGCAGGTGCAAATCTGGATAGAAAAATGGCCCATGGACTGAGCCCACCTACACTTGGAGGCCTGGAAGGTGAGGAATCAGCAAAGGAGACTGAAAGCAAGGGGTCAGAGAGGCAGGAGACAAAGGGAACAGGGGACTGGAGGGGAAGCTGCCCCTTTAGACAGATGTGCCCCTCCTGTTTGCCCCCTGCCGGCCTCAACCCGCTTCCATTACATACCAGGCCCTTGTGGGTCCAGTCCGAGACTGAAGGTCCAAGGGACAGGCACTGGGTCTGTCTTGCTCACGACCGTGGCCCTGAGCCGTGCCAGCAGCTGGTGCGCGTGCCAGTAAGATCTGCACGTCACCAGGCGATGACTAAAAGGGTCCGTGACAGTGGGTCTCCCCTCGGGCACTTGCCATTTGAGCATCAGGGGCGTCACCCCAAACCCGAATCATTTTCTGGGAAACGGTGATGGAAAACTCAGCAAAGCCTGCAAATGCCAACTGGCTACCCCAGACCTGGGCTGAAGGCTGGAATAGAACGTTATGGCTATTCTTAGGCAATGTTTCAAGGTCAGCTTTTGGGGGCTATTCCCAAAGAGACTTTCATTTTCTCCTCGTCCCCCTTCCCACCCAGGCTCCTTGACCCTGTTCGCCTACTCAGTTCAAAGTTCAGCTCAGACAATGGGGCTCAGAGGGTCACAGGGACATCTGCGAGGGCGTCAGAATCGGTGGGGGTGTGGGCAGGACTGAGGGTTCGGGCTCAGCTGCCCCAGGCTCATAGGATCATCTTTGAAAATCCACTGGAAAATGTGACAGAAAAATGGAACTCAGGAGGGGTACGTAGAGTTCCCCTCAATCCCAGCTGTTTTCTGATGCAAACATTCCAGCTGCGGGTGCCAAAGGCCAGGACACTCTGAGCAATTCTGTCGGGTGGGGAGTGTGGCATGTCCCCACAGGAATCTCAGGCCCTGCTGGCAGGTGCCCCAGTGCTCTCTAAGCCCCGGAAAAACACAGCTGGAGATGGAGGAAACGGGACGTGTAAACAGCCCTTTGGTTTGGAGGAAAACCCACAGCTCTGCTTCCTCATTGTTTCCTGTGGGCAGTTATTCCTCCATCAATTGCACGCGGGTTCTCTCTCTCTCTCTCTCTCTCTCTCTCTCTCTCTCTCTCTCTCTCTCCTGGGAAGCCAGAGTCCAGGAATCTCACCAGGCCAGACTGTGGCCCCTAGGGCTGAGCAGGCCTCAGAAACACCTGGACTTCACATCGAGAGCTTAGAGTCCACCAGGACATACGGGTCCAGCCCCACTGGTTGTTACAATACATTACGGAAACTGCCACTCCAAGCGGCCACTGGGATGCCAGACTTTCCCAAGATCCAGAAACCAAAGTGTTTGTACCTAGGGAACCTTGGCTGGGGTCTGGGGCTGTAGCTGGTGATTCTTCCAATGGGTCAGATATTCAAGGTTTTGAAGCCCAGGAAAGAAGGAGCAAACTGGCCACCAAGCCACAAAACACAAGGCCACCAACCTTCCCAGACCCCCACCTAGAGAACTGAGAAAGTCAGCATCCCCGACACCCCGGCACTTCGGCGGCTTAACTCTCCAAAGTGCTTCTCAACAGGCAGTGTAGCCTGATGGTTAGGGCGCAGAACTCTAGAATCAGACTCTGCCCAGGTTCCAATCATGGTTCCTCCCGCTTACCTAACGTGAGACCTTAAACGGGCCTCTGTGTCTCATCTCTAATGTGGGGCTGATCACAGTGCCTACTTCATTGAGTTGCTGTAAGAGTTAAGCAAATAAATCTTTAATCATCATATCAACCCTATCAGTACTATTAATACAAACGCTGTATTACAGGCAGGGAAACTGAGGCCCAGGGAAGTGACTTTCCCAAGGTTAAGCAGCCAGTAAATGGCAGAGCTAGAATTCAGACCCAGACAGCCTGTGACTGCAAAGCCTGCCTCCAATCCAGGGGTCAGCAAATTCTTTCTGTAAATGGCCGGACTGTAAATATTTTAGGCTTTGCTGGCCACAGCCGGTCTCTGTCACATATTCTTCTTTGCTTGTTTTGGGGGCTTTTTTAACAACCCTTAAAAAAAATGTATAAACACCATTCTTAGCTCACGGATTGTACAAAAACAGCCCATGGGCTGGATTTGGCTCACAGGCCACAGTTTTGCCAACCCCTGCCCTAAACCACTGCAGAATACTACCTCTTAAACGCCGGCAGCTGATTCAAGTATGGAAAACACACCAAACGAATCAAGTGAAGCACATCTGCAGGTCCACTGCAGTCCACAGGTTACCAATTTACAAGTTCCACCTGGAGCTTCTTCAGCACCAAGATGAAGAGCTGAGCTACTTATGGCATTTCCAACACCTGTCTGGGGATCAAAGCAGCTGCAAGAACAACTACAGATGGTTCTTTCAGCTCCCTGGGAGGCATCAACAGCAGCAGGCCAGAGGAGGTGCAGGGAGAGCTGGGTCCCACCACCCACGGATACCCATGTTAAAGGCCTGTGTTCACAGGCAGAGCTGACGGCCCCCACGAGGGTCTTGCCAAACACCGTCTCCAGCAGAAAGGCAAGTTCAAGAATCCCCAGTACCTTTCCCCTCCCCTCTCCCTTTCAGCTCATGGAGCAAAGATGCGTGTGGCCCCAGTGCGCAGGTGCATGAATGAGGCACCACCAGCCAAACTAATCCACCAGCAGGGATCCCAGGAAACAGCTGTCAGACAGAAGGCCTTCAGGATGGAGCCAGGGCAGGCTCACGCCAACGGCCACCATCTCCAAGGGCGGAAAAGCCTGGGCTGAAAGCAGTGGATGGCGGCAGAGCCATGCACCCAGCTGGAGATCTGCCTGGAAGCTGACTCGGAAGTTGAGGATCGAGACTTCTTGGGCCCTCCCGCAGGCAGCACATCTTCCCCTGGTCTGCCTGACCAAGACCAAGACCAAGTCAAATGTGGCTGGGCGGGGAGGGAGACATCAGGTGTGGCGATGGCCCTGGTTTGTCCCCCCGCATCTGCACCCGCACCCCTCTTCCACCAAGAGCCCAGATTTGGGCGAGGAGGCCCCTCTCTCTCCATCACTGGACTTTTGGCCTGTGGGATCCAGTGACTGGTAGGAGCGCATGACACAAGTCTGTGCCAATCAGAGCTGGCTTGCTCAGGGTTGATTGGTTCAGGGGTGGAGCACCCGACTGTGGTCTCAGCCAATCAGAACACGACACTGCCCTGCTCACTGTCATTGGACCGTATCTCAGCCAATCAAAGCACAACACTACCCAGTTCACAGTGATTGGGTCAGGGGTAGAGCGCAAGTCCAAGCATATGAGAGGAGGGCAAACAGCACAAGCAAAGGCTTCCTGTAATTGGTTCAAATTGAAGCACATGACTCAGGCCCAAAGCATTCCTAATATTGCACTCTCCTGGCCACAGATGACCAAAGCCTGAGTGACTCTCAGGGCTTTTGTCAGAGCTACTGAAAGAGAGGCTCACTCTTTCCCATTGTCTTTGAACTTGTGAGGGTGCAAAGCCACAGTAACTACAGCCATCTGCTACCATGCTGAAAATAAGAGCTGAAAGGTGGGAAGCGGAATTGAACCAGGGAGAAAGAGGCAGGGTCCTGGCCTGGATGCAGCCTGGCCCAAAACCGATGCTGCCCCTAAACTTCTCAGCTACCTGAACTAACAAGTTTTATTTTTTTTTGATTAAGCCAGGCAAAGCTGAATCTTCTGTCGCTTCAAAATAGGGGAAAGGAACAGGGGGAACGTCTCACCTTGAGGAGGAGGGGGTACTTGCAGATCCTCTGAATAGGAGATAACAGGTAGCCCTCCAGAGGGATGTCCGTGGTCTTCCGGCCTCCCAGGAGCATGCAGCTCTGAAAAGGGACAGGAGACCTTCGTTAGAACTCACCAAGGACAGCAAAGGAATTTGGCCACCCTCAAATAATCATGGGAAGCACTCTCAAAATGCAGCTACAGACAATCACTTTGGAAGCAGCTTAACAATACCTAGAGGAGGAAGAAATGTGTATATTCTACAACCCAGCCCAAAGCCTGTATCAGAGGCTGGCAAACTATTGCCCGTGGGCCAAATCCTGCCTACTCCCTGTTTTGGCAACTAAATTTTTACTGGAACACAGCCATACCCATTTGTTTACATAACGTCCATGGCTGCGTCTGAGGGCTGAGTAGTTGTAACAAAGACCTTATAGTTGCAAAACCTAAAATATTTACTATCTGGCCTTTTACAGAAAAGTCTGCCAACCCTCATTCTACAGAAACACACACATGCACAGGACACAGGAACACGGACACTCAAAACTGTCTTGCTTGAAACAGCAAAAAGTGGAAAGCAACCTAAATATCCATCAACTGGAGAATGAAAAACGTTTGCAGCACATTTCCACACCACGCAGTGGTGAAAACGGGAGAACTAAAGCTATGTATAGCCATGTGGGTGAACCTTGAAAACACGCTCTTGAGCACAAAAGGAAAACAAAAGGATACATATGGTATGAACCCATTTACATAAAGCTTTTAATGACACACAAAACAAAACTAGGCATTGTTTATGGAGAACCTATCCGTAGTGAAGTAGAAAGTCATGCACGGGAAAGAAGGGTACCGAGTTACATGTCTGTGGTCTCCCACCACGCCCCTCACAGTCCTGGGTCCCTAGGGCTCACTGTGTGCCCAATGTATGAATGAATGAAGGAACAGACTAATGAATGGATGAATGGACTAATGAATGGATGAACAAGCTGCCAGCAATGAAGGGGTCTCAGCCTTCTGCCTCAACACCGTGCTAGCAGAATGGAAATGGAACGGGACTCTTGGGAAAGTGGATTCCCATCCAATCATTTATTCATTCATTCATCCTCCAAATACACACTGTATGCTTACTATGTGCCGGGCACAGTTCCAAGCACTGGGGAACTGCCCAAAAAAGCAGACGATTTCCCTGCTTATAGTCAAGGTAAAATAAGACCGTGTGCTTACCAGGCCTAAGGCTCTGTGCCTTGCGTTTCACCCATAGGTAAAGTTCATCCTCACAGCCCTAGAATAAGCAAGATCCCTATTCCAGATGGGCAAACTGGCGCTCAGAGGCCAGAAGCACTGGCCCAAGTCTCAGAGCTAAGTCCTCTGCCTCTCGGGGATCTTTGGGGACCCTCTCCTTAGAGAAATAGTCCCAGGGACCCTGGGTCCCTGCTCTAGCAGGAGCTGCATGGCTCCCAGCCCCACATCCAGCCCTGGCACAGACGGGGGATCAGGGCTGCAGCAGCTGGGATGTGCCAGGTCCCACACTGCTCACACTCAGGCCTTTGTCCTCCAAGCCAGCGCTCCCCACAAGCTGCCCTGATGATGTCAGCTCCAGGCAGAGAGAGGGAGCCTGGGAGTGGGGTGTGCTTTCCAGACGCCCCCAGGGCTTGGCTGGAGAAAGGCCTGTCTCTTTGTCCAGGATCAAGAAGTTTTCACAGGACTGTCACAGCCACCAATTCCTCTTCACTCCAAACACCCTAGATTTTCATTTAAAAAGACAAAAAAAAAAAAGCAAGCACACACAGAGCTATTCACTATTCTAATATTATGCCCCAGGCACTATGGGAAGAACGTTGGAGAATCCTCTCTTTAAACCATCCTAATTTCACAGAATTGATTCAGGTGAGGTGTCATCCTCACCCTCTTCCCAACCTCCTAATGGCAGCCATGCCCCTGGGTCGTCCTTTCCATCCACACTCTTTCCCCGCTGACCTCATCCAGACCCATCACTTTCACCACTTTAACCATCCTTTACGCAGAAACTACTCAGCTTTCTATCTCCAGCCTGGCCCCTCCCTTCCCAAAACCCGAGACTCACATCTCTGATTCTAGGCCCAAATCCCCACCTGGACATCTAACGGGCATCCTTAAACCTCACACATCCCAAAGGGAATTTTTTTTTCCTTTGGCTGCACCCCGCAGCTTGCGAAATCTTAGTTCCCCAACCAGGGATCGAACCCGGCCTCGGCAGTGAAAGCGCTGACTCCTAACCACAGGACCACCACGGAATTCCACAAAAGGGAATTTTTAAATTTACTTCTCCTACCTGCTCCTACCCAACCTTCACCATTTCAGGAAATTGTACCTCCATTCTTCCAGTTGTTTGGGCCCTAAGCCCTGAAGACATCTTTGATTCTTCCCATTCGTTAATACCCCAAAGCCAACCACATGGCACATCGTGTCAGCTGGACAATCGGACTCTGTGTAAATCCAACCACCTCTCCAAGCGCTACCGCCCCACCCTCACCACCGTCATCTCCCGCCTGGACCATTGCAGCAGCCCCAGAGTGGGTTGAATAGTGTCCCCACAAATGCCATGTCCACCCGGAAACTCAGAATGTGACCTTATTTGGAAATAAGGTCTTTACAGATATAATTAGTCCAATTAAGATGAGGTCATTCTCATTCTGGATTAGGGTGGGCCTGAAATCAACAGGCTCCGTGTCCTTCTAAGAGGAGGACAGGACACAGGGAAGGCAGCTGTGTGAAGAGGGAGGCGGAGACTAGAGTTCTGGTTCCACAAGGCAAGAAACGCGTGAGGCCACCCGAAGCTGGACGAGGAAAGGCAGGACCCTTCCCGGGAGCCTTCGGAGGAAGCAGAACCCTGCTGACACCTTGATCTCAGACGCCGGGCCTCAGAGCTCTGAGAGAATAAATTTTGTTTTAAGCCACCCAGTTTGTGGTCACTGTCACAGCAGCCCTGGGAAACTCACACAAGCCTCCACCCTGGTCTCCTTGCTCCTACCCTCACACGGCCAAGGGGAGCCGCTTAAAATGCAAATTGGTTCCCACAGTTTGCCATCCCACTCAGACTAAAACTGAATATTCTGTCGAAAGTACTGCCACGCGCTCCAACCTGGACGAACCTCACAGACGTTACGTTGAGCGAAAGAAGGCAGGCACAAAAGCCTCCTGTGTGATTCCATTCGTGAAACATCCTAGAACAGGCAAACCTAACCTTTAGTGAGAGAAATCGGCATAGAGGTTATCTCTGGCTGCACAGAGGGGCATGCCTGGGAAAGGGCACAGGAAACCTTCTGGAGTGAACCTTCTGGAGTGGAGTGTTCTAAATCTTGATCTCAGGGGGCGGTTCCATGGGTGCACACATACGCGAATATTCATTATGCTGTGAGTACACTCGGCACAAGTATGCTACGCGGCAATAACAAAGCTTTCTGAAACTCTCAGGTTCGTCCCATTGTCTAAATGCTCCTTCATTATCTGGCCTCTTTCAATCTTCCTGACCCCATGTCCTTCTACTTTTCCTCTCATACTCTCCAATCCAGCCACCCTGGCCTTCTTGCTATTCCTCAAACACAGTAGGACCTCAGGACCTTTGCACTCGCAGGTCCTCTACCTAGAATGCTTTCCCTCCAGATACTCCTTGCCTCTCTCACTTAACTTTATCCAGGTCTCTGCTTGAATGTCACCTAAGACACTGTGTTCCCAAAGAGCCATCTAAAATAGCAGCCACCACCCAAACTTGCTCAAATCTCCTGCCATCCTTAACTCACTTTATTTCCTGCAGAGAACGAAATGCCATGAGACATACCACGGAAGTCCCCCCTACGAGAATGGCCACCCCATGAGAGCAGGGACTTTTCTTGCCTTGGTCACTGTTATATCGCCAGTACTTAGAACGATCCCTACCACTTGCTAGGTGCTCAAAACAAAGCTGTTGAATGAATAAATGAATCAAGTATCCCCATTTTATAGACAAGAAATTGAGGCACAGAAAGACAAAGTCCCCACCCCATCTCTCTGTAGTGTACAGTACCTCATGAATGGAAAGCCAGATTGTGTCTGTTCCCAATGCCTTAACATCCCATAATACACTCGAGACGGCTCTTCTGCAGGTGGCCAGAAGCTGGGAGATGCCAGCAAGGAGGGAGACAGATGGCGTGTGTGCTGGCACCCCACACCTCCTCCCCCTGCCCAATCTGGCCCAGCCCAGCTGCTGCCAGGAAAAGGGCAGCCTGGCCTACCAGGAAGACTGCAGGACAGAGAGGAAGGAAAAAAGAAGAAGTGAAGCGCTTCCTTCCCGCACCCCTGCAAACACCTCCTGGGCATCTTCCTGCCTCCCAAGACACAGCCGAGTCCAGACAGTGGGACTCAGGGAGCCCAAGCCTGGGCAGAAGGACCACCGCAGAGCGGTGCTGCCTCAAAGTCCCGGGCCAACCACAGAAACGTGGCCACGTGTGTGACCTTACACTACCTGACTTACCTTTGCTTTGTGCCCAGACTCTTACGACTATAAGTGAAAAACCAGAAGTGTAAAGATGCAGATACCAACAACAAAATGCGCCAGTCCTGAACACCTAAGACGCTTGAGACAAAGGTGGAGATCAGCTGGCCAAGCTCCCCTGCCTCAGATGCTCACTGGAAGTGGGCCAAGCAACACGAACTCACTGGTGAAGGAAACACACATTCTGAATCAAGATCCTGGAAGTATTTTCTTGGAGACTGTGCATTAGGGAGAAGTGCAATTAAGAATTGTACTAAAAAAAAAAAAAAAAAAAAAAGAATTGTACTATATAGTTTAGCTCTCTGGGCACACGGTTAAGGCTCCTCATGCCATGGCAGTTAACTCTTCTACCTTTGTGTGCTGAACTCTGTGTGTGCCACTGGGAAATAAAACAGCATGGGGGCTCAGGGGGTGGGTGGTCTGTGACTGAATGAGCAGGGAATTTGGAGGCGAAAGAGGAAGACTGGAACCCATGAGAAGCTCGATCACTTTTCAAGTATGTACTCTCAGGAAGTCACTTAATATTTTGGAGTCGTCAAAACCACCTGCGGCAAAGGCTATGCGGTGTCCCTGAATGTATTTCTTCTTCCAAAGCGAAAGAATTTTCAGCTGGGCACAGGGCTGCCCAGAATAAAGCCTACATTTCCCAGCCTCCCTTGCAGCTAGGTGTGGCCACGTGACTAAGTGCTGGCCAATGGGATGTGAGCAGATGTGTGCAGCTTCCTACTGTGCCCTTAAAAGGGGAGGGGCAGGCCCTCCTTCCCACCCTTCCTGCATCCCACCACCTGGAGTGTGGAAGTGGTGAGAAGTCGTCTTAGACCATATCGATGAGGGCACATACTAGGGCACTGGCCCCTCACACTGGGACCCCCATACCACCCCCAGACTGCCTACTTCCACGTTCTTAACATGGGAGAGAAATAAATGTCTACCTTGTTTAGACCACTGTTACTTGGGATGTCTGTAAGGCAGACAAATGAATACCTCAACTCATACACAACAGACAGCAGCTGGTAAAGCTCCAAGGAGGTCACAAATGAGAACCCGTTTTATATACAAGTGAATGGTGCGATTGTAGGAAAGACCATCATGGGTGTCTGTGGTTTTGCCTGACCAACATCCATTCCCAACTTACTTCCACAAGTGCAAACCAACATCCTTTAGGGATCTACCCACAGCCTTAGGGCCTGTAGTATGAATGGAGTTGACCCCGCCCTCCAGCTCGAGAAGTGACCGATCTGAGCACCAGCCAATCCCTCTGTCTACAGCAACTGGTTCACGGATATGGTCTTGAGCCAAGCTGAGCCAATGAGCATCAGACCCAGAATTTTTGTTGTTACCATTAGAAAAGAGGAGCCCTCTTTATCCTGGAGTTGCTCGGCTAGGAGAGGTATAAGCGTGGAGCCACTGGAGGCTACGTTGCCACCACATGCGGAGAGCCTGCCTGGGAATGGAGCCAAGGTGAGAAAAGCAGAACCAAGAGACACACTCCTGATGATGTCACTGGAACACCCAGATTCTGCTGTACCTGAAGCTCTCTCAGGTCTTTCCAAAGAAAGTGAACCAGTAAATCTTTTTTTTTCCTTAAGCCAATTTTAACCAGATTTTCTTTCACTTATAATTAAATAAGATGAATAATATTGAATACAATTATTAATACTATTGTTATCAGTCTTATCAGGATCATTACTTTAAACAGGAATTGGCAAATTTGGCCCTAGAGCCAATCCAGCCCTCTATGCCTATTTTTATAAATAAAGTTTTATTGGAATACAGCCATGCTCATTTCTTACACATTACTTATGGCTGTTTTCATGCTACAGCAGCAAAGTAGAGTCGTGATGACAGGGCTGTATGATGCAAAAAGGCAAAAATTATTCACTATGTAGCCCTTTACAGAAAACGTTTGCGATACCTGCTGTACACAGACTGCCCTAGCTGAGGAAGGGATCAGGTACCATGGGTCTGTGTGGATTCGCAAGGCTGAGGCAGAGAGGAAGGGAGAAGCAGGGGCAATGGTTAACTCACCAAAAGGAAGGCCCGCACGGTGGGGATCTTGTTCAGCTCCACAAGCAGACGCAGGGCCTTCTCGTGGTTGCTGCAATATTCTTCATATACGCAGAACTTGTCCTTCTGCAAGACAAGGACAGAGCCTGTGGGAGACAGGTCATGGCAGGAAGGCAGACGCTCTGAGATGTATGGACAGCTGGGCCAGCAGGCCTGGGAGGAAAGGCCTACCCCACACCCTGACCCTGAGACATACCCAGCAGGCGGGATTTCACATGAAGTCGCTCCCACTCACTACAGGCCTCTCAGCCTCCACTCTTGCCCCAGTTCTGCACCCAGTAACCTCGCAGGAAGCAGCAGGGCCCAGGGTCAAGTACACAGACTCAAGCCAGGCAGCCTGGGCTTGAACCCTGGCTGTGCATTTCCAGCTGTGAACTTGGGCAAGTTACCTGACCTTGGTTTCCTCATCTGTTAAGGTGGAGTTAATTATAGGCCCTAACTCATGGGATTGTTACTGAAATTAAATGATTTAATAGGTGAGGTTTCAGCATACAAGAAGTGCTCAATAAATGTCTTTAGAATCAACACACAAGTCAGATTGTGTCACCCCACTGCTTAAAACCCTCCAGTGGTGTTCTATTACACTAGGAATGAAATCCAACACTTTATTATACCTTTCAAGGGCCAGACAATGTGACCCTGAGTTTCTCTGATCTCATCTCACTGGCCTTCTATCTGCTCCTTGAACTTGCCAAGCCTGTTCCTACCTCAGGGCCTTTGCTCTTGCTGTTCTTTCTACCTGGAACACTTTTGCCCAAAGCCTGGCTACTCCCCAGCATTCGGGTCTCAACTCAAATGCCACCTCCTCAAATGACCCCTAGCTAAAGTGACCACTCAGGTGTACTCTATCATCCCCCCACCCCTGTCTTCATTTTCCTTATAGCATTCTCACAATCTGGAATTATCCAGATTATTTGTTCATCATCTGTCTTTTCCCACTTGGCAGTCGGCTCCCTGAAGGCAGTGACCACATCCTCTTGTTCACTGAGGTGTCCCCAGGTCCTAGCACAATGCCTGGCACACAGTAGGCCCTCAATAAATACTTACTAAATGAATGAACTCTACACACCTACTAGGTGCAATGCCCTGTATATATGAACCCAAGAGTCTAAATAAGACTCGGGAATTTGGGGGAACAAGTAGATCTCTGGTCACTGCCACACAGCAGTGGCACTGCTGAGGCAGGGGGATAGTTCTCTTGACCTCCAGATACCCCTGAGCCCAAAGCTGGACTCTTTCCAGCCTAGAGGTCACCCGTGAGTCACCAGGTCTGTAACCATCAGTCAGGGTTTCCGGGACTGAAAGGGACAGGAGCCGTCTTAGTTAGCAGGAAGCTCTCCACTGAGCATACTCAGTTCCCAAAGGCTCACAGAACACCTCCTTCCAACTCACCAAACCCCAAACAAGGATGTCCTGGGGAAGGCTGCAGGACAGGAAGGGCTGAAGGTGGCTGAAGGGCCTTGACCTTGGGCTGGGGGGTGGCCAGGAGACCCCAAGAAGCTAAGGAAGGAAAAGGTGGGTCTGCAAAGTAAGCAGCTCGTCTTGCTTCTGCACAAGCCCCCAGTCATCCTGCCGGTGGGTGGCTGCAGGAAAGAGGAAACCAACGAGGAGAGAGAATGGGTTTCAGAATCAGTAAGCCACCCCAACCCGGCCCAGCTCCCCCTGGGGCTCCGTGTACACCATCTGAGCAGATGCCCTGAGCAGCGAAGTGTCCACAGCCAGAGCCGACGGCCAACACGTAGTATGTACTGAGCAGTTAGGACACGCCACCCTCTGCTCTCCTGGAATGCGTGCGGGTAGACTCACTCCACCTCACAGTAACCTGACCCAGTCATCACGGTATTCAACCCATTCACACATGGGAAACCAGTGAAAGGTCATGAGCCCAGGGTCTCACACCTAGCGGAGTGGCAGAAGGAGGATCCGACCTCTCTTAACCCCCACGCTGATGTCCGGCTCGGCAGCCAAGAGCCTAGAGGCCCTGCTATTAGCACAGCTCCCAGATAAGACACCGAAGCCCCCATGGCTACAATCAGCATCAGCCTCGTAAGTGCAAGTCCAGGCTCTATAGCCAGACCACCCAGGTTCACAGCCCGACTCCCCAGCTCGCAAGTCCAGGCTCTACAGCCAGACCACCCAGGTTCACAGCCCGACTCCCCAGCTCGCAAGTCCAGGCTCTACAGCCAGACCACCCAGGTTCACAGCCCGACTCCCCAGCTCGCAAGTCCAGGCTCTACAGCCAGACCACCCAGGTTCACAGCCCGACTCCCCAGCTCGCAAGTCCTGGCTCTACAGCCAGACCACCCAGGTTCACAGCCCGACTCCCCAGCTCGCCAGCTCTGTGACCTTGGGCAAGGCACGTAATGTTTCAGAGCCTCTGCATTCGTGCCTATAAATTATAGACAGTCACGACCTCCCCGTCATAAGGTCGCTGTGAGGGTTATCAGGTGAATTCATAGTAAACGCGTAAAACAGTGCATAGTAAGGGCTCCTTAACTATTAGCCGCTATTGTTATTGCTGTTGTCGATGTTGCTATTATTACCATGGTTACTATTTCAGCAAATTCATCATCCCCTTGGTGAATCCATCTAGGACAGGTAGGACAGTGGATGGGTAGGTTTTGTTTTGTTTTGTTTGCGGTATGCGGGCCGGGCCTCTCACTGCTGTGGCCTCTCCCGTTGCGGAGCACAGGCTCCGGACGCGCAGGCTCATGGGCCATGGCTCACGGGCCCAGCCACTCCGCGGCACGTGGGATCCTCCCGGACCGGGGCACGAACCCGTGTCCCCTGCATTGGCAGGCGGATTCTCAACCACTGCGCCACCAGGGAAGCCCGGATGGGTAGGATTTGATGGTAAAAAAGAGACAGGCAGAGTCAGGAGGAAGGGAGCTGAGTGAACTCTTAGGTCGGGGGAAGGCCACCAGGGAAGGCACCAGGCAGATTTTGAGGATTGTGGTGGCTCTTGCCTCCCGGTATATCTGATTTCTCATTCTTGCACTGTCTACCTCCCCACAACCACACCCTGGACCATGAGCTCCATGGAGGCAGGCTTTGCAAACTGATGAGGTCACGGCTATGGCCAGTGGGGACTGAAGTCCCAGACAGAGTGCAGGCCTCATGTATATTTGATGAATGAAGCAAGAGAGCAGAGGGAGGAATTGAGTGGTGCCCGAGACCCTCACACCAGCCCCACGTTTCTTCCGGACAACCCTGGTGCACTGCAATGCAGCCTCAGCTTTTCGCTGGCCCGTGTGTTGTTTCACCCACCCAGCATCCATTCCCCCTTGTTCTGGTCACAGCCCCCACTTTTTCCCCTGGGGAATCTGCCTCCTACACTCTGACCCCACTGACTCCACTCCACTCCCAGGCACCATGCGTGAGCGTGTGACCCAGGCCAAACCAATCAAAGAGCTCCCGGTCCTGGCAGCAATGGCCATGCGACCCAAACTGGGCCAGTGAGAGCCCTTAAGGACTCAGGTTGGAACTGCTGTGAAGAGAAGCTCTCTTTGAACTTCTGTTACTAAGCTAGCTGACTGTCACCCTGAAACTGCTGAGGGTCACCTCTGCCACCACGCTAAGAATTAAGCCGAAACAGAGGGAAGCAGAGCCTAGAGACAAAGAAAAACCAAGTTTTGAAAACATCATATGGGGTCCTGGATTCAGCTATACCTGATGTCAACACACTCTGAATATTTCATTTGTAGGAGCCAATAAAGTCCTTTTTTTTTTTTAAGCCTATTTGAGTTGTTTTTGTCACTCGCAGTGAAGACAGTACTAATATATGCACACTCTAAAAGGGGAAGAAAATGAAAAACATGGACCCAAGTCTGGTGTGATGACCGTCTCCCTGTTCATCTCCATCTGTACCATGAAGGGCTTGGACCAAGAAGCACAGCCAAATCTGTTCATTCTCACATGCCAACCCCAATCAATAAGTACTGCTGTCTGGAACACTAGTGAGAAGAATTCTGGAACCCCATGGAGAATGCTGTGATTGACTAGCAATGTCTGCCACGGATGCAGGAGAGGGGAATAAGTCATAAGATCGCCACAGTTTGTCATTCCTCATTCCCTGAGCCCCTTCTCTGACACACTGTGTAATGTCATCCTCTCCTTCAGCCTGTGAAAAGGGCAGGGGAGAAGGCTTGAGACTTGGAGAAGTTAAGTTTAGTAAATGACAACACCCCTCTTCAAAACCATGCCGAGTTTCATCACTCCCATCTCCTTTCATTGAGCTCAACCCCAGCTGCATCGCAGGCCGAAGATGCAGCAAATGTGGAAATGCTACCCTTGACAGCTAAGAGGCCAAGCGTTCAATTTCCTCCTAGGGGCGCCCCGTGGGGCTTTGCTTGTTTGTCTTGGAGGAAATGGACAAACCATTGTGCACACACAGACTGTGGGGATGGGGGGCGTGTGGCCATGGATTTGGGCTGTGAGGGAGGAGAAGAGGACAGCTGCCAGCTGGGGACAGCTGGGGGAGAGGCTCTAGCCCCCAGAGAGAGCTCCGAGGATTGTCAGAAGTGGTGGCTGCCGTCCACAGTACCCAGGGGGTGACACTAGCTCCACGGAGACCATCTGCTCCCAACCACTCATTTCACACCCACAAAGACTGAGACTTGGAGAAGGGAAGGAGCTGGCCATGTAGACCTCTCTGGTGGGGAGGGGAGTATGAGATTCAGGTCACTTTCCGCAAGCTATCTTCCGCCTGTCCACACAGCTGTGGGGTGAAGAGGCTAAAACCTAACACAGACCACACCAATTCTTGCTAAACCCTCCAACTCTCATAATGCAGTCCCTGCAGGACAGGGCCCCCCCATGACATCCCTGGATTCGCTCCACCACTGACTCCGCTCCAACCACTCTGGCCTCCCTGCCTTCCTCCAGTGGACCAAGCCTGCTCCATCCAGGGCCGCTGCCCTGGCTTCCTCTCCATGTGGAATATCCTTCTCCGAGATCCCCTACGTCACCACCTCACAGAAGCCTTCCCTGACCAGGATCGCCAGATAAAACACAAGACACTCAGCTGAGTGCTCATGTCAGATAAACAACAAATCGTGTTTCAGTAGAAGTATGTCCCAAACATTGTATGAGACATACTTATGCTAAAATATTATTTGTCGCTTACCTGAAATCCAAATTCATCCAAACACCCACCATTCTGGGTGTTGTTATTTGCTCAATCTAGCAACCCTGTCCCTGACTTCCCAACTTCAGACAACCTCAAGGAGAGTCACTCCTCACATCTGCATTTTATATCCTTCACAAACCCACGTCCACGTCTGAAACGACCTCCTCTGTCAGCTGACTAACCCTCCTCATGGAGCCTCATGGCAGCAAAAAGCAAATCTGTCTTATTTAGGGCACCATCCTCAGGGCCAAGGACAGTGCCTGGTGCACAGTAGGTGCTTAATAATGATATAAAGGGACTTTATCATGTAAGACGGTGAGAAACACAAGTCCAGGAGTCAGACGACATTGGCTCAAATCCTGGCTCCAACACTCACTGCCTGGGTAAGCTTGCGCACTGACTTACCCTCTCTGGGCCTCAGTTTCCTCATCTGTAGAGTGGGTATAATAACAGCACCCACCGTTAAAGGTTGTTGTGACGTTGTAATGAATTAATATACGTAAAGCACTCAGACCAGCACCCAGCACAAAGAGAAGGTTCACTGAGTGCTAGTTTGCAATCACCTCAGTAGTTAGTGGTTGGGTTTGGGGGTGAGGGTGTGAGGGAGTCCCACACTGTCCACTGGCTGGGCAGCAGCGGTGAACTGGTCTGTAAGCCAGGGCCCCTCACAGGGTCTGATGTGCCCCTTCCTCTCCTGGAGAGCCTGTCCACAGAGCTCTGTTCCCAGTCACCACCTTACAACCCCGATGCTGTCTGGCTGGCCCTGGTGCCCCCTCCCTTTGGGGCTGTCGGGGGATGCTGTGGTGAGTGTGTCCTATCCGTGAGTCCCTCCGTCCTCAGTCTGAGACAGCTGCCTGGCTGGCCCGAAGCTGTCCACCCACTCCCCGGGACAGCCCATGTCCAATGGGGGTGCAAAGGCCCCGCCACCTCATGGCAATTCAGGACGACCTGAAGGAAGAGGCACGCCAGCTCCAGAGCTCCCCCAACCCCAGGTGGGGTCAGGCCAGGTGGAGACTGTGCAACCTTCTTCAGCTGCTTCCAACAGGCCACCTGTACGCAGGCCTCCAGCTCCTGGAAACCAGCCTACAGCAGTGGCCGCTTTTAAAAAGAACTCAGCACCGTCTGCCATGAGCCTGGGGGGAGCGGGGTGATGATTGCAAATGTTAAATGAAAAACATGACTTTAAATTAAAAACACTGAATCATACGTGGAGAAAGCTGACTCCTTTTTCAGCTGTTCCAATTACCTCAAGGAAGGGTCTCAGCAAGGTGTGCTGTGACACCAAAGCCAGTCTGACACCATTCATCTTCCTTTGATCAAACCCAGCGCAGGTCTCAGGCTCAGAGACTCAGGTGGGCAAGAGTTTCTAGACGGAATGCTGTAACACAGCTTGGTTTCTATTGCATTTATTTTTAATAGCAAGAGACACTCATTTTCCACGTCCAATAATGATGCAAATTACCCTTTTAAATAAGTTTTTTTGACTCCCCACAAAGGCCTGAACATCCACCGTAGGCACATGAGGATTCTGAGGGTAGGCACTGCCCTCACAGATGTCCAGTTTGATGAGGCTACATGAGGAGGGTTCCGGGCAGCGCAGCAGAGGGTATGGAAAAGAGGCTGCCTCCTGGGCTCTAAAATCCCCACCTTCCTTCCTCCAGCCGTCCCCTGCATCTCTGAGCAAATTAGCCCAAGTAGGGACTCAGGAGCCGGAGACCCTCACTGGCCAGTGCGCTAAACCTGCTTACCACACCTCTGCGGCTCAGGCAGAGAAGTCGGGGGACACATGGGGCCTGGAGTTATCGGCAAGCTGGAAAATGCACCCTGAGGACCCCTCCCCCACTTCGTCTAAAGTATGGACTGTTCCACTTTCAGCTCAGATGTCATCATGTCACGGGCATCCCCAACTATGCCACCACCTCCCAAAAGCCTTCCTTGGTGCCCCAGCTGGAATAACACCCATTGCTGACACTCATGCAGCACCAGCTTGGAGCCAGGCCAGATCTCACTGCTTTACTCGAATTAACTCATTTCATCCTCATGACAGCACCATACAGCAGGTACTATCATTACTCCCATTTTACAGAGTTGGAGACTGAGGCCTGGAGAGGTGAAGTCACTTGCCCAAGGTCACTCAGCTTTTCAGTGATAGAACAGAGAATGGAACCTAAGCAGCCTGGCTCCAGAGAAATAGGGCCTCACTCCTTCCTCTGAACCCAAAGGGAAGACTGTCCCTCCCATCTTTTCTATTTTCCTATTCAAGATACTTGTCCTGGGGAATTCCCTGGCGGTCCAGTGGTTAGGACTCGGTGCTTTCACTGCTAGGGCCTGGGTTCAATCCTTGGTTGGGAAACTAAGATCCTGCCAGCCCCGCGGCTCGGGAAGAGAAAAAAAAACAAGATGTGTCCTTAACCAGTACTGCCACTAGCCCCTCTCACCACATGCACGGCTACCACCCTGGCCGATGGGCACCATCATCTCAGACGTGCAGTGACCTCTTCCTGGTCTCCCCGCTTCCCCAGCAGCAGCCCTTTAAATGCAAAGCAGATCACATCCCTGCCCTGCACCACGCCCTCCATTAGTGCCCATCTCACCCGTCTGCTCTCACGTTCATCCTATTTCAAACGCTGAGGAACGGTGGCCACGCGAAGAGCTAATAGCCAACATTTAGTGAGCACTTACTGTGGGCCAGGAGCTGTTCGGATCCCTCTCCTTCCTTGTATTAGCTCACTCGATCCTCAAGGACATCAAGGGTCAGGTCTAGTTTTTTACCCATTTTACAGGTGAGGACACTGAGGCACAGACAAGTTAAAACAACTTGCCAAGGATGACACAGCCCACGAGCAGCCCAGCTCTGCCATGCTAATCTCAGACCACACAGATGTGATTCCCTGGAGAAGGGAGTTAGTAACGATGACAATGACAACGAAAGTAAGCACCGACCGAGTGCTTGCTCCAGGCCAAGGTCTCCCATCTCAGCACCGCTGACACTTGAGGTCGGATAATCCTCTGCTGTGGGGACCTGCACATTATGGGCTATCTGGTGGCATCGCTGGCCTCCACGCACTAGAAGCCAGTAGCATGGCCCCCTCCCCAAGCTGTGGCAACCAAAAATGTCTCCAGATGTGGCCAAATGTCCCCTGGGGGCAAAATAACCCCCTGGTTGAGAACTGCTGCTCTCGGCTACACACTTTGTTGCTTTACCTCTTTGAGTCCTTCCATCAACCCAAGGAGGCACCATTATCCCTACTGCTCCATCTGAGGAGGAAACTGAGGCTCAGAGAGGACTGGAATCTGGCCCAGGCCTCATGCCCGTGAGGCCAGTGCGGGTTTCCTCCCAGTGGGGAGGGTCTCACGCAGCACAGGTAGAGAAAAGCAGTTGCCTCCTGTAGGCTAGGCTGCCCCGCTTCCTCCAGCTGTCCCCTCACAATTCTAAGTGACTTGGGAAGAGAGTGGCTATTACAACAAGGATCAGTCTCCCTGTCCAGCAGTCCAAGGGGGCACCCAAGGGTCAGACACCCTCGGTGGCCAGTGGGTGGCCAGACCGGGACTCAAATGCAGGTGTGTCTGACCCCAGTCCACCCTCTTGGTCAGGCTGCAGCAGAGGGGCCCCGCCAGGCCAGGCCAGGAGGAGCCCCAGGACGCAGTCATTCAGCAAAGAGCTCTGAGGAAAAGGGGACCACACTCTACATAACATTAAAGGGAGGGAGAGCCAACTAAAAAGAGCCCCAGTCTGCTGGGTCCAACCCTCTGCCCATTGTTCCCGGGGTGGAGGCTGGACCCACCTGCCCACCTGCCTCTCCCCCTCCCAGATAGATCTGCAGACGAAGCTAGCCAAGGGTGGATGGAATGGGGAGCCGGGGGAGAAGCCCACTCCCCAAAAGCTGCAGGCTCTGGTAGGGGCTGGGGCATCGTACTCACGAATTTTAAGAAAACATTCCCAAGTTCATGCTGAGACTGAGGCTCCGGATGTAAACAAAACTCCAAGGCAGCCAGGAAATCCTTATGAACTTCCAGGATGTCTTCAATGTTTGAGAACAGGATCTGCGAGGGAAAAATGAGGCCCAAGGAGAACATTAATCGAGGCGTAGAGGAGACCAAAATGAAGCATTAAAAAAAAAAAAATACATAGGGACTTCCCTCGTGGTCCAGTGGTGAAGAATCCACCTTGCAATGCAGGGGACGTGGGTTTGATCCCTGGTCAGGGAACTAAGATCCCACATGCCGCAGGGCAACTAAGCCCATGTGCCACAGCTACTGAGCTCTCACACCTCTACTAGAGAGTCTGCGTGCCGCAAACTACAGAGCCCACGCGCTCTGGAACTCGCGTGCCACGGCTACAGAGCCCACCCGCCTGCACGCCACAACTAGAGAGAAGCCCACGCACCACAACAAAAGATCCCGTATGCCTCAACAAAGATCCCACGTGCCGTAACCAGGACCGGACACAGCCAAAAATAAATTAAATAAATAATAAATCTTTAAAAAAAAATACATAATCCCCCGGTGCAGGCGAGGAGGGTGTAGGAAAACGGGCAGTCTCATATACGCTGGAGCTAACAGAAATCATGATACTAACAAAAATACTGCCAACATTTACTAAACAGGATTAATGCCTAATCCTGTACCAGTAACTTTATATGCACTTATGGCATCTAATCCTCACTATAACTCCACGAGGCAGGAGCTATTATCATCCCCAATTCACAGAGGAAGAACTGACGCTCAAAGAGGATTAACATTCCCAAGGTCCCGTGGGCCAGTGAAGCAGCGGAACTGAACTTCACACTCAGCCTGCAGAGGAATATATACCAAGACATCCATCACAATCTTCATCACGGCCAGACACACCTGGTATGTCCAACCATAGGACTGATTTCTTTTTTTATTGGAGTATAATTGCTTTCCAAGGTTGTGTTACTTTCTGCCGTACAGCGAAGTGAATCAGCCACATGCATACACGTAGGACTGATTTTTAAAAACGACGAGGGTACTTCCAGGCACCTATTAAAATGACCTGATAGCAGAAAATACAATAGGGAAGGATGCTCTAAATGTGCCATTTAAACTCTCACAAACAATATATGAGTGCCTGCTTCCCCACAGGAACCTATAAAGTTTGAAATGCACAATCTGACCCACAACTGTACATTTCAGAATTTAACCTTTTGACCAGTCATTTCCAACCAGGGCTAGTTTTGCCTCCCAGGGGACATCTGCCAATGTTTGGGGACATTTTCAGTTGTCACAAACTGGGGAGAAGGATCCTACCGGCGTCTCATAGGTAGAGGCCAGCGATGCCACTACACGTCCTGTAATACACAGGACAGCCCCCATGGCAAAGAATCGTCCAGCCCAACTTGTTCATTGCACCCAGGTTGAGCACTGGGTGGATGGCCAAGACCATATACTGCAGCCTTACGTGCACTAGTAAAAGATTAGACAAAAGCCAAATATCCATTAACGGGGACTCGTCAAACAGTTAAATAAAGGGGATTGGCTATATTTAAATACATGCCATATTCTGAAATACTTTGAGCCTGTGAAAAGAATCTGCAGGTCTGTAGAAATGGATCTGGAGCCCTGGAATGATCCTTGATATATACTGCGGGGGGAGGGGGGGAATCATGGTGCCACATGCGATTCCAATATGGCTCCATTTGTGTAAAATAACACACGCAAAGGCCACGCCTATGTTGGCAGAAGCAGAGACCCCCCTGGACAATAACACAAGCTGCTAACCGTCAGGGCCTCTAAGAAGAAGAACTAGGGGAGATTTTCACTGACTTAAGGCCCTTTGAACTGCATGAATTACTTTTTCTGTTTTGTTTTTTTTTTAAATAGGTGCATTTTTTCTTTTTAATTTGGCCACACGCTGTGGCTTGCAGAATCTCAGTTCCCCAACCAGGGATCAAACCCAGGCCCTGGCAGTGAAAGCGCCGATTCCTAACTACTGGACCACCAGGGAATTCCCTAAACAGGTGCATTTTAAATTTAATTTTGAAGAAGGCATTCACAGGGTTCAAAAATCAAAACAGGAAACTAAATATGGTACAGAGTCCCTCTCCCACCCAACCCCCCACTCACCACCCACAGCAGCTGGCAGCCAGGGGTCACCAGTGTCGCTAGGGCTATGGTTCCCTCTAGGGTTTCTCACCATTCATTCATTCAGCAAGTACTAACTGAGCCGCTACTGTGTGCCAGGCCCTGGGGACACAACAGGGAAAAACGACGTGCCTGCCTCCATGGAGGGGACATTCTACTGGAAGGGGACAGACAACCAACAAATAACTATAGTTTTCTAGGTGAAAAGAAGCACTAAAGACAAACATAAAACAGGAAGGGAGTCCCAGGGTGGAGCAGGAGGAAGAATTTGGACATTTAAACACGGAGGCCAAAAAGGTAAGGCCAGATGCTACCAAACTCTTAGAGGAAAACATAGGCAGAACGCTCTATGACATAAATCACAGCAAGATCCTTTTTGACCCACCTCCTAGAGAAATGGAAATAAAAACAAAAATAAACAAATGGGACCTAATGAAACTTAAAAGCTTTTGCACAGCAAAGGAAACCATAAACAAGACAAAAAGACATTTCTCCCTCAGAATAGGAGAAAATATTTGCAAACGAAGCAACTGACAAAGGATTAATCTCCAAAATATACAAGCAGCTCATGCAGCTCAATATCAAAAAAACAAACAACCCAATCCAAAAATGGGCAGAAGACCTAAATAGACATTTCTCCAAAGAAGATATACAGGTTGCCAACAAACACATGAAAGGATGCTCAACATCACTAATCATTAGAGAAATGCATATCAAAACCACAATGAGTTATCACCTCACACTGGTCAGATTGGCCATCATCAAAAAATCTACAAACAATAAATGCTGGAGAGGGTGTGGAGAAAAGGGAACCCTCTTGCACTGTTGGTGAGAATGCAAACTGATACAGCCACTATGGAGAACAGTATGGAGGTTCCTTAAAAAACTACAAATAGAACTACCATACGACCCAGCAATCCCACTACTGGGCATATACCCTGAGAAAACCATAATTCAAAAAGAGTCATGTACCACAATGTTCACTGCAGCTCTATTTACAATAGCCAGGACATGGAAGCAACCTAAGTGTCCATCAACAGATGAATGGATAAAGAAGATGTGGCACATACATACAATGGAATATTACTCAGACATAAAAAGAAATGAAACTGAGTTATTTGTAGTGAGGGGGATGGACCTAGAGTCTGTCATACAGAGTGAATGAAGTAGGTCAGAAAGAGAAAAACAAATACTGTATGCTAACACATATATGTGGAAAAAATGGTTCTGATGAACCTAGGGGTAGGACAGGAATAATGACGCAGACATAGAGAATGGACTTGAGGACACGGGGAGGGGAAGGGTAAGCTGGGACAAAGTGAGAGAGTAGCACTGCCATATCTACACTACCAAATGTAAAATAGATACCTAGTGGGAAGCAGCTACATAGCACAGGGAGATCAGCTCGGTGCTCTGTGACCACCTAGAGGGGTGGGATAGGGGGGGGGGGAGGGAGATGCAAGAGGGAGGGGATATGGGGTTATATGTACATGTATAGCTGATTCACTTTTTTATAAAGCAGAAACTAACACACCATTGTAAAGCAATTATACTCCAATAAAGATGTTATTAAAAATCAATCAATCAATCAATCAATTAACATGGAGGCCAGGGACAACCACTCTGAGAAGGTGACATTTGAGTCAAGGTCCCAAGGAATGAAGACCAACTCCATGGACCCTATGGAGGCACCAGTCTGCAGGGGGAGAGCCCTGAAAGTGAGCAGGGAAGGCCAAGGGGCAGGAGACCACTCGTCAAAGCTGCAGTCCCAGAAGGCCAGGGTACCTCTTCGTCCTCCTCAAACTCACCCTGAGGGACACTTGTCCCATGAAGTGGCTGGAAGAATCACCCACACTGTTGGGTTATTTTTCTCTCTCTTCTTCTGTCCAGCTCACATGGTTAAATCTGCTTATGTTAAAGACACATAGGATAGATCCTACTGTTATACTTACTTCAAGGAATGGCTACAGAATTTCAAAATAAATATCTGTCACCTGAGTGTATACCCCAAAGAAATTAGAGCCTGTGTCCCCCCAAAAGACATAGACAAGAACGGTCATCACAGCCAAAAACTGGAAATTGCACACATATCCATCCACGGGAGAATGAATGAGTCAACTGTGGCACAGTCATACTACAGAATACTACACAGCAATGAAAAAGAATGACTTCCAGCTACATACAACAACATGGGCAAATCTCAGAGACATAACAGTGAGCAAAAGATGCCGGGCATGACGAAAGAGCTCATTTTTATACATAGTTCAAGAACAGGCAAAGCTAATTAATGCCACTAGAAGTCAGTGGTTATCTTTGGGGTGGGGGCATGTACTGGGGGCGCACAGAGGAGCCTGCACTTAAGATTGTACCCTTTACTGTGTGTGAATTATACCTCATAAAAAAGGTAATTTTTTCAAACTGTAATAAATTATAAATTTTAATTATAATAGTTTTTAAGTTGTAATAAATAGTTTGTAATAAACAGACCTAATAAACAGTAGGTAGTCAGTAAGTATTTGCCCAAAGAATGAATGAAAAGCTTTGATCCCAGCCCTACCAGGGACCTGCCATGCACTGGCCCTGTGTAGGTCTCTTTACGTCTCTAAGCCTCAGCTTTCTTATCCAAAATACTGGACTCAGAATTGTCAATGTACAAGGTATCCTTATTAACCAGGACACACACAAGGGGATGTCCTGCTTGATCAAGCCCTTTATATGCTGTACATGCTGGCACCTCTGACCCCGACCCTGCCCCGTCTCCCCTCTCTCTGAGGACCAGGACCCTGGAGCCCCAAGGACTGGAGGTGGCTTCCCAGAGAGTGAGGCCACATTAGAAAGCCAGGCCTAGGGACCGCTGGGGCCTCCACCATGCACACAGAAGGTCTACTGACTTCCTTTCAAAACTCCCCAGAGCCACAGCCAAGACTTAGCCTGGACCCAATTACTTATCTGCCCAGCCTCGACACTCAACACCCAGTGCAGGGCAGGGGCCAGGGCTGCCAGGAGGGCAGATGGAGGTGCCAGGCTCCCAGGGGCACTCGGGAAGGGATTTTCCACTGGCTGTAAGCCAGGGTCCCTGGCATAAGGAGGCTGGAAGACAGGCTGGTTGCATTGAGCAAGGGGAAAGCCTCGAGGTGGGGAGTGGGGCCCTGAGGCTGAGTCCTCCTCACATCCCCCAAGCACTGTCTGCTTGCGGGACCCAGAGCCCTCCAGGGGCTGCAGGGAGCAAGCCACTGGGAGGCCAAAGGCAGCTGCCCGCAGGGTGGACCCGGGCACGCTCTGAGCATCACCCGGGAGGAACAGGCAGCTCCACACACAGCGGCAGGGACAGTCGGGAGAGGGGCCAGCCCCGGGTCCACACCTTGACGTTCTCCTCCGTCAGGCCCTTCTCCACCGAGTCCGCCGTGTTCTGCCGGATGCGATGCAGGAATGCCTGGAGGAGAGAAGTAGGGAGAGGTGAGCGTCCACGCCTCCAGTCCCCCGGAGGTAGCCCGAAAAAAGGGTTACCAGTTCAAACACCAACTAGGCCCTGGGAGGCACCACAATCCAGGGACGTGGGCAGGAAATAAGCAACAACCGACTCTGCCCTTCAGCCAACATGTGTTTATGGAGCATCTGCTCCACCAGGCTCTGCAGAGACCAACACAAACCCTGCCCTCATGAGCTGCACTCACCTGCTTCATCACCTGCAGGACCCTCTCAGACTACAATTCATTTTCCTTTTTTTCCTCTTGCTTAAAAACTTAACTTCTAAATAATAACCATCCACATGGCTCAAAAATCAAAAATATAAAAAGTCAAAACTATGAAAAGTCTCCCATACCACAGGCCCCATCCATCCAGTCCTTCCCATACCCCATGGGAACCACAGCTCCTAGTGGCTTATGTATCATTCCAAATAAACATACACAGGTTGATCAAAGAGTACAAAGTTCCAGTTATTGGATGAATAAGTTCTAGGGATCTAATGTACAGCATAGTGATTATGGTTAGTTATACTCTATTATATACTTAAAGTTGCACTATGGTGGTAATCATTTAGCAATATATAAATGTACTAAAGCAAGCTGTACACCTTAAACTTACACAGTGTTACATGTCAATTGTATCTCGATAAAGCTGGGGAAAAAAACACAAATATATTTATGTATATACATACACACACACACACACACACACACACACACACACACACACATATATGTTCTTATTTTCCCCTTTTTACACACCAAGAGATAGCAGCATACACAGGATGCACTGCACCTGCTTCTTCCACTTAGAGATCCCTCCATATCATTACATGGGGAGCACCCTCATTCTCTTTTCATGGCTGCCCAGGATCCTACTGTGTGGACAGACCAGAGTCGTTCTGCCACTTTTTTCAAGGTCTTGGAACAGAGAAATCATTTCCCTCCTCTGTGATGTGACAGAACGATAAAGGCGGGGCCTGGCAGGGACTGTGGGGAACAGGCAAGCTCACATGCATCGAAGCGGGGTGGCTACTTGTCCCCGCCGAGTGCGGCCAGGTGGGAAGGCAGCAGGCCCAGTATCACCAGATGTTCCGGGTTTGGGTTTTTTTTTTTTTTCCCAAGAGAAACCAGAAATTAGGATTTTTTTTTAAAGCAAAGTCTCCCAGCTTTTAAATGGTGGCAAAAGAGCCATCTGTTTTTGTGAGGAACTAGGTTTTAGGGGTCAGGCATGAAAGTGGAGGGACCAGAGTGGAGGGGTGCAGCCCCTCCACTGATGAGCAACGACAGCGGCCTGGCACTGGTATGGGTGGGACAGAGCAGGCAGAGGACAACCACTGAGAGATCCCATGGACAGGCCGGGGAAACAGAACAGACATGGGGGTGGGGAGGAGGACATGGGAGCATCGGAGGGAGACTGAGGCCAGCCCCGCTGACAGCGAACTCTGCTGGGGGTGCCCCGACTCGAGGGCTTGTCCCCAGGTTGACCACATGGAGTCCCCTGCGAAAATGACTTCACGGTCCACTGGCCACGATGAGGCATGGTGGCCTGTCAGTCACCTTCCCTGCCATGGGTGTTTAGAGCAAAGGGGAGATCTCTGAGTTGGGGGAGGTGGAAGGGACAGCCCAGGAGGGAGGGAAGCAGGGGCAGGCCAACAGAGAGGAGGTTGCTGGATTCTTCCCCATCATGAGAAGGGACATCCATGGATGTTATGGGGAGCCGGCCACCTGCAGACTCTGCTTTCCTAGGAAGAGGTGCGCTGACACTCCACATGGCAGGTCACAGAGAGGAAAGTCAGGGACACACAGCAAAGTGGCCCTGCCTCTCTGTCCACACTCACCGCAGCGTGTTCTCAACCAGTCCCTGCAGCCCAAGTGTATATCCCCAGCCTGGACTTAGGTGGATTTCTGACAACTCGACAACTCCACCTGGATGTCCAAGAGGCATCTCAAATTAACACATCCAAAACCTAGTTCCTGAACTTCCCTCCAAACCCACACACCACCAAGCCCTTCCCAGCCTGAGGAATGGCACCTCTGCCTTCCAAGTGCTCCAGCCAAACCCCCACCCCATGTCGTCCTCGAACCCCCTCTTTCTCTGACACTCCATTTCCATCCATCAGCAAATGCTATCAGCTTCACCTTCAACATGTATTAAACATTGGACCACTTCTCCCCACCTCCTCAGCCACCCACCTGGTCTGAGTCACCAACACCTCCTGCCTGGACTAATGCAATCACCTCATCCCTATTCCTTTCTCCACACACACAGCCAGAGGGATCCTTTTAAATATGTAAATCAGATCCTATCAGTCCATGGCTTGAAACTCTCCATGGCTACTCAATACACTTAAAAAAAAATCCACATCTTTCCACAGCTACAGGTCCTCATGACCTGTACTAGTTAATCCCTTTGAACTCATCTTCCAGCATTCCACCCTCACCCCACACCTCAATAATCTTCAGCCACATCTTCAACCCCTCTATTCCTTCCACCTGCCAGGCACATCCCTACCTCAGGACCTTTGCACATGCTGTTCTTACCTGCAAGGATATTCTCTCCCAGCTCTGTCCTGAGACAGCTTTTTCTCATTCATCAGACCTTAGCTCAAATGTCACCTCCTCCAGTTTGCCCTCCTTGTCTTCATGCACTTATCACCTTCTCATCTTGCATTAAGAGCCCATTTGTCAGATAAAAAGACTAAGATTAAGCAGTCTACACCAGTGCCTAAGGGAAAGACCAAAATAAGAAGGGAGCATGGCTGGAATGAAACATTTATCCCAATCCAACAACAGAGGCCAGGATTGGAGACTAATGATTTGGGTTTAAACTGCATTCCCCCTCCTTCGTGTGGTGTGACCTCAGGAAAGTGCATTAGCCTCTCTGAGTCTCAGTTTACTCTTGGCAAATACGTAGATCATAGTAATACTGTTGTCCTACCTTTCAGAAGGTACTAGGATAAAGTGAATGGGAGCTCCATGAGGGCAGGGTCTGCTGCCCAGCTGTACCCCCAGGGCCTTGACTAGTGCCTGGAACACAGTAAACCCTCACATATCAAAGGAAGGATAAAATTTGCCTGACACAGTGCCCAACACATGGCAGGAACCTCAACTCGGGCTTCTTGGAAACCTGATGATCTTTCTCTTTAAAGGACAACGGGTAGAGGGGTCAGGAGACAGGAGTTCCTAGAGGATGTTTTAACAGGGCCTGTGATACTGCCGGGAAGTCCAGCCTCCAGCCTCCTCAGACAGGAGAGCGACAAAGGCAGCCTCACCCAGCACCACCAGGGAGAGCAGGAAGCTGGGAGCGCAGCTCGGCTGGCCTAGATCACAGCTTCCTGTCCCACTTTCTCCACAAGAGCACGGCCACCACTATTGTGCTGGGACAATGCGAGGCTCGGGCCACCCACAGAGGAGCCGCAAACAGGCTGGTGTGATGGGCATAATGGGCAGCTTGTGACCCGGAAAGAATGGGCAGGCAGGGGCTCTGGGCCCAGCCCCCGTGCTGCCCACGGCACGACTGGCTTTTCCAGGCGGCGCCAATGCCCTCTGTGCAGGCAGGATGGTGAAAAGGACCCTCCAGGGTGACTCCGTGTCCAAACCTTGACAGCTTTGAAACACTCGGCCAAAAGCAGCTCTCATCTTGGAAACCTCCCTTAGAGACAAGCCCGTTCTCAGGGTTTCCAGGGCTGCCTGAAACTCTCCTCCGGCCTTGGAATCTTTGCCCATGCAGTGTCCATGCCGCACCCCTGCCTGGGCTGCTTCCCTGCATCTGGCCAAGTCCGCCTCTTCTCTTTATGATGATGATGAAACACGTCAAGGAGCCAGAAAAGGACAGAGGAAAATTTAACAAACACCCACAAACGCATCGCTACCCAGTTTCAGCAAATCTTATTAGCATCATGTCAAATTTGCTTTAAACTATTTTCAAAAAGAAATTCATCAAGTCTGGAGGAGGTGCAGACAGGGAAGGGCCACGAGGAAGCCCTCAGGGCAGGGGCTGGAAACATTCTACTTCTTGATCTGAGTGGCGGTTACACAGGCAAATGCATATGCAAAGCCTAATCAGTGTGCACCTGAGATCCATGCACTTTACCCAGGTACCTTGTAAATATTAAACCTCAGTGGAGACACAGGAAGAAAGGCGGCACTACAGAGAGAGGTGAGCTACCTGTGCACCTGCCCACCCTGCAAGGCACCCACTGCCCTGGATATGTGGTCCTCACGCCCACACATGCCTTCGACCGCTTACCAGGCACGTGTGAACTGACGAGCAATGAAGAACACCGTTCTGCGTGCTTACGACATTTTTATAAATGACGTCCTTTCAGCAACTTCCTTTTCTCACTCAACATCACATCTTCCACCTTTACCCACATCAATACGTGCACTTGGCAATGCCTGCCGCCCAAACCCCACCCACCTCCATTGGTTCTTAGCCCTGGGGTGCGCCCCAGCACCACTTCAGCCACCAGCACCCGCGTCTCTTCGCGTGAGGACCCTCTCTCACATGCAGAGCAGGCTGCAAAGACAGACGAGGACTGAGGCACGTGAGGGCCTGCTTCCCCGAGGGCCCCAGGGGCCCGCACTGGTCACCTGCTTGATGACACACCTTTCTCAGCTGCCCTCCCTTCCCTGCCTCACTCCCCGACTCTGCTATTGGTGCTTCCTGGGGCGAACTCCCAAAGAAACTGCTCGCCCTTGAATCAGTCTCAGGATCTGTTTCCGGGGAGCCCCACACTAAGACCTCAAGTTGTCCATTTCATTGCTGAGCAGATGGAAGGAACCACTATCAGGCTGCAGATGTTTAAGTTGTTTCAAATGTTCTCTCTATAAACGATGCTATGATGAAGAGGCCCACTGGGGCTCAGGTGCTCAAGATCCTCTAGGCGCACCTACATCTCCTGAGCACAGGTGTGCAAGTTCCTCCAAGTGCACACCTAGGTATGGAATGGTTGGCCGTAGATTAGAGACATGTTCAACTTGACTAGTTAATGACAAATGACTCTCCAACGTGAATGTACCAACCTACACTCCGACCAGCTGCTGACGAGAGTTCGCACCATTCCATACCCAGAACAAGACCCACATGCTCTCATTCGTTCATGCAACAAACATTTGCTGAGACCAGCGAAGTCCCGACATGAGTTCATTGCAACCCCCATGATCAGCTTTCAGGGTAGCTATTTTGGTCCCATTCTATAGATTAGAAAAACTGAGGCTCGTAAGTGAAGTAACCTAACAGAAGTCACGCAGCCAGAAACCAAGAGAGCCGAATCTGAGCCCAGGACTGTCTGGTTCCTGCTTGCTGCTTGGGAGGAGGGGACCAGAGAGGCTGCTCATAGAGCTCCTAACCCAAGTGCCTTCACGGTCCCCAGAGCTCTGAGCTGAACAGGAAGACACAGCATAATTGATTAGTGATGTCTGCCACGGCCATGGGAAGGAGAAGAGTAGCAGAGTTGTGCGTTTGCCATGTCCAGCGAGCTCCAACTTGACTGAGAAACCCAGAGGGTGAGAGACACAGGTCTGAGTTCAAACAAAAAGTTGGTGATAAGCCACAGTTCAGAACCAGGTCTCCTGACGCCAGGCCAGCCTTGTCCCTACCCCCCTTTGCCTTAGAGCAGTGGTCCTTGACCAGGGGGGCTGATTTTATCCCCCAGGAGAGATGTGACAATGTCTGAAGACATTTTTAGTTGTCACAATTGGGGATGTGGGTGCTGCTGGCGTCTCAAGGGTAGAGGACAAGGATACTGCTAAATATCCTACAATGCCCAGGACGGCCTCCACGAAGATATATCTGGCCCCAAACGTCAATAGTGCCAATGCAGAGAAACCCTTGCCTTAGAAGTGGCTCTTACTAAAACCTAGGAAACAATCCACTCCCTTCTATAGCCGACAAGATCCTGTAAGATAAGGGCCCTTCCCACCCCACTCGGGCTTACTCTTTCAGGTGCAGCCGTGCTGGCTCCTTTTTGTTTCCTGAGCACACTGACCCTGTCCTCCCGCCCAGGCCTTTGCCGTTGCAGCTCTCTGCCTATAAAGCCACCGCTGCAAGATGTTCAACTGGCAGGGGAGCCCCCTCGTCAAGGATGTCTCCCTCTCGGACTCCGTATAAAGGAGGGTCTCGCCTCACTCCTCACAGCCATCTGAACCCTGTTACCCTTCACAGAATTCATCACTGTTGGCAGTGCTCTTAACAACTAAGTTTTGTATATATCTGATTGTTCGGTAACATCTTCCCCAGAGAGTGTCCACCCTCTCACAGTGGAAGACGGTTTCGTTCACTGCTGTCCCCTTGCATCCAGAACACTGTCTGACACATAGTAGGTGCTCAAGAAACATGTGGAGGAAAGGTGGGAGAGAGGGAGAAAAACTGAGGAAGGAGCCCCAGAATAGGATCCAGAAGTAACAGGTACAGAATTGAAAAGTATATTAATAATAATAACAGATTTTTTAGCAATTATTATCATACCTTACACCTTTGGACCTTATTATGTGACAGGTGCTACTCTAAGTGTTTTACTCCTCAAACAATCCTAGGAGGTAGGTACTATTATTACTGTGTCCATTTTACAGAGGAGGGAACTGAAGCCCAGTGTAGTGAAGAGATTACCCAAAGCCACACAGCTAGTAGGTAGCAGAGCTGGGCCTCAAACCCAGGCAGTCTGGCCTGAGGATGAGTCTCCAATCCATTTCCAACATGCATCCGCAGTAAGTAACTGTACCCAACAAACCACATAAGCACAAGACAGGTAGCAGCTGCCCTTTGGGGTGCCCCTGGGGAGGCTCCATCTGTCTGGAACCTGTAGCCACAGCCTTGGGAGGATAATTCTCTCCCTGGAGATAAAAAGGAGGGAAAGAGGCCTCGAAGGTACTCTCTGAGACGGATGCCAGCAACCTGATCGCTGAGAGGAGAGGGCCCGCCTGCCCCCAAGGACACCCCCGCCTCGGCTGGGGTGACCTCATCAGACATATGGCGAAACCTGAGAGGGCCAGGGGAATGGCTAGAAGTAGGGGAGGTGGGGGCAGGGCAGCCCCCAGACCATAACAAGGACAGAGGAAAGGGGGTGCCCTGAAGACCCCAAACCCCTATGTGATCTGGGTGGCCCAGGGTCCAGGGAAGCAGAGTGTCATAGCACAGCCTTGAATCGAAGTAATAATAATAAAGTAACAATAACAACAGCAGAAGGGGCTTTTTGAGAGCCCGCACTAAGCAGCCACACACAGGCCGGAGTTCGGGAAGACCCCCAAATGCACAGCGACTCCTACAAAGCCCAAGTGCTATGCTCCGTCCACTTAAGTTCTGAGCATTTATCCTACAGGAAAAACTAAATCTCACGTGTGGCATCAAGATTTAACTTTAGGGCTTCCCTGGTGGCGCAGTGGTTGGGGGTCCGCCTGCCGATTCAGGGGACGTGGGTTCGTGCCCCGGTCCGGGAAGATCCCACATGCCGCGGAGCGGCTGGGCCCGTGAGCCATGGCCGCTGAGCCTGCGAGTCCGGAGCCTGTGTTCCGCGATGGGAGAGGCCACAACAGTGAGGGGCCCGCGTACCGCAAAAAAAACAAAAAAACAAAAAAAGATTTAACTTTAGTATCTGATTTAAAATTCTAATACTTGGGGTTGAGTTATGGTCCATCTTGACAAAAGGACATCATGCTAAAAATGGTTTGCAGAAATCCATATAATGATACAAAAAAAGACTGTTAATGTATCTCTAGGGGGGAAAAAGCCAAGTTACAGAAGAGCACATAAAATATAGTCTCATTTTTGGTTAAATAAATTATTTCTACGTAAGCATAGAAAAAAGAAGTATGGAATGAAATACCCTAAACTGTGTGAGAGTATGGCCAAGATTACTAGCTGTTGCCCAATATCTGGTCTCTCCTTTTCCAGATTTTAGAATAAAGACTGTATTTCCCAGCTTCCCTTGCAACTAGGTGTGGTCCCATTACTTAGTTTGGGCTAGGGAGGTATAAGTGGATGCATTACATACGACACCATGGAAGTATCCTTGGAGATGATGGGAGGCACGGGCAGGGATTCTCTCTTGCTATTCCTCCTTCCTGCTGCTTGGATAGCAAATGTGATGCCTGGAGGTCAGGCAGCTATCTTATACCACGAAGTAAAAGCCAGGGGTTGAAGAAGATGGAGCAGCAATACAGAAGGAGCTTATGTCCCTAATGACAGTGGAGCCAACATATCTATCCTGGGCAGCCTATAATTCAGTAAGAAAGAAAATTCCACATCATTTAAGGCACTGTTGTTTGGGTTTTATCACTAGCCACAGAACCTAACTCTGAGGGTGGAATTAGAAGTAATTTCAATTTTCTCCTTTCTTCATTTCTGTTTTTTTCCAAATTTCTACTTTCAAATCAAAAGTCATTTTGTAACATAAATGTATGGTTTCCTTTTTAAATTTTGGACGGGAGAGGTTACTACACGTACCAGGCTCTCGCCCCAATCATCACTTCTTCAGTACCAGGAAGACTGGTCTGCATTTTCCTCCTGGAGGGCACGTGTCCCCGGGTGGAAAGGGGAGTGCCCACCGGCAGATACGAAACCAGACACACGTGAGATGAGAAGGCTGTCCTTCCGCAGCGGGGCCTCTGAGCTGCCCACCCCTCGTTCTCCGTGTTGACTCTGGAAACCACCAGGCTCCCCAGGAAGGGGCCCATACTGGCCGAGCCCCCCAGGAGCTGGCCTTGGGCAGAACATAAGAGCTTCCCCCACCCGCAGCCACTACCACCACCCAGGTAGAGATTAAAAACCTCTCCACTCCATTCTCCGCAAGCACCCCCTTTCGTCAGGCCTATGCCAGGCGCACAGAGCCACTGGCCCAAAACTTGCTTTCCCAAGAGACCCAAATTTCAGATTTGAGACGTCATCCCCAAGGAAGGTTACCTACTCACTCACAGTCCAACCTAAGAGGATTGAGAGAAAATAACGTTTGTTACAACTTCAGACTTCCTCCTGTACCTCGCATCTCACATAGCACGTTACGTATCGAGAGATCATGATATTTTATAGTAATAGCAAAAATACGCTGCCTTGTATTGTGTCTTCAACAGACTTCCATTTCAGCACTAAAAATGAGCTACAATTGAGGCCTCCCGACCGTTCTGTGAACATCCCAGGCACCGTCCTTACCGTCCCACCTCAGGGCCTTTGCATGTGCTGTTCCCTTTTCCTGGAAGACTCTCTTCAGAAATCTGCAGGGCCCCTTGCTCGCTTCCAAGAGGCCTTCTCCCACCACCCGCTTTAAAGCAGAAGCCCACCCTCCCCCCTCCCCCTCTTATCCTTCTCTCTCCCCGCTACAGCACTGGCCTCCACCTACACGGATCTACATCTCTGCTTGTTGCTGCATGTCCCCTGCAACATCAGCTCCAGCAGAGCAGTGGCTCGTTCATACGGCATCCACCTCGCGGGCCTGACCAATGCCTGGCACAGAGTAGGTGCTCAGTAAAAAGGGCTTCATCGGGCGACTGGTGACCAGCCTGCCTATCCGTGGTAACAATCCCATGAGGTATGTTGTGAGTAGCCCCTTTTTTAGGAAAAAGGAAACCAGGACATGAATCACCAATGGGGCTCTGAAGCCCGACGGTCAAGCTTTGTGCCTGGAGCCCCACCCTGCCAGGTGTTGAAGTAAGGATTAAATGCCACACTGCAGGTCAACAATCCATTGCCTAGGGTCTCTCCCCACCCCACACAGGGACCCCCAATCAGGCTCGGTGCCAGGGTCACAGGAGGTACCCGGTGAACAGATGAGCACGGAAGGGGTGGGCACTTTTAATTCCATGTCGCCCCTGAACAAGAAGAGGCCCCTTCCCGCCAGCCTCTGGCCACAGGCGGTACCGTTCCTTGGACCTACAAAAACACTGGGGCCCTTTAAAAATACGGGTGTTGGCCCCAAATACAGAAAGAAAATTCTGCTGTCAAAATTATTAAATCTCATTTAAACGCCTGCAAAGCATAACCTGCGTCCGCGCATCAAGTACCAATCAGTTCCCCTCATAGCTGCACATACGGGGAGCACGGGCAGGTCTTAGTAGCTTTACCATGACGGGAGCCCTGGGCTGGCTCGCCAGGAGCAGACCCCGAGACAAAGGTCTGAGACAAGTAGTTGATCTGGGAGGTGACGTTGGCAAACGCAGGCAGGGGAGGGGAGAAGTGGGCCCAGGAAGAGAGGGCAGCCAATTTAGGGTATGAGATCAAGCAAGTGGCCAGGGTGGACCATGGGGGCTCAATCCCTTTGAGGCCCCCTGACAGCCAGAGTAGTCACCTCTGAGTGATCCCCGGGGTGGGGCGAGAGGGGGCCGAGGGAGCTGGGGCATTTATACACCCATCCTGTTGGTCACTGGATGGAGGGCAGGAGGCAGGGCACTTCCAGTCTGCCCTGTAAGTGTGGAAGCAGCTCGGTTGGCCAGATAAAGCCGCCAGGCGAGGACTGCAGGTACTGGCAGGGGGAAGTCCAGCTGGAGTGCCCTGAGTGGCTGGGGAGCCAAAAGGAGCCTCCAGAAGAAAGAGGGTTTAGGGCCGCTGAGAGTCGGGGAGCGGCTGTGTCTGCTCCAAGGCACAAGGCCAGCCTCTGAAAAATGAAGGCTGCACCAGCTGGTTATTGTGACAGAGGGCCTCCCGGGTCAAAGTGATGTTCTCCTGGTCTGCACTAGGATGACCCTCCTGGTTGTGAAATACTTTGGTGACTGGCAACATCTCTCAGCGTGTGGGGACTGAGGTCAGGAGGTAGCTGAGAAGCCGTAGGCAAGCCCAGTCAGACCTGGAGGGGACTTCGCACAGCGGCTGTGTCACAGGGCATCGGCACATACCCGCCATGAGGCCACAGCATCCCAAGGTCTCCTCCAGCTCTGAGAAACTCTCCCTTCTCAAATGACAGAAGGGTCCTGCATCTCTTAAGGAAGCAGTATATATGAGAAGGGCTGAGCTTCAGAGGTTGGAACCGGCCACCTGGTTCAGATCCCGCCTTTGTCACCTACCGCTGTGTGACTTAGACTAGACCACCTCTCTGGGCCCCATCTATGAAATGGATGGGGATACTAAAGTTACTGACACCACAGGCTACCATGAGGCTAAAATGAAATACTACAGGCAAAGTGCTCAAACACCAGCTCTGCCAGTGACAGGCTGTGTGACCTTGAACACCTCACTTAACCTCTCTCTGCCTCAGTTTCCACCTCTGTAAAATGAGTACACAGGACTCCAATGAGGATTACAGACCCTAACACACACAGCAGGCACTTTGAAAGGTGCCTGATACACACACAGTAAGTGCTCCATCAAGTATCAGCTGCTATAACCTCCATAGCCCCATCTCGAGCTGATAGGGAGACAGACATGAACACACTGTGTTTCTTAAGGAAGCTTCTGGAATTGGAGCAACCCCATTTATAGACCTCCCCCCAGAGACTTTTCCATTTATCCTACGTTACGTTGACTTGTTATTTGTCTTTTTCACCCCCAAAAACAGTCCTATTATCAATGGCTTCCCCGGCTCCGGGGTGAGATGAGGGGGAGACTTTGCAGACTGTATTGCACCACCACATCGGCCTGGCACCACGCAAAGCCGTCCGCTGCTGCCACGGCACCTCGCCACCCTGCTCCATCCGCCTGCCAACCGCGTGACCTCAGAGTCACTGAACTTCTTCCTCGGAGCCTATTTCTTCATCCAAGGAAAAGAGGCAGTTGCTGAGGCATAAGCAAGATGATGCAGGTAAAAACTAACTACGAAGACTTCCTGGAAGAAGTGGCACAGAAGCGGGGCAGGGAGAGGTGAGCTAGACTACGCAAGGAAACAGGAACTTGCTTATAATTGTATTCTCGGGGGAGAAGGCTGTCACCAAGGACCACCCACGCCAACAAGCATGACCTGGGGCGTACTGTGTGCCAAACATGGAGCTGGGCGCTGGAGACACAGACATGACCTTGCCACGGGGGGATCGATTACTCCTGCGTTCACCTGTTTACTCAACGCTCACTGCACACCTACTGTGTGCCAGGCACTGTTAGGAGCCAACGACACATCGGTAAATGAACAAATCAGACCAAATCTGCCCTCATGGAGCAGTGGCAAGACTGACCATAAATAGGTTTTAAAATTAAATGGCAGGTGGGGATGAGCGCTATGAAGAAAAATAAAGCAAGATGAGGCAACAGAGAGGGATCAGGCGAGGGAGGTATTTCACAGAGATGTTCAAGGAAAGCCTCTCTGAGGAGCTAGCATTTGAGCAGATACTCGGGGACTGAGGTGAAGAAGCAGCTCTGCAGGCATCCGAGGGAAGGGCATTCCAGGTAGAGGGAACAGTCAGAGCAAAGTCCCTCAGGCACATTCAATCCATCTAAGAGCAGCCTAACTAAGATATCTGTCCCTCCTCCCGGCCTGTTTTCTTCACAACACCAGTCACTGTGGGCATTATGTGTGTCCACTTACCTGTCTATTGTCCCTCTAGCCCACCAGAATATGGGTTCCAGAAAGGCAATGATGTTTTTGTCTATGTCACTATTGTATCCCCAGAGTCTGGGATTGGGCCCAGCACACAGAATACCCTTGACAAATACGTGTTTAATTGACTAATCAACTAATCATCTGGAAGAGACTCCCGCTACACACCACACAGCTTCTAGGCCCTGAAAAAAGGTGCCCACGAGCTCTGGAGCCCCATCCCATTCCCCACCACGGAGGAAGTTAAAGCAAAAACTGAGTTGCTACAACCTGTTGTGAACAGGTCTGATGCAATAGAAGGGGGAGGGGGGCCATAGAAGGGAAGTCAACACTCTTCCCCACACAGATCCCACCCCAGGGGCTGGGGCTTGGCCTGCAATCTCCCTGAATTCCCCCATGACCCGTCATTCCTTCAGCAACGATACACCCAGTGCCTCCAACATGCTACCAAGCTATAATTTACTCTCATGGGTCTCAAACTGGTGGCCCACAGGCATGTTTAGTTTGACCAGCAATGTGCTTTGAGGAAATTCAGACCTAAGTCTGAATATCAGATTTCCCATTAAAATCTCAGCTTCTCTTGAAAAAGCTGACCACAGGTCTCAAAAGCCCACAGAGCCACAGCTGGCTGTAGGAGAGTGGCAGCTACCAAATTTACCCAGGGCAGGTGCTGCTGCTTTTCCACTACCCAACCTCTTGCTACAGTCATCTTCCTACCCGGCCCTGTGGGCATTTGAATGTGAGACCCCGATCCTAGACCTGGCAAATGTGACGCCTACCAATTCTCCCCATACCGGTACCCAGAGCAGACATCACTGATGGAGCACAGATCTCTTTCCTGCTGAGTCTTCTCTACACTGTTGAGAATCTCTCTCCCCTCACTGTTATCACCCACACCCATAACATGATCTGAGATCCTGCCTATTCTAACCTCAACTTCTCCCCCTTCTCCTTTGGGCCCCTCAGCTTTTTTTCCTGAAGAATGGGCTCATCATTGTGGGATTAGAGCAGGGTATCTCAACCCTGGAACCACTGATATCTGAGCAGATAATTCTTTGCTGTGTGGGCTGTCCTGTGTATTATAGGATATTTAGCAGCATCCCTGGCCTCTACCCTCTAGAAACTAGTAGCAAACCCCACCCTCAGTTGTGACAACCAGAAATGTCTCCAAACATTGCCCAATATCTCCTGTGGGGACAAAGGGGGAATCTCCCCCAGTCAAGAACCACTGTATTACATCATAGTTAAGAAAATGTCTCTAGAGCCAAGCCAATCCTGGCTCTGTCATTTACTGGCTGTGTGACCCTGGGCAGCCTCTGTCTCAGTTTCTTTCTCTGCAAAATGCAGATACAAAAACGGTACCTGACTGCTAATGAGTATGGAGTTTCTTTTGCAGCTGATGAAAATGTCCTTAAATTAGATGGGCAGTTGATGGTCGCACAAGTCTGTGAATATACTAAGAACCACTGAATTACACACTTTAAGTGGGTAAATTATATGGTGCGTGAATTCTATCTCAGTAAGCTGTTACACACACACACACACACACTCACACACACGGTATTTACCTCACAGGGGTATTGTGAGAATTTGATGATTTAGGATAAAGTACCTTAGTAAGCGCAAAATGAGTCTTGGCCCATAGTATCAACATCAGCCCACACCGATCAGGGGATGCAGATGGGCGGGCAGCTTCGAGGAAAAGCCCGCAACGACTGAGACAGTGGTGTCTGGGAACGGGCTCCACTTTGGGTGGTATTTCCCGCCGGAATGTCCCAGACAAAGCAAACCAAGTCACTCGGGGGCCCCAGGATGCAGGGTGGGGCGGCTGGGCGTCCTGGGGTCCCTGTGCCTGTCTGTGGCAGGACAATGGGTGGAATGTGGTCTCCTCTCCACGGAGCTGACACTTGACATCTGAAGACAATGACTTTCAAGAGGTTTTGTTTTTTCCTCGGCAGGGCTTTTTTTTCCATTTCCCTAAACAATTGTTCCTGGGGCTGGTGGGGGAGCGGTCCCCCCCGGGGCTTGTGAAGAATTGTCTTTGGAGAGTCAGGAAACAATGCACAAAAGTGAGAGAATGTAAAAATAGTGGCACTCAGCGACCGGCTGGGGAGGGGTCTCAGCGTGGAGGTTTCCTCCGGTTTATTTTTCCCAGCGCGCCTGCTCAGGCCCCAGGGAAGGAATTCAGGCGCTCGAAGAGGCTGCTGACAGCCGTGCCAGTCTCAAGAGCACTGACATTTGCTGCTCAGATGGAGTTTGGGGTCTTAAATTTAGGGAGTGTCAGCTCTGCTCCCACTGCTTCCCACACACTGCCTTATCCCAGACAAGCTCACCCCCGTTTTTCAGAAAAGGAGACCGAGGTTCTCAGTGGATGAAGCACCAGCCCCAGAGCACACAGCTAAGTGGACAGAGCTGGGATCTGACCTCTGGGCCACCAGAGTCCGAACACTGGCCTTCTGCTGCATCTGCTGACCTAGTCTTGTGCTCTTAGCTTCCCTGACTGACTGCCCACCCACATCCCACTTGTGATGGGGCCACTTTGTTGAAGTCCTCTCCCTTCTAGCTCCACAAGGGCCGTCACCTTTGTCCCCATGGTCCAGCACAGCCTCTGGCCTTCCAGGTCCAGGAGATAAAGAGAGGGAGATGCTGCAAGGGGAGCCTGAGGACACCAGGGGGCAGAGAGGCCCCTGCTGCCCTTGACCACCAAGGTCGGCTGAATAAGGATCCCCCCGAAGATGTTCACATCGTAATCCCCAAACCTATGGATATGTGACCTTACATGGCAAAAGGGACCTTGCAGATGTGATCTGGGTAATGATTTTGAGATGGGGAAATTATGGCAGATTACCCAACTGGGCGCTTTGAGGACATAGGGTCCTTAAAAGAGAAAGAAGGAAGCCAGAGAGTGAGTGTCAGGTGATACAGCGTGAGGAAGACCTGCTATCCCTGGCTGTGAAGATGGATGGGGGGCCTGGAGCCCAGGAATGCGGGCAGCCTCTAGCAACTGAAAAGGCAAGTAAATGAATGCTCCCCTAGAGCCTCCAGAGGGAACACGGCCCTGTCAGCAACTTAATTTTAGCCCTGTAAGTCCCATTGCAGACATGTGACCTCCAGAAATCTAAGATCATAAATCTGTGTTGCTTTAAGTCACCAATTTGGTAGCAATTTGCTACAGCAGCAAAGGGAAACTGATACAACCACCCACCTGGAGACACATACAGGAAAGAAAACAAAACCTCCATCACATCTCCATCAATAGCCTGACACAACCCTAATACTCCACTGTTAATTATTACGAATCCATAACAGATACTATTACGTAGTACAGCTACACAGTTCATACATTTCTATTTAGTCTTATAATTAGTAAGCTGTGAAATATCTTCTTTCCCTACCACTGATGGTCTCTATTAACAAATATTCATTGAGGACCGGTGGTCTGAGAACAAAAATTATCATCATGATTATAATAATATCAACTGTCCTTAACTACCCAGCTCTGTTCAGCTCCTGAATTCAGAACGCAAGAAGCCATTTAGTAAGATCAGATGTGGGAAGCCTCAGGACGCCAAGTTAGCTGAACTATAGGATGTTCACGTTTCCGGTGGAGTAGGACACAAGAACCAGCAGCACCATGAATTAAGTGCTTACTGTATGCCAACGCCAAGAGTCTATGAGGAGGTGACTGCTGTAGCCCTGTTCACAGACAAGGAAATGGGATCTCAGGTCATTTGCTCAAGGTCATGCAGGGAGGAAAGGACGGAGCCAGTACTGAGCCCAGGCCCATGGAGCTCCAGAGTCAAGAGTCTTTCCCGTGGGACTAGATGGCCTCTTGGGTTCAAAAGGGAGCAGAATTTAGTTGGGGGTGGGGGAGTGGTGTGGCCTGGTGGGATGACCAGGAGTCGGGAGGCCTAGGTCAGTTAGGCATCCCTGGCTGGAGTGACCCTAGGCAAGTGACAAGGGGGATCTTTACAAAATGCAAATGTGGTCCCCCATTGCCCTGCCACACTTACCAATGGCTCCCCACTGCTCTGAGGATAACAACCAAAAAGGCCATGCAGGACCCCACCTGGCCACCACCGCCAAGCCTTTAGGCTCTTCAGGCTGTTCCAAAAAGACACCAAGCTTGCTCCTGCCCCTGGGCCTTTGCACACGCGGTTCCCTCCAACCACAACGCTCACTGCCCTCCCTTTACAAGGCTAACATCGATTCACCTTCCCTGCCCTCCCAACCAGGTCAAAGCCCACGTACAGGCTCCAGCAGCTCCTTAAACCCTTCTTAGAGCCCTCGTAGCTCTAATAACCTACGAGATTATTCAATTCATGCCTGTCTTCCTCACCAGAACTCCTAGAGGCCTTGCTTAGTCACAGTTTTATTCCTGTTTCATTCACTCTGTTTTAGTCATAGCTACAGCCCCAGCACTTAGTGCCTGGCACTCAATACATTTCTGATGAATGAATGGGTGATAATGAATGAATGAATGAATGAATGAAACATCTCTTTCTCTGGGGCTCTGTTTCCTCATCTATAAAACATGAAGAGTAATAGTGCCAACCACAATGGTCACCATGAGGATTATAAGAAATGATGCACGCTAGCTAGGTGACCTGGGGAGACTGACTCCTCTCTGGGCCTCAGCTTCCCCTTCCGCACAATGGGGACCACACAGTGCCCACTGCTCAGGACCCTCTGACTTGGTTTCCAAATGCGACCCTGCCATGGACTCACTGTGTGACCCTGGGGAAGCTGTTCCCATTTCCATCCTCTATTCCCTCTTTTGTGAAATGGGGATAGCAGGGGTTGGATGAGAAGCTCCCTAAGGATCCCCCAGATCTGGAACTGGGGGTCAGACCCACACACTTCAATCACCCCACACCCTGCCAGTAAAACAAGCCCCACCGCAGACCGACAGGTCCGATAGGTCACCAGAGATTTTTCCAAGTGAGTCTTTCGACAGCTCCTTTCCTGGGGGACTCAACCACCACCCAGCGACCCCAAGAGGGAGGGGAGAGGAGGGGAGGGGGAGGCTCTGGTTCAAGACCCCCACCTACCAGCGGGAGAAGGTGCATAAGTGCTAACTTCGGCTTCCTCGTCTGTAAACAGAAATTCAAACACTTACCTCAGGAGATGAAAGAGTAATGAACCTGAACTTCAGCATCGTGCCGGAGTAAGGCCTCGTGAAATGCCAGGACTTACATCCCCATCACTGATGTTATTTTTATCTGTCAGTGCGTGATGACAGAAGAAACCCCACCCCCAACACACAGACCACAATGTATTTTCCTCAGATCTCCCCGAAACTGGGTGTCTCACTCCACTCCAAACATACTGGCTAATCTGCCTTTTCCTATGACACGCCAGGCTTATTCCCACCTCAGGGCCTTTGCACGTGCTGTTCTCTCAGTCTGGAAGGCTCCTCCTCCAGGTTATTACAGCACAGGACACTCTCTGCCACCACACCTTGCTTTAATTCTCTATAAGGCAGTTATCACAATCTACATGTTATTTTATACACTGACGAGTGGTCCTTCCCTCCATGGAACGCCAGCTCCACGAGGGCTGGGATTTCTGTGTGTCTGGTTCACTACTGTCTCCACGGCACTTAGACTGGTACAAGGCAGATATAAGAGGCTGAAAAAATATTTAAGAGAAGAAAGGAAGGGAAGTTACGTAAGCCCCTGAGCCTTCGTTTCTACAGGATAAATAAGAGCCTCTTTCTCTTAGGTTTCTTTGGAGGATTAAAGGAAACATTACGTATAACATAAAGTGCTTAGCTCGGGGAAGAGAACACAATAAAAACTCAGGTTTTAAAAAATCACAGATGTCCATCAACAGGCGAATGGATCACAAATTGTAGTGCATTCACACAGTGGAATACAACTCCGCAATCAAAAGAAAAACTGCTGACACACAAGACGACATGGGTGTGTCCTAAAAACACTGCCCGAGTCAAAGAAGCCAGACACAGAAGGGTGCATCCTGTGGGATTGCACTTCTACAAAAGCCAACAAACTGGCAAAATGCATCTTTGACGACAGACGTTGCCAAAATGGTTATTTTTCTCATCGAAAAACCAAAGACATAACTTTTTCTCTCCAGGTGCTGACTGGCAAGGGGCATGAAGTGCCTTCTGGGGTGAGTACACGTTCTAGAACTTCACTTGGTGATGCACAAGTAGAAAGTCATGGAGATGTGCACTTAAGACTGTGTACTTTAATGGATGTAATTATACTGCTCTAAAAATTATTCCAAACACTTTTTTTTTTCAGAAACGGATGGAAAGGAGACTGTTCCCATCCACCCTGGTTCATCCACCTGCCCACACGTGGGTCTCCCAGGCTCTGGCAGCCAACACGTCCCTCTGGCTTCAGGCAGACCGGGCCCTCACGCACATGGCCCTGGCTTCCGTGGCGCCTGTTGCCAAAGAGCTGCCCTCCACACACACCCTTTCACTGCCCCCCGCGGCCCAGCTTCTGAGAAGATGCAAGAACAGGAAGACGGTCTGCTCTGAGGTTCTGAAGCAAAAAGATCAGGGTGGTCGTGCAGGGGAGGGGGGAGCTGGGAGTAGGGAGGGGTCCCCACTGAATGAGAAGTGCCTTGAATACTGTAGGAGGATCCTATCCAGGTATTTGACAGGTGTCCCCCACCCACCATGGACAGAGAGACATCCACAAACGTTTGCTGTACAATTGCTAAGGGGGCACCTCCAGGAGCCCCAGCTGTGGGCACACCCCGTGCATCACCGTCTATCACAAGCCACTGCATGGTGCTTCCCCGTTTAAAACCCTCCCACGGCGCCTACCACTCTCAGAATAAAACCACACTCCCAACGGCAGCCTTCAAGGCCTGACACAACTTCGCTTCCTAACCCCTCTGACTTCCTTCTCCCTCCTCTCCTCCCACACGGGCCCCCATGACGTTCCAGGAACATACCCAGCAGGCTCCCGCCACGGCGCCTTTGCACTGGCTGTCCCCTCTGCCTGGAACACCTGTCCCCAGGTAGCCACACACTCATTTCCTCTCCTCCTTCAGGTCTTTGCTCAAACATCTCCACATCTCCTCCTCAGGGAGGCCCACCCTGACCACTCCTTCCCAGTACCCCACTGCCCTGACCTTGCTTCATTTTTTTCCACAGCACTTCCTACTGACCCTACAGACTTTTCTTCCTTAGTATCTTCGTGGTCTAGCTTCACTGTAAACTCAATGGGGATGAGGGCTTTTGTCTGTCTCGTGCACTGCAGTACATAGTACATAACCAATAAATTGCTTATAGGCACAAGGAGGTAAACCAGAGGCGTATCACAGGATTGACTTTCCTATAATTTTCTGCCTCATTTCAATCCTTTTCAGTGTTATAAGCATGTGCTATCTCTACAACTTAAAATTAAGGCACAACTAGAAGTCTGGTTTTAAAAGCCAAGTGGGGGCAATCCCTAGGTCAGGGGGTCTGATGTCCAAAGGGTGGTGTAAAAATGACCCAGGGAGCTTTTCAAAAGACACATTTGTCCAGGAAGTGCTCATCTGATTCAAGGGATATGGGAAAGCCAGGGAACTTGTACCTTTGTAGAAGCTCCCAGATACCCTGCAGGGATCAAGGGAGCATGGGGAACTCAGGAGCAGGCAGGCAGTCAAGGAGGGCTGCTCAGAGGAGGAGGACACAGAGGATCCTGACAAACAGCCAAAATCAGACTAAGCCGATTCCTGGGCACTTCTACTCACAGGCTCCAATGCAGTGGGATGGGTGGAGGCCGGGCATCTGCATTTGTAATACACTTTCCCAGGTGCCTGGGGCAGGCACTGAAGTTTAGGAAGCGCTGGTTGAGTCTAATCTTCTGGTTTGGATGTGTACAGTTGCCTTTCAAGGCGAAACTTAATAAAATCACAATAAGAAAACTGGAAATCATGCATTCCAACCACACCCACCGCTAACACTTTGGTGTGTCACTTTCAATGGTTCTTCCTGGGCACTTTTGAAAGCACAGATGCCATCACGGGCTGTACATAATCAGGCGTGTCACCTTCTCCTCGGGTCTGCGGCAGCTAGAGAAGGGGGCGTGCCTGGTCACCTTACCATTTCCCCATTTGGGGACATTTAGGTGCTTCCAACGCTGAGTTCTCACACACGGTGCCCTGATGAACACTGCGGCACGTAAGTGTCTGGGAGGTTCCCCCATGCTTAGGACTTTTTCTCGGACTCCATTTTCAGCGTGCGATCCAGGGATCCCAGGGCATCATGTCTGCGAGGTTCCTGCAAACTCCGCTAAATGTTTCACCAAAGAGTTTGCACCAGTTTATTGCTCCCAAACGATGCCCAAGGCCACAAGGTAGAGCCTTATCAGAGGTGCAGCCCCACCACCTTACAGAGGAGGAACCGAGGCCCAGAGAGCAAAGTGTCCGTGGCTAACGCTCTCTGGAAACTGACTTTATGCTGGATGCAGTTCTGAGTGATTCACCAACGCGAATTCCTGTGACCCTCACCACAACCCTGTGCGCTGGGGCTGACGACCACGTACCGGCCTGCAGTGAGCACTCGGTAAGCATGTTGCATCACCATCATCATCACCTGTACTCAATTTTCCTATAAAAATGATTTGTCCACTTTTTTGGATTTCCTTCCCATTGAGGTCACGACAGAGTATTGAGTAGAGCTCCCTGTGCTATACAGCAGGTTCTCATTAGTTATCTATTTTATACACAGTGTCAATAGTGTATATATGTCAATCCCAATCTCCCAATTCATCCCACCACCACCCCCCGCTTTCCCCTTGGTGTCCATACGTTTGTTCTCTACATCTGTGCCTCTGTTTCTGCTTTGCTAATAAGTACAGCTGATTCACTTTGCTGTACGGTAGAAACTAACGCAACACTGTAAAGCAACTACACTCCAATAAAAATTAAATAAATGGAAAAAAAAATGATTTGTCCAACCACATTGCTGAGCAAAAGCAGGGTTCCAGGAAGCTGGCTGGGTTTCTCAGGTGGCACAGGAGATGGCCTGGCAGGGCACCCACACCCCCAAGAAGGGACAAGAGATCATCAGTCTACAACCTGTGGCAGAGCCATTCCTGGCAACAAGCCAGCCCTGGTCCCTGCGACACTGGGTGACATGTATCCGTGGGTATGGCTGGACTCTGCCTGCTGAAGAGATGCCCAAGCCCGTGGCCCAGGGCCTGGGGCCAAGTCCTCAGGACGGCAGAGAACAAATGACTGAAGGAAGGCATGAGTCTGCAGAGACGGCAGCGGGCGAGGCGGTGCCCCTGGAGAAGAGCGCCCCAGTGCCCCGAATCTCACCCCGACCACCAGCCGCAAGCCAGGCAACACAGACCCAGAATCCTGTACTCAGCTCCGCACAGATATCCCAGTTCCCTTTTTCTCTTTGCGGAACTTCCCGCCGCATCAAGCTAAAAAGGAAGTCAGCCTCCCACAGGGAGGAATGGTGACAGCAACACAAATCATTTCACACCTACTGAGGAAAGAGGAAGAGGCTGCTCGGACTGGCAGAGGGCTCATCTGGCCACCATCGTCCAGCCAGGGCTGACCACGTGGCAGCATGCCAGGGCAGATGGAGAAGCTGTCTGGAGAAATCAAACAAGTCTACTCAGAGACTGTGTCCATAGGCAGGTCACTCACTACCTTCAGTGGCCTCGGTTTTACTCATCTATAAAACGAGTCAAATGGTGCCTACGCGCCAGGGCTACGACGACGATCTAAATAAGAGAATACCTGTAAAGCACTTACTGGCCCAGGTCCCAACACACAGCATGTGCTCCACAAATGTCCCTCACAATGATTAAGTTCAAGCTTCTCATCCTGGTGGACTGCAGTTGTCAGGGGGTGGGGCGGACAAAGGGAGCCCAGGGAGGGGGGCGCCGGCATGAGTCCAGGTGCAAGATGATGGTGGACTCGACCAGGGTGGTGATGTGGGGGTGGGAGAAACGGTCAGATTCTAGATGTACTTTGAAGGCAGATCCCATAGGACTGTGCTAATGGATAGGATGTGAGAGGTGAGAGGAGGCTGACTCCCTGGTGTCTGGCCTGAGACACGGGCAGGATGGAGGTCACTCTTACTGAAGCAGGAAATACTGTGGTTTGGGCGTGGGGGGAGCATGCAGAACAAGAGTTGAATTGGGGACATTTTAAGTGTCTGTCATGCAAGCCAGTCTGGCAAGAGAGACAGATGGTCAGCAAAACATTGCACAGCATGGACTCAACGGCAATCGTGCCGAGTTCCAGGAAGCAGGACTGGGAGAGGTGACCCAGGCAGGGGCATTCAGGGAAGGCTGCCTGGAGGAGGCACAATCAGAGCTAAGGCAAGAGGGTTGAGGAGCCGGGGACGCGAGGGAGGCGGTGAAAGCCGCTACCTCCGTGTGTTCTCCACTTTCCCCATCGCTTCACCTCCCACTTCTCACCCGGTGGGGAAAGAGTCCAAGAATGAAGGCAACATGGCTTCTGTGGCTGAGCTGTGGGGTCAGACAGAGTGAGGTCAAATCCCAGACTCACCTCTTTCTTGTTGTGTGGCCTTGAACTGGCAACTTCACCCCTCTAGGCTTCAGTTTCCTCATTTCTGAAAGGGGGTGATTGTCCCTGCTTGCGGAGGGGGGGCGGTGTGAAGCTCTGGAAACCCAGAGAGGGTTGCCATCCCCCTGCCCTGCCACACGGCGTGCCTCCCCCTAGCCTCAGTGAAAGCTCCTTTGTCAGGGAGGCTGCGGGACCTGCAGGACTAAAACCACAGCCAGGACCACTGGCTCCAGGGGAGCCTCCCGCCCGCCGCGGCCCTGGCAGGTCCTGCTGGGATTTTCCGTCAGTTCAAAATGGGACTCTCTGAAAATGCACAGCTTCCTTGGGGCTGGGGAGTTTTTTCCAGTGAGGCTGAATTTAGTCTTAAACCGCTGTGCAGGGCAGCAGGGGCCACTGCCCTTTGGGGAAGAGGAGGGGGACCGGTCAGCGGGCAACCAGAACCCAATGTCGTCTCAGCTTTGGGGACACGGGATGCCCACGGGCCAGCTCCTCTGCAAGCCAGCTGCCACACTCTCACTCACACCCACTCTGCAGCCCAGAACACACTGCTTCTGCATCCTTGATAACCCTACGACGTCACGCATGCACTCACTCAGCAAATAACACATTTAGCACCTACTAAGGGCCAGGCACTGTTCTGGGCCCTGGGGATAGAACAATAAACAAAAGAGGATGCTCCCACTGTCAGAGAGCTGATGGACGAAGCACAGGCAATAAACAACAATATACTAAGCATTACAAAGAAAACTCAGCAGCAAAGGGAGATATAAAGCGGGGGGATGGGTGCTATTTTAAACGCAGTGGCCAGGGAAGGCCTCCCTGATCAGGGGGCATCCAGTTGAGACCCTGAGGAAATGAGGGAGTGAGCCATGGGATACCAGGGGAGAGCATGGCCCAGGCAGTAGGGACAGCAAGTGCAAAGGCCCTGAGGCAGGAGCCTGCCTGGTGTGTCTGAGGAACAGCAAGGAAACCACTGTGGCTGGAGCAGAGCAAACAGGTAAGTAGAAGGACTAGGCAAGGTGATCTAGGCGGGGATGGGTCATGGACTCAGGCAGAAAGGTAAGCAGGAGCCGGACCACGCAGGCTCAGGAGACGGACTGTGTTCTAAGCATGATGGGCGAGGCCCTGAGGAAGAAGGTCACCCAGCACCTTGGACAAGCAGGAGGAAGACCCTACTCCTCAGTGATGGGGGGTGAGTAATGCCCCGTTTCCCCTAGGACAGTGCAGAGGACTCGGCGGCCCCCTTGGGGCCCTCCCCTCCCTGCCACAAGCCTCATTTGTCCCCATCTGTAAAACAGAGATGCAAGCCCTGCCCAGCCTCCTGTAGGGGCCCAATGAGGAACATGCTGAGACATTGGCACTGGAGGCTGGGGCATCCCAGACCCCAGCCTCACAGCTGCTCTGACCCCTTTGCCCCCTAGAACAAACCTCCCAGGTTCCAGTGTGTAACAGAAATGCTGGATCCCCAGGGACCCAACCCCCCTCAGACAGCCTGAAATAGGCTCTCTGAGAGCTAAGGTGTCCTAGGAGGTGGTGCCTGGCAACCAGACGCCTGCCTAGCAACGGTGCACTGGAATGGCAGCCGGACTCCATGGCAACCGGCAGCTGGGGCCTGAGGCTGGGCACTGCTTCAGAGGGGGAGTCAATGGGGAAGGGAGGGTTCCCAGGCTCCTCTCTAAAGCAGCGTGACTCATGGGCCCTCAGAAAAGCCAGCAGGCACGGCTTGCAGGACTGGAGGCCCAGGCTTCACTCAGTGAAGGGTCCTGCCTAGCACTGGATCCCAGAGTGGTTCACTTCGCTTCTCTCCAGAAGGAAGACCGACACCTACCCCATGGGGACATGTGAGAATTCAGCATTAATAAATACAAATAAGAACAGCAAGCGTTTATAGGGAGCACTGCCTGTGTGCCAGGCTCCGGGCTATGTATTTTACGTGCCGCTATCTCATTTAATTCTCCTGAGGTAGGTGGTATTCTGATTAATCCTGTTTCACAGATGAGAACACTGAGGTACAGAGAGTGACAGCATCACACGCAAATAGGAAGGGGCAGCGTCAGCGAGGCTGATCTCCACGCCAGGCCTCTCACCCATGCTACCGTCCTGTCTCTGGTGTGTAAAGGGCCTGGGGTGCTTCTCTCACCCACTAGTCCAGTCAGCAAGTATTTCTACAGCATTAATAATGATGGTAATAATAGTTGCTAATGTTTATTGAGCATGTTGTATGGTCCAAGCGCTCGACTGCACTGACTCACTTTATCCTCACAAGCTTGCGAGGTGGCCGTTATGAACAGCCCTTTTTACAGAGGAGCAAACTGAGGCCCAGGGAGGTAAAGAACCTGCCTAAGAAGGTTCACTAAGAAGTGGTGAAACTGCAGCAAAAATGCCGGCATTCGGACACCGAAACCTGCCAGACGACACTAGGCACTTACCCACAATCTGGGTCTGAATTTGGAAAAGCCTCCAAGTCCCCAGTTCTCTGACTCTCCTGATTCCAGCCTGAGGCCCAGGGACACTGGCCACACCCCACCATTATACTTTCAGTGGACCCCAACCTCAAGAAACCACGCAGAAGGCTGCTAACCCAAGTGTCCCTCGGGGCTGGCCACTAGGCTGGATATTCATCCCACTCCTGCCACCCAGAATTATCTACAGATAGCTACTATGAGGCAATGAATGGTCTCTTAATGTCACGTTACAAATATCTGAGAACAAACCTTGACAGTGTAGAGCCAGCCAGGTGGGGAAGTGAGAACCGAGATGCTGATGAGGTCTCCGCCCTCAGCTTCCAGGCAGCCAGAACCACAAAAAATGAACTCTGATGTAACATAGGCTTGAGATCACAGCAAACCCAAGCTGTTATGGCCTGGGGCCAGCAGCCTCCCCTACCTCTCTGAGACTCAGCTTCCACATCTGTAAAATGGGCATACTGAGAGTCGTACCCTATAGTGGCAAAGATCTGAGGAGAGATCATGGACCAGGGGCTCAGAATAGCACCAAAAACAAAGCTCTGAGAGGAACTTCTGTTGCTCCATCATCAGCAGCAGGATGACCAGTAGGTCAGATCCCACAGCCAGAAGTGCCCAAGAAGTCTACACCAGACACCGCAAATACCAGAGGCCATGAAAGAAGAGTGCACGAGTGAAGCTGGCCAGGTGAAGGACAAAAGGGAGAGGGTAGGGACTGTGGCAAACTGGACAGCAGATGCTCATCTAAAAGGGCGGCTGCTACTCCGCTCCAATCAGCTGTCACCAGGCAGAAATAGAGGCAGATCTCTCTGGTTTCCAAGAGAAATTGGAAATCTACATATTTGTAACAATTTTTCCAACTTTTAAAACCCTGTGCTAGCTAAATCTAAAACGGGGCTTCCCTGGTGGCGCAGTGGTTAAGAATCCGCCTGCCAATGCAGGGGACACGGGTTCGAGCCCTTGTCCGGGAAGATCCTGCATGCCTCGGAGCAACTAAGACCATGCACCACAACTACTGAGCCCGCGTGCCTAGAGTCCGTGCTCGGCAACAAGAGAAGCCACCGTAAGGAGAAGCCCACGCACTGCAATGAAGAGAAGCACCCCCCTCGCAGCAACTAGAGAAAGCCCGCATGCAGCAACAAAGACACAATGCAGCCAAAAATAATTAAAATAAATAAATTTTCAAAAAAATAAATTTAAAATGTACACGGAAAGGCAAAGAAACTAGAATAGCCGAAACAATTTTGAAAAAGAAGAACAATGTTGGAGGGTTCACACTACCTAAATTTTGAGAATTACTATTAAGTTACAGTTGTCAAGACAGTACGGTACCGGTGAAGTTCAGACACATAGATCAAAGGACTGGAATACAGTCCAAAAACAGACCCACACAAATATGACCATTTGATTTTTGGTGAAGGTGCAAAGACAATTCAATGCAGAAGGGATAGTCTTTTCAACAGATGATGCTGGAACAACTGACATTATATGCAAATTAATGAATCTCAACCTAAGCTACACACTTTATATGAAAGTTAACTCAAAATGGATCAGGGGGATCAAAATGTAAAACTACAGAACTTTTATAAGGGGACATAAGAGAAAATCTTTGTGCCCCGAGGTCAAGCAAAAAGTTCTTAGATATGACATTAAAAGCAAGATCTATAAAAGAAAATAAATGATACATTAAAATTTAAAACATTTGCTATGCCAAAGATACTGTTAAGAGAATGAAGAAACAAGCTACAGACTGGGAGAAAACATTTGCAAATGACCTTGTCTGACAAAAGATCTGTATCCAGAATATAACTCTAAATTCTACAGTAAGAAAACAAACAACCCCCCCCAAAAAAACATGGGTATACGTCCCCAAAGAGGATATATGGATGGTATATTTGCACATGAAAAGATATTCAACAGCATTAGCCATTAGGGAAATGCAGATTAAAACCACAATAAGATACCACTATCTTCTATGGGAATGGCTTAAAGAAAAAGAAACCAAAAACCTGACAATACCAACTGCTGGCGAGGATGTAAAACCACAGGACCTCCCAGATGCTGCCGTTGGGAATGTGAAACGGCACAGCAACTCTGGAAAACAGTTCGGCAGTTTCTCATAAAGTTAAACACCCACTTAGCATATAGCCCCACTCCTGGTCATTCACCCTTGAGAAGTGAAGACTTCCGTTCACATCAAAACCTGTACACAAATGTTTATAGCAGCTCTATTTGTAAGTGTCAAAAACTGGAAACAAATAATATGTCCTTCGACAGATGAATGGATAAACACACTGTGGACTATCCAAACAATGGAACACAACGTAGCAATGAAAAGGAACAAACTCTGGAAACACACAGCACCGTGGATGAATCTCAGAGGCCTTACGTTAAGTGAAAGAAGCCAGTCTCAAAATGCTACGTGCTGTGTGCTTCCGTTTATATGGAAGATATACGTTCTGGAAAAGGCAAAACTATAGGGATAGAAACCAGATGAGTGTTTTTCAAGGGTTGTAGGTGTGTGGAGGGCGTGACCTCTGGGTGGCAGCACGAGAGAGCTTTTTGGTGGTGACGGAACTGTTCTATATCCAGTAGTAACATGACTCTCTAAGTGTGTTAAAACTCATAAAACTCTATACCCCCACAAAGTCATTTTTATTGTATATAAATTTTTTAAATTAAATCTTCAAAAGTCTTGCATTGGGTATCAATACGAACTTGGAGGGGGGGGTTTTAATGTACAGTCGCTACTCCATTGCCACAGGTTCTGCATCTGGGGATTCAACCAACTATGGATCAAAAATATTCTCCCAAAATTCCAGAAAATTCTAAAAAGCAAAACTTGAATTTGCCACGCACTGGCAACTATTTACATAGCATTTACATTGTATTAGGTATTATAAGTAACCTAGAGATGATTTAAAGTATATGGGAGGATGTGCATAGGTTACACACAAATACTGTGACGTTTCATATAAGGGACTTCAGCATCCTCGGATTTTGCTATCTGCGGGGGCCCTGGAGTCAATGTCTCCTGGATACCAAGGGATGACTATATACAGAGAGAATGCTATAGAAATACAGATGTGTGCACATGTGTGAATAGCACATATATGTACATTTCCTAGCTCTATCCACCAACAGGGCCCAGAAGCAGTGACATGCAGCCAGAGTAGCAACAAGCATACCTGGCCCCCAGACCTCGGTTTCTAAATACCATCTTCCAATAAAAGGAATCAGAGCTCCTTGGATAGCAGTTGATTCCAGGGCCTTAGCCTTAGCCCTATCTTAATAGGGGAAATACAAGATGAACCTGGAATATCACACAGTACCAAGTAAAGAAATGCTCAAAAGAAAGAGAAAGAAAAAAGAAAAGGATGGAGGCATATTAAGAGAGCACAGGGGCCAACCAGAGAGAACTCCCAATGGCCAAAGTCGAAACAATTTGAACAGAATAAATAATGACAGCACCGGTGTATGAGCCCATATAAATAACTGAATGAATAAATAAGTAAACGGGAGAATTCTTCCTTCCAGAAGAGCTCCAGTTAATAAAAGCAGAAGGAAGGAAGGAAATAAAAAGTCACCATTAGAACACTCCAGTAAGAACTGACACAGGCAAGATACACTGATGGATGCTAAACTTCCCCCAAAATACCCAGCCATTACAAAGGAAAAGATAGTAACTGCCCTGGAGAATCCTGACTTTCAGTATCTTAGCCAAGTGATCAGGTTAACCTCAGCAGCAGTAAATACTGACGCCATGTGCCTCTGATAGGATGTACTGAGAAGGACACATCACCCTGAGGTATTCCTCCCAATAATGCACAACCTCAAACCCAAATGAGGGACAATGTACAGAACACCTGGCCAGTACTCTTCAAGAGTGTCAAGGTCATGAAGATAAGGAAAGACTGGGGAACTGTCACAGATTCGGAGGAGACTAGGGAGACCTGATATGTAACTACAACATGGTGACCTGGCTTGGATCCTGGAAAGAAAAAAGACATCAGTAGGGGACTTCCCTGGTGGCGCAGTGGTTAAGAATCTGCCTGACAATGCAGGGGACACGGGTTCAAGCCCTGGTCCGGGAAGATTCCACATGCCGCGGAGCAACTAAGCCCGTGGGCCACAACTACTGAGCCTGTGCTCTAGAGCCCGGGAGCCACTACTGCTGAGCCCACGCGCCATAACTACTGAAGCCCGAGTGCCTAGAGCTCGTGCTCTGCAACAAGAGAAACCACTGCAATGAGAAACCCGTGCACCCCAACGAAGAGTAGCCCCTGCTCTCTGCAACTAGAGAAAAGCCTGCGCGCAGCAACAAAGACCCAACGCAGCCAAATATAAATAAATAAATAAATTAAAAAAAAAAAAAGACATCAGTAGGGAAACGAGTGCAATCCAAATAAATTCTGTAGTTTCGTTAACAGTATTATATCAAGACTGATTTCTTAGTTTTGCTTATCGCACTACATTTATATAAAATGTTAACATAAGAGGATGTTGGGTGAAGGATATACAGGAACTCTACTATATTTGCAACTTTGCTAGACATCTAAAATTATCTCAAAATCAAAAGTTTAAAAAACCCTGTGCTCAAATATGGAATCTAAAAAAAAAAAAAAAATGGTTCTGAAGAACCTAGAGGCAGGACAGGAATAAAGACACAGACATAGAGAATGGACTTGAGGACACAGGGAGGGGGAAGGGTAAGCTGGGACAAAGTGAGAGAGTGGTATGGACATATATACACTACCAAATGTAAAACAGATAGCTAGTGGGAAGCAGCCACGTAACACCAGGAGATCCGCTCGGTGCTCTGTGACCACCTAGAGGGGTGGGATAGGGAGGGTGGGAGGGAGATGCAAGAGGGAGGGGATATGGGTATATATGTATATGTATAGCTGATTCACTTTGTTATACAGCAGAAACTAACACACCATTGTAAAGCAATTATACTCCAATACAGATATTAAAAAAAAAATTTAAGATATAAAACAAAAACAAAAACCCTGTGCTGACCAAGCTAAATCATCTACTGGCCGAATAACGCACATCTACACAACAAATGCAGCCCGAGAAACCACAGGTTTGCAGTCCTGGTTGTTAGGGACTGAATGTTTCTGTCTTGCCCCCAATTCATTTGCTGAAGTCCTACTCCCCGGTGTGATGGTATCTAGAGGTGGGGCACTCGGAGGTAATTAGGTTTAGATAGGGCCGTGAGGGTGGGGTTCTCAACATAGGTTTAGTGTCCTTATAAGAGGAAGGGACAACGGAGCTCTCTCTTTGCCAGCTGAGGACACAGCCTAAAGGCAGCCGTCTACAAACCAGGAAAAGAGCCCTCACCAAGAACCAACCTGTGCACCCTTTGATCTTGGACTTCCCAGACTCCAGACTGTGAGAAAACAGACGTCTTGTTTAAGCCACCAGCCTGTGTGTTTTGTCATAGCAGCCTGAGCAGACTACTACATTGGTCTATGGCTGACACCACCATTCCTCCTTGGGAGGCCCAAGACAGAACTCTCCGAACTTGCGCAGAGAAGAATCCCCAAGTCAGGTTCCCCAGCCCCATCCTCTCAACTGGCTTTTTATGGCCAGACTTAGAGGATGGAGCAAAAAGGGCAGTGGCCTACAAATAAGATCTGGGTTCAAACCCAGGCCTTGCTACAAACTCACTGAGGGATCCTGGATAAGGGACTCCCCTTCTTCTTCTGAAAATGGGGCAGGGGTCAACCTTCAGGGGTTATCAGGAAGCTCAGATGAAAGTGCCTGGCTATGAAGTTGCTATGAAAGCTACAGTCCACTAATGCTGGGTGTTGTTAATTTTCTCATTACATCAACACATACAGGGGCTAAAGGACAGGTACATTTCATCTATGATTTAGGAGAGGAAACGGAAATCAAATTGAACACAGGCACAGTCACATCCCACTTCGCCTACAGCACTTTCCATGAGCATCAGAACTCTGCAAGGCAAGGATGCAGGGCAGAGCAATGATCTCCTGTTGACAGCTGAAGGCGACCCAGCCCAGTTCCTAGTGGGGACATCCTCATACACAGGCACAGAAATGCTGTTAAAAAGGATGTTAACTACAGGACAATTTAAACAGTTCCAAACAGATGATGGTCCATTTAAGACACAGAAAACCGTGCAGCTGTGAAAAAGAATGAGGAAGCTCTTTAGGTACTGATAGAGAACAAGCTCCAAGATACATTAATAAGAGAAAAACAAGCAAAGGGGGCCTCACAACCCAGCACCGCCACTCCTCCGGCACATAGGCACCAGGAGATGTTTCAACAAGGTTCACAGCAACGTTGCTCAAGAGAGCCATGAGGTTAGCAGCTTCTGAGATGGACCCCAGTGAAACCCCTCTCCTGGTATTCACAACCCCTGGGAGTGTTGTGGCCTCAGCACCCGGAAGGATGGAGCTGACATTAACTGGGATAGAAAGACAGAGGGGAGCTGGTTTCACCGGCAAGATGAGGAACTCGGTTTGGTACAGGTTTAGCATAAGATGTTATAAGATATCCACGTGCGTGGCAACGGTAAGGAGGCAGTAGCCCCACGACTGTGAAATCCACAGGAGAGATGAGAGTACTGGGATGGAAAGAGGTCCACGGGCTGAGCCTGGCAAACCCCGACAATCAGAGGCCAGGAGGAAGAGAAGGATTCAGCAAACAGACTGAGCAGCAGCACAGAAGGAAAAGCAGGAACCCACGGCATCCTGGCACTGCCCCTTAATCTTCCCCGCTCGTTTCAGGAATGAGACTGGTCCCCTGGACCACTCTGCAACTTCTCCGCAACAAAGACACATCCTAAAATGCTCCAAGGTCCACTCCAATTCGCCCATCATCCAAGTCCTCCCAGGGGGAAACGTCACCCTGTCTTCAACATATTCCAAACAAGCTGACCACTTCTAAAATTATCCCCCAAACAGCAAACTCTACTTAGCATCCCTTCCGTATCTTTGCAGCTCCCGCTGTCCCGAATACGCCACAGTCAAAATACGAGGCAAAATGAAAGCAAATCGGTTGCAAAGTGAAACTGCAAGTTTTCCAAGAGATGCTAGATTTCATGACATCGATGAAAGTGATGTTGGCAAACAGCACATGGTGCTGGCAAAGCTGTAAACACATGAGGACCTAGCAGGTGGACCACTTCACACGGAAAGGAAGGACACAAGATAGCAGAGTTCTAGGAGGTGATCAGACCATCAAAGGGAGGCAGGCGTGAGCACCGAAAACCAGCTCTAATGCTTTTGCAGAATGACTCTTTACCGTCATAGTCTTTACCATCACACTGAAAACGGCAACTTTACGTGAAATGACATCACATCAGACCATTTAATTTCATCAGAAAAATTACGCATCCCCCAATGGAGAAAAAGAAACCAACACCAGGGCTTCCCTGGTGGCGCAGTGGTTGAGAGTCCGCCTGCCGATGCAGGGGACGCGGGTTCGTGCCCCGGTCCGGGAAGATCCCACATGCCACGGAGCGGCTGGGCCCATGAGCCATGGCCGCTGAGCCTGCGTGTCCAGAGCCTGTGCTCCACAACAGGAGAGGCCGCAACAGTGAGAGGCCCGCGTACCGCAAAAAGAAAAAAAAAACAACACTTGAGTCCCTCTTTACTGATCTAAGAATTCATGCAAAGTTGCTACTGTATCCTAAATCCTATATCCTAATTAACGAAAGGATAAAACTCAACTTATTTTTAGGATACCTCCACAAGGTAAAGTCCTCATCTAGCCCTTCACCCCCCCACTCCCAATATTGCTATGTTAGGGTCTATTTCCAGCGGATTCTTGGTCACAGTCCTCTTCCTGGTACAAATCATTCTGGGACAGTGAGGTTGTCCTAGATATGCAGATTGCTGGGCCCTCCTGGACCTAAAGGCCTCCCCGCCTTCCCTGGAGAAACCTCGTCACCAGGGGCAAGAAGCTGACTTGCCCATGGGAACCACAAACCCACCAGAAGAGAAAGGCTAGTGAACCTCTGGGTGTGAAACCTTGAGTGACAAGTGCCCAGCGCGTCTCCTGAACCCATCTGACCCCTCAGCAGCCCCTCCCTGCCCTGCTGTCTGGGCAGAAAGCAGCTGTCAGCTCCCCTGTCTGTAGCCAGTGGGCCCAGCCTGGTGAAATCTGATAGAGGCATGTCTTTAAATGGGTACATTTTATTTTACGTAAATTACATCTCAGTAAAGTTTATATATTTAAGAAGTGTTGAACTGCCTGTGAGTACTCTGCCTGGGGTCTCCTGTAACAGCCCCCCACCAGTAATCAGTGAGGGCTAACAGCACCAGGGAGCACCATTAAGATTCATTCACAAAAATGCAAAGGACGCTAAGAGCCACTGGTCCTCCACTGCTGTCCACTCTGCCCCAAGAAACTGGCTTCAGGCTTAGCTCCAGCCACTGTGCCACCCAGGGCTCCCAAAACCCCTTCCAGGGGGCCTGGCACCAGGGCAGGAGAGCTGTCCCAGCCAGTTTCAAGCTCAGGAATCACTGCTGAGATACAAACTCGGGGGCTCCTCCTCTCACCCCATGGTCACAGCTCCTCGGCCACAAGGACTCATCCCAACTGGCCAGCCTCTCTGGGTTTTTACAGCCAACTTTCAAGATTTCACCTCCTCCGATAAGCCCCGGCCAGCGGCCCCTCTTCTTTCCCCCTTTAAGCCTGTGTACCTCTGAGGTTTTTGATCCCCCCATGTCCCAGCCGGAGAAGAAAGTTTGAGTACATTCCCCCAAATTATTTCCACAAATATTTATCAGCCTCCTACCATGGGCCAGGCAATGGAGTCACAGGAACAAGAGAAACGCAGAGCTGACTTCTAGTAAAAGGAGACACATGCCCAACCAGCCGACAAACATCCTGATGGACCCAGAGGAGAGGTGCTAAGCGGAAGGATAAAGCTGGGGAAGGCGGGTTTTCTCAGACAGGGCGGCCAGGGAGGGCCTCTCTGCAGAGGGTATTTGAGGGGAGAGAGGCCTAAAGGAGGAGGGTTCGGTGGATCCTGGGGGAGGGTGTTAGCAGCAGGAAGAGGGTGAGGCAGGACTGTGCCTGGGGTGCCCCCAGACAGAGGGGAGGATGGGGGGAGGGCAGCGCCACTCGGCAGACCGAGGAATCTAGGTTTGCACAAAGTTCCCTGGGAAAGGGACCTTGGTGCTACGTTGGAAGGGGGAGGGCAAGTGGTGAGACCCCTTTGCAGGACAAATGAGCAACAACTACGAAAATCTAAAATCCATGTGTCCTCAGAAGAAGCAAACCAATCCCCTTCTGGAATCAATCCTACAGAGACCCCCAGCGCCTGTGACCCAAGACATTACATGCAAAGAGGCAGAGAGCCAAGGGGTGAAGAGCAAGGATTCTGATGAGGGGTGGGAAGGGCAAGAGGTCACTGGGCTGGGTCAGAGCATCTCTGGCCTATGACCCATGGCCCTCCCAGCCCCCCTCCCCACCCCATACTCCGGGCACCTCTCAGAAACCCCCTCGAGCACAGCATGCTGATGGCTCTGGGGATTCACTCCGTGGGCCTCACTGGTGGCCAGCAAGGCAAAGCTGGGTGGGCCATTCAGGATGCCCTCCTCCCCCACCATGGTGGTGGGCACTGCACCAGCGTCCTGAAGAAGGACAGAGAGAATTCTTTTAACCCTGGAAACACTGACAGCTGCGTCTGCTTGCCTAGCCCACGGGACTACACGTCACCTCTGAACATACCAATCTTCTAACCAGGTGAAACGGTTCCAATGAGTTCTATTAAAAGGCATCATAAAGATCCTTTTTTTTTTAAAAAAAAAAAAAAAAAAAAAAGGCTGATTCCAAAACATCACACGTAACAAGTGTTTGAAGGGGCAACGGATGCCCAAATACCCACTGGCCGCAGAGCCTCTGGCCAACCAGGGTCCACGAGAGACTGCTTCAAAGACCTGAGCACTTTTCTAGTTCATTTCCTCTTTCTGCTGCTTACAACATTATAGATTTATACAAAGGTTAAAAAAAAAAAAAAAAACCTCTTGCAAAAAAGAAAAACCCATTTTTGCAAGGAATTTTATAAGCAGATCTGCAGAGTAGGGGAAGGACTAAGAAAATCCCTAAAGAAGCCTGGTTGCAAAATGTTTTTAAAAGGAAAAAAAGAAACTTTTAATATAGAAATACCCAATGATACATTTTTAAAGTCTAATTTTGAAGAATGATCAAAACACTTTTTTCTCCCAAACATCCCAAATTATAAGTGGCCACCAGATGCTGGGGTCTGGAAATACGACTGTGGTTTGTTTTATTTTCTTTGCTTTTAAGAAACCTAAAAATTAGGGAAGTCACAAATACCCAGGGAAAGAAAAACTCAGAAAATTGCCAACACGGTGACTAAACTTAACTTGCGGACTGCCAGAGGCTTCACGGTGAACGCACCCAGACCCAAACCTCTACAGCTGGAGAGGGGACCGCGAGAGGTCGTGTGCAAACCCAAATGGAACTTGCAATTCACTTGATGTGTTTAAAGGACCCATGGGAAGTGTTCTGTAAGCCAAGAACATTTTACTGTTAAGACTGCATCTACCATGAAGCCCTGTTTTCCACCACCCAAGGACCAAGCAGGCAGTGTCTTAGAGCCTTTTGCAGGATGGAGGGCAGATGTTTGAGGATATGATGTAACCTGGGTGAGGTGAATTCATCCAAGAATGAGTCATGAAAGCAGTCCTCAAATATCCTTTAGAAATCTCAGTTGCGGAACACTGCGCTTAGACCCAAAGACCCACCCACACCCACCTCACACAGGGCTCTCCCCTCTTTCAAGCATCTTGCCTTTTGCCATCAGTTTCTGTTTCCCCTTTTTGTAGTAAAGCACCCCAATGCAGCTTAAGGCGGTGTTACCTGACCTCCACCTGAGCCACACAGGGCATAAGAATGAAGGCAATGGGAAGGGCAGTGGAACAGAGACAAATACTGAGCACCTAGATGAAACTCTACCTGAAGCTGACATCCCAGCTGCATGAGCTATTACATTCCTCTCTTGTTTAAATCAGTTTGGTTTCCTTTTTCAGTCACTCACACAGAGAGTCCACCATCCACTGACTAAATAAAACCCTGACCTTAGCTAGGAACTCAGAAGTCCAGCTATGCCCACTCCGTCCAAATAACCACCAATTCATAATGAAACAAGTCCTTTATGTGTCATGGGTGAAGTGTCCAGCTTCACGATGAAATCTGGCAAAGGCTTCCTCAATGTCTCCATCCACCTTCACTGCCAGGACAACCTACTGAGCCTCAGTCCCTGACTCTAGCCCTCACCACAGTGCTTTTCTGGAAAAGGAGGGGGAAGGGGAAGGAAAAGAGACGAACAAGAAGAGGGGGAGAAGGGAGAGGCAAGGTGAAGGAGGGGAGGAGGGGGAGGGGAGGGGGTGAATATCAACAGGAAGCTCTTCCTGAGAGCTCAGGATGGGCTGAGCAGCCACAAGCATAAGGCATAAGCACTTTTCTTTTTTTTTTTTTTGCGGTACATGGGCCTCTCACTGTTGTGGCCTCTCCCGTTGCGGAGCACAGGCTCCGGATGCGCAGGCTCAGCGGCCATGGCTCACGGGCCCAGCCACTCCACGGCATGTGGGATCTTTCCGGACCAGGGCACGAATCCGTGTCCCCTGCATCGGCAGGCAGACTCTCAACCACTGCGCTACCAGGGAAGCCCGGCATAAGCACTTTGATGTAGTATCTCAGTTAATCCTCACAAAACCCTCAGAGGTAGGTATTGTTATCATCCTCATGCTCCAGATAAGGAAACTGAGCTGCAGAAGGATAAGTCACTTGCCAGGGTCACACAGCCTGTCCGTGGCAGGGCCAGGCTATCAGCCAGCCCACACCCAGCCACCCCAAACGCTGACCTGTCCACTGCCAGGAACTGCCCACCCCTCCCCTTTCCCAGACCCACGCCTGCATGGAGCACTCCAGCCCTCAACAACTGAGAGCTCCTCTGCTCTTTCACTCTGTTCTTATCAGTTACTTCTCTGCTGTCCAGTCAAGCAGCCTCAGCCTCTCTGAGTCTTAGATCATGTCCCTCCTCTGCTCCAAGGGCTCTAGTGGCTTCCACCCCACTGAGAATCAAGTCCAACATTCTCACCAGCCCTCACCTCCTGCCACTCTCCGTGCAAGCTGCTCCAGTCACATGAGCCTTCACCACACCAGCATGACCCCCCCTGCCCCAGGGCCTTTGCACTTACTGTTCCCTCAGCCTGGAATGCTTTCCCTGGATGCTCCCATGGCTAACTTCTTAAAGCCCCCTGTTCAAACATCACTACCTCTGTGAAGCCATCCCCACTCAGCCTACCTAAGAAGAGCAATCACTCCCACTCCTGCACCCTTTATCCCCGTCTCTGTCTTGTTTTTCTCACTAGCATTTATCACTATCTGGCACTCTGTGTATTTACTTGTTTATTTGTTCACTGTCTGTCCTTCCACCCATATGCAAGCTCCAGGAGGGGGAGGAACTCCTGGCCTTATTCACTATCATAGCACCTAGGGTGGTAGGCAGCTCTGTGAATGAATGAATGTATGCATGCATGAGCATCTCTGCGGCCTCACAATCCATTTGGGGCTGTCTCAAACTCAGCCTCTCTCATGCACGCATCAGTCATAGGAAGACAACCCTTGTCCATGAGAGAAAAAAGAGCCACAGATGAATGGAAGGAGGAAGCCCCACAAAGACCCTCCTGTACAGAGCTCAGAGAAGGGGATCCCCGGGCCGCCGTGGGAACCACAAATGCTCTGTGACTCCTCCCTCACAGAGCTCTGGCTGGAAGATCTCTCTCCCTCCTGAAGCCTCCAACTTAGACGCTCAGACAAACCCTGGAGTCATCTTCAGGGCAGCTATGGGGGAGACGGAGGTGGGTGAGGAGGGGCTCACCCTCAGGGCCCTGCAAGGTGGGGTCAGCCCCTAAAAGCACATCCCCCTTGCCTCACCCTAGTCTCCTGGGTCTCCCTGCACATCCAACCACCAGCAAATCCTGTCGGCGCCACCTTCTAAACGCCTGTCCCCTCTCTGCCACCTCCCTGGTCAGGGCCACCACCATCTCCCACCTGGACTATGGCACTGCCTCTTCCCCGGTCAGCCTGCTGCCTCTCCTGCTCCAGCCCACACAGCAACTGAGGGATTCTGTAAAAACACAACCCACTCATGTTCCTCCCCTGCTCTCACCCCGCCAAAGGCCGGCTTCCGAAGCACCTGGAAACAAATCCCAATTCCTTACCTTGCCAGGAAAGATCTGGCCCCAGACACCTCCCCACTCACACTGCTCCTCACCCCCACCTCACGTCCCAGGGCCTTTGCACTTGCTATTCCTTCTGCCCAAACAACTCTAGGTACTCTACGCAGCTGCTCCCTCCCAAGGCTCAGTGACAATGCCACCTCCCTGCCGGGCCTCCCCACCTGCCCTCCTAACACAGACCATCCAGACCCACCCCTGACGCTATCAATCCCACCCCCTGCATTACAGTTTTCACAGCCCTGACAGTCTGAAGTGATCTGTGACTCATTCTTTCAGTTTCTGTCTCCCACCCACCCCAAGCACCCCAGCTGTGAGACCAACAAGGTCAGGAATAACGCTCCCGTTAACCCCGTATGCCCAGCACACACCCATACCAGGAACTAGAAAAATATTTAAAGAATCAAAATCTAAACTCTTATGTTGGGCTCCAGCTCAAATGTCACCTCTCCCTAAGGCTCCACCCAGAGGCCATCTCTGGTGGCCTCCCAGAGCTCTTTACCACAGCATGGCACCCTCCCCACTGTCCTAAGTTCTGGTCAGAGAGACACCCAGCCACCCTGGGCCTGGCGTGGAGCTGCGATCTCTGTCTCACCTTGTGACAGGATTCTCCGGGTGGGCCCAGCAAGGCTGGGGAGAGGCGACCTAGGGGCGGCACTCAAGAATACTTTTATCTTGATCTTAATAACTATGGCTCTCCTATCAAATCCATGAGTCATGAACACTCTTGCTTAAGAGCAGACTGAAGTTTTAGGGACTTCCCTGGTGGTCCAGTGGCAGGGGCTCCACGCTCCCAATGTGGGGGGCCCGAGTTTGATCCCTGGTCAGGGAACTAGATCCCACATGCCGCAACTAAGAGTTCGCATGCCACAACGAAGAAGCCGCATGACACAACTAAAAGATCCTGCGTGCCACAACTGGGGATCCCACATGCCACAACAAAGATCAAAGATCCCGCATGCTGCAACTAAGACCTAGCACAGCCAAATAAATAAATATATTTTAAAACTATTTTTAAAAAAAGAGGAGACTGAAGTTTTAAAAAAGGAAGGAGGGTCAGATTAAATAAAAATATTATATAAATCATGTTGTAGCCGGTATATGAATATGACAAAAATCATAAGACTGATATTGCAGTAAGTCTTAGGAAACACTAATGGATGGATGGATTGATGGAAGGATGGATGGATGGATGGATACGGATGGATGGGTGGATGGATGAGTAGATGGATGGGTGGGTGGATGGATGGATAGGGGGATGGATAGGGCGATGGATGGATGGACATGGATGGATGGATGGATATGGATGGATGGATGAATGGATGGGTGGATGGACGGATAGGAGGGAGGATGGATATGGATATATGGATATATGGATGGATGGATGGGTGGATGGGTGGATGGGTGGATGGATGGATGGATGGATATGGACATATGGATGGATGGATGGGTGGATGGACGGATAGGAGGGAGGACGGATATGGATGGGTGGATGGGTGGATGGGTGGATGGATGGATGGATGGATATGGACAGATGGATGGAGATGGATGGATGGGTGGATAGATATATATGGATGGATGGATGGGTGGGTGGAGTGATGGATGGGTGGATGGATGGATGGAAGGGAGGACAGATATGGATGGATGGGTGGATGGATGGATAGGTGGATGGATGGATGAACAGGAGGGAGGGAAGAAGGAGAAAAAGAATGAAGTGAAAGGGAGGAAAGAAGGAGAAAAATGGGCCACACACATAGTAGGGGCTCAAAAAATATACTGAATTAACCCGTCAACAAAGGAAGCAGAGTGCTGTGTTGAGGAGCAAGAGCCCTAGAACCGCACCTGCTGGGTCACATCCTGGTTCAGCCTCTCTTCCCTGTGGGGCCCTGGGCAAGTGACATAGCCTCTCTGTGCCTCAGTTCCCTCATCTGTAAAATGAAACAATAAGAATCACCTCCATTAAGGTGTCAGAAGGACTAAGCGAGCTCGCGGGTGTCGAATGCCCAGGACGCAGCTTGACACACCCTAAGTGCTTGATATGTATCAGCTAATAGTAAGAAAAAGTAATTGAATCCATCCTCAAACCAGGACAGGAAAATGACCCAAAATCTCACCCCTTCACCTCTTCAAAAGCAGCCTGAAGTCCCACTGGCCTCCCCAGAAAGTTTCCGGGAATGAAAGAGAAAAGAGGTGAACAAAGGCCTCCACAGCCCCCAGGCTCAATGGGAATAGGAGGGCAGTGGGCAGCAAGGTAATCTGAGAAGTTTAACAGGGAAGAAAGAACATGGGGTGGGGGAGAGAAAGAGGCTAAATTCAGTAGCCCAGGCTGCCTCTCCAGATAGCTAAATTCTGCTCTGTTACTTCTGCGTGCTTCAGCTTTTCTTAGCCTCCAAGGGGCTTTCGCCTAAATTAGTGCCTGCAATATGCCGCAGAGAAGAAAGGGAAGGTGAGGAGAAGCAGAGAAAGACTCAGAGTCCGCTGGGCCTGCCAAACCTGCGCTGACTGCCCAAAGGGTCAAAGTCAAATCGCAGAGCCTACCCACAAGGCCACGGCCAGCAGGGTCACACCCACGGCCCACAGCCCAGCCCTCAGCGCCCCCAACACTTTCTCTGCCACATCCGAACCTCAGGAGCAGCAAACAACTCCTCCATCCACCGACCACCTGTGGCCACCTGCCCTCCCCAATCAGCTCAAACATCACTGGCTGCTCAGGTGGCTGGGTTCACTGCCCAAGAACCCCAGCATGTGTTTATTTCTGGAGAGAAAGGGAAACAGAGACAGCGAGCACATGCACGCATAATGTACACACTCTACTAATGCGTGGCAATGCCTATGCAGAATATAGCACCCCCGCTAACTAGCTCAGATTCACACTCGCGCATCACACGCTCACATCACTCCCTGCAGTAAACACACAGAGAAACGCACGCGGAAATAGTCACCTTCGCGCTGTTTCTGCCAGATGGCAGAGCCTTGGTGGTTACTGCATCTGTCTGCACGTCTGTCTGCGCTCGTGTGTGTCTGTAATATTAACGATGGCTGATGTTACTGGGTTCCTGCCATGTGCCAGGCACTGTCCTACGTGCTATATCAACCCCATAACGTAGGTATTATTATTACCCCTATTTGACAGATGAGGAAACTGAAACACGGAGGCAGAGTCACTTGCCCCGAGATTATGCTGCTGGTGAGTGGCAGAGCTGGAATTCGAACCCAGGGAGTCCGGCTCCCAAGCCTGCACCCACGTCACTACTTTATGCTGTCGCAACCAGCCAGGCTCCACATGCACCCTGATCACCAGCTACGTATTAATTCCTGAAATAATGGATTAGCCCCATTTTGTGGATGTACAGATTAGAGAACAGAGGCACCAAGAGGCTAAACAACTTGCCCAAGGTCACAGCTAGGAAGGGGCAGGGCTGGGGTTGGAACCAGAGATTGACTCTAGATCCCAGGCCCTGATGCGCCAGGAGGCTTCCAGCTGTAGAAAGGTAGTTAACTCCTAAAGTCAAAGGCAGGGGCTGTACAGAGAGCACCCGTTATGAGCGAGCCATGGTTTCAGGACCCTGGTGGGGAGAGGCAGGGATCCCAAATGACCAGATGCCACTGGGGCCCTCACCAAGCCCACCATGCCAATGAGGGGCCAGATTGAAACGCGACTGGCACAGACATGAGCCCGAAACCCCCAGGGAAGGTCCAGAAATGCCCGCAGTCAAGGTCGGGGGCCCAGCGACGCCCCTCCCCACCCAACAAGTCGCCCCAAGGGCAGAGTGTGCAAACTGGCAACCCACGGGCTTGGCCCACAGACGTGTTTTGTTTGGCCAACACAGTGTCTGTTAAAAATATGACTGAGTTGCCAACTTTTAAAAATTGAGTGATTTCATACACAAGACTCCACGTTTCCAGCTGTTGGAAAACATCTTTAAAAAGTCAGGAGATCTGGCAACACTGGGTTTGTGTTCCCACACGGGAACTGCTGCTCAGCTGCCCCTTTACACGGGACATGGGACATGGGACCTCCGGTCCTCCAGAAGGCATGGGTTCAGGGCTCTGGAGCTCGCCCGCCAGGCTCACTGCTATCCGAGCCCTGCCATGACCTCACTGTGTGATCGTGGGCCAATTACTGCTTCTGTGACTCAGTTTCCTCACCTGTAAAAGGGCAGCCACCCAACAGGACAGGTGCCTGGAACCCAGTAAGCACTCGATAAGTGTTAAATGGCATCGCTGTCTCTCCAACATCAAGGCCAAAGGCTTGAGGTACTGTTTTGTAATAGTAAGAGCTAGCACACATATAGTACTTGCTATCGCTTGGACCTGTCCTAAGAGTTGTACTTTTTTTTTTCTTTTTTTTATAAATTTATTTATTTATTTTGGGCTGCGTTGGGTCTTCATTGCTGCACGCGGGCTTTCTCTAGTTGTGGCGAGCGGGGGCTACTCTTCGCTGCAGTGCACGGGCTTCTCTTGCTGCAGAGCACGGGCTCTTGGCGCGCGGGCTTCAGTAGTTGTGGCACATGGGCTCAGTAGTTGTAGCTCGTGGGCTCTAGAGCACAGGCTCAGTAATTGTGGCACAGGGGTTAGCTGCTCCGTGGCATGTGGGATCTTCCTGCACCAGGGCTTGAACCCATGTCCCCTGCACTGGCAGGCGGATTCCTAACCACTGCACCACCAGGGAAGTCCCAAGAGTTGTACTTTTAAGGGCTCATTTAATCTTCCCAAGAAACCCATGAGGCCACTCCTAGGTATATATACTCAAGAAAAGTGAAAACCTATGTCTGTACAAAAACTTGTACACGAATGTTCATAGCAGCATTATTCATAACAGCCAGACAGTGGAAACAACCCAAATGTCCATCCACTAACGAATGGATTAAAAAAAGGTGATATATCCAGATAATGGACTAATATTCAGCCATAAAAAGGAATGAAATTCTGACACATCTACAACATGGATGAACCTTGAAAAAGTCATGCTAAGCGAAAGAAGCCACATACAAAGGGCCACACATTGTATAATTCCAAATCTGTAGAGACAGAAAATAGATTGGTGGTTGCCAGAGATGGGGGAGGGAAAGAATGGAGGGGGTCTACTAATGGGTTTGGGGTTTCGTCTTGGGGTGATGGAATGTTCTGGAATTAGAAAGCAGTGATGGTGCATAACCTTGTGATTATATAAGAGCCAGTGGTATGGACATTGTTAACGGTAAATTTTGCAGTGTATGAATTGTATCTCAATTTAAAAAAAAAATTAAAGAAACATCTATGAGACAAATATTCTTATCTCTGTTTTATACATGAAAAAACCAAGGCGCATGGAGATTAAAGATATCCAGGCTGATGCTGAAACAAGAGAAACAAAAAGACAGATGGTGAGGTGACGTAATTTTTCCTACACCTGGCTACTCTCTACCTGTCAACCCATGGGCATCTGGGTTTGCAACTTCACACAGACAAATCATTTCCTCTCTCTGGGCTCCAGTCAAAGGCCAGACTGAGACGACTCTTATCTAGATCCCTCTAAGGTCTTCAAGGATACTACAAGACTAGGGCATTGTAGTGGAACATTATTTATTCATATCTATAGGGACAGCTGTGGCCATTAATAAATGATGACTTTAACGACCCACAGTGGGAAATGGCCCTCTCCCAGGTGCATGGGAAGAAAACATTCTGGGTTTTCTGAGTCCAAGCCCTTCACACGGCTGGCTCAAATGTCAGAGCAAGGGGGCTCAGCAGCCCACCTCCTCCTAAGAGGGTCTGACCAGGAGGACCGTCCCATTAGGGGAGGATGCCTTACTCACCAGGCAGGAAGACTACCTCACCGGGTTAGAGGGCCACCTCCCTCAGCAGGAGGAAACCCCACGAGACAAGAGGAGCCTCTTGTTCACAGGGTGGGAGGACCACCCCTCCCTCACCTGGAAGACCCCTCCATGGGACAACAGAAACTCCTCCCTCGCAAGATGGGAAGACCATCCTTACCCCATTTGGGGCAGCAGGATCTCACTGGGCTGGTGGCGGCTGGAGCTGCAGCTTTTCTGCAAACAAGCACCTAGAAAGTGCAGTCCTTTCTCTGAGCACGGAAGGGTCCCCAAGGGTGCCCTGCACTGGGGGTCTCTGAGGCAGCCCCAGTCTCAGATGCAGGGACCAATCTGCAAATGATGATGCATTAGAAGCCAGACAGAGAGAGGGAGAGACACAGAGAAAGAAACAGAGAATATGACCGAGGAGGAAAAGCAGAGGGAAGGGAAGGGAAGGGACAGACCCAGGTTGACAGAGAGCTCAGTAGGAAGCTGGAGGCAGGGCTGCGGACAGAAAGCAAATGGGGAGAATGAACACAAGTGTGCTCAAAGCCAGCAGCAAAGAGGCCCGGATGCAGAGGGAGGACCCCCCAGAGGCCTGAGTTTGGGGGTCCTTCCCACATGAAATGGCAGCACCAGCGCCGCGGCCACCCAGGGTTTCTCTGGCCCGTGCTGCTCCCACGGGTCTACAGCGTGGGGCATATCTCTGCAAACCTCTTCAAGGGCCTTTTTGGCAAAAAAGAAATGCACGTTCTCATGGTGGACCTAGATGCTGCGGGAAAGACCACCATCCTGTACAAACTGAAGCTGGGTGAAATCGTGACCACCATTCCCACTATAGGCTTCAACGTGGAAACCGTGGAATACAAGACCATCAGCTTCACTGTGTGGGACGTGAGCGGCCAGGACAAGATCCGGCCTCTGTGGCGCCACTACTTCCAGAACACACAAGGTCTCATATGACTTCGTGGTTGACAGCGATGACAGAGAGCGTGTGAATGAGGCCCGAGAGGAGCTCATGAGGATGCTGGCAGAAGACGAGCTCAGGGACGCCGTTCCGCTCGCGTTTGCTAACGAACAGGACCTCCCCAATGCCGTGAATGCAGCTGAGATGGCGGACAAGCTGGGTCTGCACTCTCTGTGCCACAGGAACTGGTACATTCAGGCCACCTGTGCCACCAGCGGGGACGGGCTCTATGAGGGACTGGACTGGCTGTCCAATCAGCTCCGGAACCAGAAGTGAGCTGTACTCCTCTCTCCTCCCCTCTCACTCCCTCCTTCTACCCTCGCTTTACTCTCATGCGGCAAACGTGCCCCCGGGGTGTGAGGGCCAGAAGCTGTCTCCATGGTCGGTCACGGTGTGCTTCACTGCGCTGTAAGTGTGCAGACGCGGCCTGCACCTGGGTTTTTATTTAACGTAAATGGTTTTTGTTTCCAATGAGGCAGTTTCTGGTACTCCTATGCAATAGTACTCAGCTTTTTTTAATTACAAAAAGAAAACCAACCCATTGTTTAGTACTGAGAAGGGATTTTAGGCACATGGGTCATCCAGGAGTCGCTGTGTCAGAAAAGCCCGATGTTCCTCTTCTGGGCTTTACATCTGTGTTGAGATCCATTTTGGTGGTTGGTTTTTAACCCAAACTCAGTGCATTTTTTAAAATAGTTACAAGATAAGGAGAACACTTGGAACACACAGAAGGGAGAAATGTGCCTAGTGTAGGTTCTGCAGTAATGGCTTGAGTCCAGTCCACCAGTGGTCTGTTTCCCGTTGGGAACATGAAACGGGGCAGAACCAGCTATGATCCATTCTGCATGGTCACAATAGGGGGTTCCTGTGATTTGCTCTGTCTTGGGTCATCCCACACCCCATAGCGTTTGTGCTTGTATCTGTGCTTACGTGGCTGCCCAGGAGATGGGCTGGAGGCTGCAGCCACCGCTCTCAGACCCCTTGGAGGAACCCCAGCCTTTTCTTGGGTCAGCACGGGCACTTTGGTTGGAACGCTCTTGTTTGAGCTTGTAGGTTCTGCAGTAATGGCTTGAGTCCAGTCCACCAGTGGTCTGTTTCCCGTTGGGAACATGAAACGGGGCAGAACCAGCTATGATCCATTCTGCATGGTCACAATAGGGGGTTCCTGTGATTTGCTCTGTCTTGGGTCATCCCACACCCCATAGCGTTTGTGCTTGTATCTGTGCTTACGTGGCTGCCCAGGAGATGGGCTGGAGGCTGCAGCCACCGCTCTCAGACCCCTTGGAGGAACCCCAGCCTTTTCTTGGGTCAGCACGGGCACTTTGGTTGGAACGCTCTTGTTTGAGCGGGAGCCCTGCAGTCCCCTTGCTTGCCTGCTCCGGGCTCTCTGGGGTCTCACCAGCAGGAGCGCGGGTGGTCATCCTTGAGCCCCAGCCCCTCGGAGCCCCCGTCTACATGTGCTTTCACTCCCTCAGCCTGCAAGGGTCAGATTTGCCATCGAAAAATGATAACCTCTACTTTTTTCTTTTGTATTTTGATAAACATTGAAGAAGCTGGAGCTGTTAAACGTTATCTTGGGGAAAACCTCAGAACTGGTTTATTTGGTGTCGTGGAACCTCTTACTGCTTTCAATACACAATTAGTAATCAAAACAAAAAACAAAACAAACAAAAAAGAAATGGCAGCACCAGGCCTGCCCAGGAGCCCCCATCAGTGGGAGAGAGGGGAATGGGGGTTGGGGGGCAGCTTCCCCAGCCAGGCAGCAGCCTGCCAGGGCGGCCTCAGCCAAGGAGGAAGCTGGCTGGTCGGGCTGGGGGCTGGGCTTGGATGTGCCAAGCGTCCAGCCAGGTTGTCATGGCCACGGAGACAAAGAGAGGGGCTGATGAGGGGCCCCAGCCGCCTACAGTCCCCAGGGAAGCCCAGTCTCTCTCTAGGACCTGCTTAACCAGGGCTTCAGGCTGTTGGCCAACCACACATCCACGGGGAAGCCTGCAGGTCAGGGCCTATCCAGCTGCCTGGCTTGGAGAGGGGCATGAAAATCATGGCCCAGGCAGGGCCAGCAAAGAAAAGATCCCCAAGCATCTAGACTTTGCCAGCCAATCCTAAACACCTAACCTGCCTGGGCCTCAATTTTTTCATCCATTAAATAGGAAGAAGATCCCTCAGCTCATTCTAGCTCCCAGGGGTAAGGAGCTTATATGGAGAGAACCAAATGTCAGAACAACAGATTAATAATAAAGCTCACATTTACGGAGGTCATACCATGGGCCAGGGCCTGCTCTTGGCACTTTCCCCATCCTAACACAGCATTCCTCCAACTATCTGTTGGGAAGGACTACTTTTGTCTTTAATTTCTAATCCGTTTGAGACTAATACTTTCGAAAATTGCAATAAAAGTGAATTACTAGAAAAACAAAGTAAAAAGGCAGACTACGTCCTAATTTTTCTAGTCCTGGACTAAACTGGCATCAAATTACTCTGTGAAATTGCTATAAAACTTTAAACGTTTACTCTCAGTTTCTGTCCTTATCTCCATGCAAACCACACTGAGTCACGCTCTTAGAGCAGGTGACCCTCACGACCACCCAGGAAGTAGGTCCTAGAGTAGGCATGAGGGCGGCCTGCACAATGGTTAAGAGTTCTAGCAGCCCAGGTCCTTGTACCGGCCCTGCCACTTCCTGGCAAAGGACTTCAATACCTCTGTGCCTCAGTTTCCCTATCTGCAATATGAGAATAAGACTAATGGTATGTCATAGGGGTTTTTGGTGGGGATTCAATGAGTCAATCCTGTGAAACTCTTTAGAACGGTAACTGACGTATTTAAACCCTCACTAAACATCATTTATTACTGTAAAATATCATTAAATGTCAGGTGGCATTGTTACTGTGACTCTCTATCTCCTCACCCTCACCCATAAACCACCACCAGATGAGTCAGGTATCTATTAAGATGACTAGCTTACTGTCTGCCGTTCCCGCAAGAATGCTAGCTCTATGAGGGCAGGGGCTTGGGTCGGGGTGCTGGCACCCATTAAACACCCACCTCAGCCTAGAACCATGCCTGGCACTTGGTGGGTACCCTCAAAATGGGAAGAAGCATGAACTCAAATCCTGGTTCTGCCATGTATTTGCTGTGTGACCTTAAGCAAATGACTCGACCTCTCTGGGCCTCCATTTCCTTATCTGTGAGATAGCAATACAATAATGATGCCATTGCCCACGCGTACAGGGAGGCTTGAAGAACGATGCTCCCTGTAGCACTTCTCAGCACTACACTTGGCAATGTCTGGAGACATTTTCAGTTGTCACAACTGGGGGGGAGGGGGGTTGCTACTGGCATCTAGTGGGTAGAGGCCGGGGACGCTGCTAAACACCCTACAGTGCACGGGAGAGCCCCCCCACACCAAACAATTACGTGGCCCAAACTATCACTTATGTGAAGGTTGAGAATTCCTAATACAAAAGAAAAAGAATCACCTAGATACCTATTAAGAGGGGAACGGATGTATAAACTCCAGTATAATCGTCCTGTGAAAGAGTAGGCAGAAGTTAGAAGGAATGAGCTGGAAGTGTGCAAAACAACATAAAAAGATCCCCTAGACAGTGAACAAGGCTGCGGAATACTGGGTGATCACAAGACATTACCCTCAGGGAGCAGGTAAAGGGACAGAGCTAGAATGTAAACCAGGAGCCTGGCTCCGGAGCCTACAGCTTTAAACATGGCCTCGGTTTGAGGCCTTTTACGTAAACAAATGCACACACTTAAAAACACACCCTGGGGCTTCCCTGGTGGCGCAGTGGTTGAGAGTCCGCCTGCCGATGCAGGGGACGCAGGTTCGTGCCCCGGTCCGGGAAGATCCCACATGCCGCGGAGCGGCTGGGCCCGTGAGCCATGGCCGCTGAGCCTGCGCATCCGGAGCCTGTGCTCCGCAACGGGAGAGGCCACAACAGTGAGAGGCCCGCGTACAGCATAAAAAAAAAAACAAAAAACAAAAAACACACCCTGTCTTTTCCACAGGTTCACGTTTATGTATGTCAATGACACAAACACACAGGGAAAGATCTGGAACACTGCACAGTAGACTAGTAACAAGAGACACTGGAGGTGGGGGCAACCAGGGGTAGGAAGGAAAAGGTTCCCTTGTCTGTAATTTTCTACAAGGAGATTTTGCATTCATATCTGTCACGTAATTAAAGATGAGCGATAAATTACACGTGGACAGACCCTTTGGGGTGATCACTTGGTAATGTATAGAAATACTAAATCACTACGATATGCACCAGGAGCTAACATAGTGTTGCAGGTCAATTATACTTCAGAAAACAAACTCACAGAAAAAGAGATCAGATTCGTAGTTACCAGAGGCAGGGCGTAAGAAAATTTGCTCAAAAGGTACTAACTTCCACTTATAAGATGTACAAATACTAGGGATGTAATGCACGACGAGATGAATGCAATTAGCACCACTGTATGTTATTCATAAAAGGTGTTAAGACAGTAAATCCTGCGCTCTCACCACAAGGAAAAACACTTTTTTCTGTTGCTTTTGTTTTGTATCTGCCGGAGATGATGGGCGTTCACTAATCTTACTGTGGTGATCGTTTCATGATGGATGTAAGTCAGATCATCATGCCGTACACCTGACACACAGTGCTGTAGCTCAATTACATCTCAATAAAACTGGAGGGAAAATTAAATAAATAAATACTAAAACAGATGTATATACCCTTTAACCCAAAAGTTCCCTTCCCAGAAATGAATGAACTTACAGGTGTGAAGCAGTCTGCATCTGTCATACCATCGTTTGTAATGGCGAAAGATGGGAACAACCTCAGTGTCTATCAAGAGGAGACCAGCTTAAAAAAAGCCACCATGGGGCTTCCCTGGTGGCGCAGTGGTTGAGAGTCCGCTTGCCGATGCAGGGGACGCAGGTTCGTGCCCCGGTCCGGGAAGATCCCACATGCCGCGGAGCGGCTGGGCCCGTGAGCCATGGCCGCTGAGCCTGCGCATCCGGAGCCTGTGCTCCGCAACGGGAGAGGCCACAACAGTGAGAGGCCCGCGTACCGCAAAAAAAAAAAAAAAAAAAAAAAAAAGCAACCATGCATCCATCCAGTGGAATTCTATGCGCTATTATAGAACAACCTCCAGGATACAGGGTGAAAAGGGGGACAAAGCCAAGTGCAGAAATGTGAGTACAACAAGCCATCACTTTCATGTAACAAAAGGGGTGTGTCCAGACTATCTGAAGGGCCCAAGGTCAGCGGCTAGCTTTGGGGCGGGACCTGGGAGGCTGACTTTTTTTTTTTTGACTTATTTTTTTAGAGTAGTTTTGGGTTCACAGCAAAATGGAGCAGAAGGTACAGAAATGTCCCCTCTACCCCCTGCCCCACACACGCACAGCCTCCCCCATTATCGGCGTCCCCCACCAGGGTGGTGCATTTGTTACAATCAATGAACGTGCGCTGATACATTACCGAGAATCACCCAGAATCCATAGCTTACATTATGTTGTGTACATTCTACAGGTTTGGACAAATGCATAATGACATGCAACCATCACTATGCCACTACACAGAGCAGTTCCACTGCCCTAAAACTCCTCTGTGCTGCACCTTTTCACCCCTCCACACACCCCAACCCCTCACAACTACTGATCTTTTCACTGTTTCCATAGTTCTGGGAGGCTGACTTTTTAATCTGCATTACTTATGCCTTTTTAATTTGAACCATGGAAATGATTACATACAATACATATAAAAATAATACATAGTATACGTATATATAATTTTTAGGTACACACATATATACATATATAGTTATGTATACGTGTATATTTATAATGTTTTAAAAATTAAAAGGCACAAAAGAGCATATACTGTATGATTCTACTTTACATAAAGTTCAAAAGCAGGCAAAACTAATCTGTGATGACTAAAATCAGAACAGTAGTTACTTTGAGGGATACCGACTTGGGAGGGAACACCCTCTGGGGTGCTGGCAATATTTACCAGCTGATGTGGGTGAAGGTTACACAGATAAATTCCATGTAAAAATTCATCAAGCTGTACACTTAATATTATAGGTAAGACATGCCTGAAAAAATTTGCATGTAAGACATGCCTAAAAGAATTAAAATTTAAAAATTTTCAGGAAAAAACAAAGTTCAGTCACAGTGAGGGGGATTTCTAGAGAGCCCCTCATGGCCAGAGGGAACACTTTGCTTGGGGCCCTGGGAGGGGGCCAAGCTGGGGTCGAGGCACCCCTCACCTCGGCCCCCCAAAAGAAACCAAACGGGAATCAAGCTGGCCTTTGTGGCCGGGTCCAGCAGAACAGGACAAAGGGCCAAATGACGGCCCCCTGCCCCCTCCAGCCCCCCTAGGACACTGAAGCCCATTCACGTTGGAGGCTGGCCATTTCCCCAGGGCTCCAGCCGCCCTTCTCTCCGGAGCCGGAACAATATCCCCTTTGACCACCCCCTTGTCTCCCACTTCCGCATTTAATTGCAAGTTCATGGGTATTAAGTGGCCCATACAGCTGAACTAGCTCCCTCTCCCCTCCCCGCCCCCCAAAAAAGAGGCCCACAGCGCTGTCTCTGTTCACTGCCCCTCTGTGAGCCCGCTCCTCCACAATGATCTGTCCAGAGAGAAAAAAGAAAGAACCCCCCTTCCTCCCCCCTCCACTCCCCCCTCAAAAACTCTGTTCTCACCCAGAAAGTGCCGCCTTGCAAACCAAGCTGCTCTGGGCCCTGGCACGGGGGCGGCAGGCAACCTCTGTTCCAACTTGCCAGGCTGCCGCAGGCTCGCTTTGCACCTCCCTGGTACCCCACTTGATGCTTGAGGAAACCGAGGTCCAGGAACGGTGGGTGACAGGCCTGCCGTCCAGCCAGGGCCAGGGCTAAGAGCCTCAAAACTCCTCCACCTGGGTGTCCTGATTTTCCCTTAGCTGTCTTCTTGCCCGCACTCAAGGGGGCGACCTAAACCTTTGACCCTTAATCCCTTCTCTAGCTTCAAAACCCCAGGGACAACTCTGAGCCGGTGACCTTTAAGGGTGGGAAGGAGGTTACATAAGCCATATGAGCCCACTGCCCTTCACATGAACCCACTCTGGCCCTGGTTCATGGATTTCTACTGCCAGAATGTCCCCTAGCCTGTAACACCCATCCTGACTGCCTACACCTCCTCCAGGAAGCCTTCCAGGTTACACCAGTCAAGGTCTAACTTCCCCTCTGCTGAAAAGCCTCACCTCCCACATTCCTCCACCACCAATTCAAGTCTGAGCCAGCTCTATCACCATCCTGAATTTGTCACCCTCTCTTTGTACCACCTCCTGGTGCAAGCTGCCACCATCCTTTGCCAGTTACTGCCACCAATCAGTCTTGCTGGTCCTACAGCCCAGCCTCCACACTCTGACCCAAGCGGCCCCTTTTAAAACATAAATCAGACCATACTCCCGCCGGCTTACAGCCCTCCAGGTCTGCCCGCCGCGCCAGGAGGAAGGGCCTCCCCCACCCCCGCTCACCTTTACCTGCCAGGCTCTGCCCAAGTGCCCATTACCTTCCTCACCTGATCTCCTCCCCTCCCTCCCTCCACTCCAGCACCTGCTGCACTTCAAACTCACCAAGTTCTCGCTCACCTCCCAGTCTCTGCACTTGCCATTTCCTCATGGAACTCTCTTCCCCCAAAAGTGTCACATACCTGGCTCCCATGCATCATTCATGGCTTTGCTCCCAGGTCAGGCCTTTTCTGAGCACCCAGCGGGAGGCAGAACCTCCTCCAGGTCGCTCTTCATCACACCCACCATCCTCCCTGCCCTGATTCCATCCCAGCATGCAGGTGTTAAAATTTGGAATGGTCCAGCTCCTTTGCACTTGTTATTTCTCTGTCGCCCCCCTGTTAGAACATCAGCTCCACCAGGGCAGGGACTTTGTCTGTTTTGTTCACTCCTGTGTCCCCAGCACCTAGTACAGCATCTGGCACACAGGAGGTGCTCAACGGGGCTTCCCTGGTGGCGCAGTGGTTAAGAGTCCACCTGCCGATGCAGGGGACACGGGTTCGAGCCCTGGTCCGGGAGGATCCCACATGCCGCGGGGCAACTAGGCCCGTGCATCACAGCTGCTGAGCCTGCGCTCTGGAGTCTGCGAGCCACACCTGCTGAGGCCCGCACACCTAGAGCCCGTGCTCCGTAACAGGGGAGGCCACCACGATAAGAAGCCCACGCACCGCGGCAAGCAGTGGGCCCAGCTCACCGCAACCGGAGAGGGCCGCGTCCAGCGATGGGGAACCAGGGAGGCCAAGGGTAAATAAATAAAATAAATAAGTTTATTTTTTTTTAAAAGGAGGTGCTCAATAAAGGTGGGGGATTTGATTAATTAGCGCAGGATTGCTCCTATTCTTCTTTAACTGCATTTAATTCAAGAGCTGCCTCACGCTCTGTTACAGTAAGCAAGCACAACGTACCAACTGCTGCTGCCAGCTCTCGGGCTACCAACTGGACCAGCCAAGATCTCCCTGCAGCATGAGGAGGGTCTGCATTTCAGGGTTTCCGTACAGCTCCTGAAGCTGGAGCAGAGAGAAGGGGCGGGGGCCTCCTACCAGGTGCCGGGCGGGGACGGGCAAATGAAGGCCCGCTCTGGGGACTGATCACCCCACCCCTCTGCTGGCCGAGACCTCCTCCTCTCTGCAGGTCCAACTCAATCAGGGTGCCCCAGAGGCCAATCCTTCCCCCGTCAGAATCACCCACTCCTTTCCCACATTCTCAGCTGCTGCTGAGTGGAAACATGACGGTCAAGAGCAGGGTTCTGGTGCAGGGAGGCCTGAGTTCGAATCCTGCCTCCACCTCTTGTCAGAGACCCTTAGAAACTCTGCTGGCTGCGTGAGCCTGGGCAGGTTACTGAGCCTCTCTGTGCCTCAGTTTCCCCTTTTTTAAGGAGCTCTACCTCACAGGGTAGTTGGAGGGACTGAAGGAGGGAAAAACAGCTAAACCAACACTTCTCAAACTGCAGCGTGCTTGGAAGTCATCGGGGGGCCTGTTAGGAGCAGATTCTGATACAGTGGAGCTGCAGTAGGTCCAAACTCCCTTGTGGATGCTGTCAGTCCCTGGAGCAAACCCAGAAGAGAGCAAGGACTTTGGGGCTTTTGCATACAGTACGTGCTCAGTAAAATGTATATCCTGTAGTCACTGTCATCTGACTAAATGAGTCTGCAGAGGGCTGTGTATCTGTCCTCCTACTGGGATTACAGTGGAATCTTTTCAGATCTCTGTGAGACCCTGACTTAAATCTGTAAACATAAATAAATAAAAGTTTAATTTTAAAAAATTAGCAGCTACCATTTATTGAGAAGCCACTTGTTTTCCTCCATTTAATTCTCAACACTCCCCTGCACACTGGGCTGGGGGTGGCAGGGGCTCACTGCATGGAGACCCCCGCAACCACCGAGTTTAAGATGCTCCCCAACACACTGTCTGTAGCCTCCTAAGAATAAAGAGCAACTTCTATAAATCCTGTAACCCTTCTTTGAGCAGCACAGTCCCACCACTGCCCTGGAGCTGGTGTGCTTTCAAAGCATTAGTTGGTTCACAGTAAAGTATTTCAAACGCCACCATCTGGGACCCCGTTCGGTCCAAGATGCATTCTGTTAACATAGCCCAAGACTGGAGGGGCCCTCCCGTGCACCCCACGGGAAGACTCTAGCATCACCATTTAGACAGGAGGAAAATGAGGAGCAGAGAGGTTGACCAGCTTGTCTGGGGTCCTGCTGGCGTGCAGGCTTCTGTCCACCCCAAGAGGACCAGCGAGGGCCTGTGTGGGAGGGGCAGGGGCTGCCTCCCCACTGTCGGGCACCTCCACCCATGCAGATAGGATCTTGCTCTCATCAGCCGCTGCACCAGGGGCCCAGCAGCCCCTGCCATAAAGGGGCCCTGGGAGAACTTTGATGTGGTGGAGGATGGAGCCGGCCTGACTCAGAAGCCGGGGCCAGCCGTGGGGGAGGGGAAGACCCACACCCAGCCTTCAACATGGTCTCAGCCTCTCTCCAGTCCACTTGGGCCCCCCAGGTAGTTTCAGTGTAACTGTTCCACCAAACCCTTTTACTCCTGACCGCATCTAAACCTCATAAAAATCCTTCGAGTTAGGTACAACAATCACTCCCCATTTTAGAGGTGGGGAAACTAAGGCACAGAGAGGCTAAGTGACCTGCTCAAGTGGCAGAGCTGGATTCAAATCTAGGCTCAGCTGATGCCAGGGCAGGCCTAAACTTATTTATAAGTACTTTAACCAGAGGGTGACCAACCATCTTGGTTTATCTAAGACTGAGGGGCTTCCTGGGATGAGGGACTTTTAGGTTTTCTTCTTGGTTTTGTTTTGGTTTTTTTGTTTTAATTTATTTGTTTGTTTGTTTTATTTTTGACTGTGTTGGGTCTTTGCTGCTGCACATGGACTTTCTCTAGTTGAGGCGAGCAGGGGCTACTCTTCACTGCGTTGCGTGGGCTTCTCATTGTCGTGGCTTCTCTTGTTGCAGAGCACGGGCTCTAGGAGCACAGGCTTCAGTAGTTGTGGCACGTGGCCTCAGCAGTTGTGGTGCACGGGCCTAGTTGCTCTGCGGCATGTGGGATCCTCCCGGGCCAGGGATCGAAACTGTGTTCCCTGCATTGGCAGGCGGACTCTCAACCACTGCGCCACAGGGAAGCCCGGGACTTTTAGTTTTAAAACCAGGACGGTCTCAAGCAAACCAAGGCAGCTGGTCGCTCTATTTACCACTCTACCCATCAATAAAAATAAAGATAATAATAACAGTGAAAGTAACAACAGCTGAAAACCACTGAGCACTTACACGTGCCAGGCTCTGTCCAAAGCCCCGAAGCAGGATTTTCCTTGACTCCTCACCACACAGGCCTGGAGGCGGGGCTTTTGTTCGCCTCCCCTCCTCCCCCATTTCACAGATGGGGAAACTGAGTATGGGGAGGCTGCACAACTTGCCCACGGTCAGCACCAAGTAGAGGGCACACAGCCTCTCGGACGGCAGGAGGATGACTCGCCACGTCCTGAGGCTCTTGGAGTGCGCGAAAACCTCCCCAGGAGCCATGGTCCGCTTGCAGCACTGACCTTTATGAGAGCAGTGTCTTTAACATACATGACACGGGACCAAACTATTGTGGCTGCAAATCGTCACAGGATTTCTAAAAATATGAACTTACAATGTGCCACTTAAAAACTCGGTGGCCAGGGCTTCCCTGGTGGCGCAGCGGTTGAAAGTCCGCCTGCCGATGCAGGGGACACGGGTTCGTGCCCCGGTCCGGGAAGATCCCACATGCCGCAGAGCGGCGGGGCCCGTGAGGC